>NW_026571095.1:26478689-26508689 GCF_026225935.1 Boleophthalmus pectinirostris
CTGGGAGTTCCTGCTTAGACTGCTGCTCCCGCGACCCGGCCCCGGATAAACGGAAGAAAATGGATGGATGGATGGAAGCTGCTACTCGCTACCGTGATGTGCAGATATCCATAGAAGAGGCCAGCAACTTCACAGCTCTTTGTTTTGACGACGTTTACGGCAGCGTCTGCTCCCACAGTTTTCTAATGCAGTCGTCAACTTTTTCAACAATTTTTCTGAAGGATTTTTGGTCATGAGTAGTAACATGTCACCTACTATAACGAATCTATGCCATGTAATTTGTCAACCACATTCATATTTGCATTTAGGATTAGGTGCAGATATTTTCTAATTACAACTAACATCATGTCCACTTACCCTGTATCTGGGCATGAATAAACTGTGGATTTAGAGTTTTTAAAGCTTATGTCAAATTAAAGATATAATATAATTGGAAGACTATTCTAAACAAATGTATAAAAGTGAGAGAAGCTAAAGATGACCTGTACCTAATATTGTGGCCAGCGGGAGGATAAAATATGGCCGCTTCTAATTGAAATGGTTTACGGCCGTATGGACATTTGGGTTAAATTTAAACCGGAGGAGGAGGACAGCGGATGCTTGGTCAGGAGAAGTGCACGCTACACCTGCCCTTAAATCACACATGGAAAGAGGGAAAGGAGGGAGGGAGGGAGGGAGGGAGAGGTGGTAGTTTACAAAGAAACAGGGTGAGGATGGGTGGGAGAGAGTGAGAGAGATGTAGAGAGAAAGTAGTTGAGAGAGAGGCAAAGAGGATGTGTGGGAAAAGAGAGAGAGAGAGAGAGAGAGAGGAGGGGGATGGTAGGAATAGGAGGGAGGTAGAGAGAAATTGGTTGATTGAGAGAAGATGGGTGGAAAAGTGAAAGAGAGGGGGGATGGGTGAGAGAGTGAGAGGATGATTGAGAGAGAGAGAGATTTAGAGAGAAACTGGTAGAGAAGATGAGGGAGAGAGGGAAAGAGATGAGGGATGGAGAGATGGGGGAAATAGAGAGAGAGAGCGAGAGATGAGGGACATAGAGACATAGAGAGAGAGAAATGAGGGATGGAAAGAAAGAGAGAGAGAGATGGGGGAAATAGAGATGAGGGCCAGAGAAAGAGAAAAGAGAGAGAGAGAGAGAGAGAGGGAGACAAGGGACAGAGAGAGAGAGAGAAAGAGATGAGGGACAGAGAGAGAGAGAGAGAGAGAGAGAGGAGACAAGGGACAGAGAGAGAGAGAAAGAGATGAGGGACAGAGAGAGAGAGAGAGAGAGAGAAAGAGAGAGGGAGACAAGGGACAGAGAGAGAGAGAAAGAGAGATGGGGGAAATAGAGATGAGGGTCAGAGGGAGAGAAAGAGAGAGAGAGATATGAGGGACAAGGAGACAGACGAGGGACGGAGAGAGAGATGAGTGACATCGAGAGAGAGAGGGAGACAAGGGACAGAGAGAGAGAGATGAGGGACAGAGAGAGAGAGAGAGAGAAGGGGGAAATGGAGAGAGATGAGGGACATCGAGAGAGAGACCGAATGAGAGAGCGAGAGAGAGATGGAGAGAGAGTGAGATGGGGAGAGAGAGATGACGGACATAGAGAGAGAGAGAGGGAGAGAGGGATGAGGGACAGAAAGAGAGAGCGAGAGAGATGGAGAGAGAGAGAGATGAGGGACACAGAGACAGATGAGGGATGGAGAGAGAGAGAGAGAGAGAAATGGGGGAAATGGAGAGAGATGAGGGACAAAAAGAGAGTGAGAGAGAGATGGAGAGAGAGTGAGATGGGGAGAGAGAGAGATGAGGGACATAGAGAAAGAGGAGAGAGAGAGAGAGCGAGCGATGAGGGACACAGACAGTTGAGGGATGGAGAGAGAGAGAAATGGGGAAAATGGAGAGAGATGAGGGACAGCGAGACAGATGATGAACAGAGAGAGAGAGAGATGAGTGACATCGAGAGAGAGAGAGGGATGAGGGACGGAAAGAGAGAGGGAGCGAGAGATGGAGAGAGAGTGAGAGAGAGAGAGAGATGAGGGACAGAGAGAGAGAGGGAGAGAGAGATGGGGGGAGATAGAGATGAGGGCCAGAGGGAGAGAGAGAAAGAGAGAGAGAGATATGAGGGACACGGAGACAGATGAGAGACAGAGAGAGATGAGGGACATCAGAGAGAGAGAGAGGGATGAGGGACAGAAAGAGAGAGCGAGAGAGAGATGGAGAGAGAGTGAGATGAGGAGAGAGAGAGGGGAGCGAGAGAGAGAGAGAGGCATAAGGGACAGAAAGCAGTAGAGAGGGAGGGTGATGGAGTGAGAGAAGCCTTTAACATACAGTGAATAGTGATTGGGGGGGAGAGAGAAAGAACGAGAGATGTGGGGTGAGGACGAAAGGTAGGGCGAGAAAGAGCGAGGGAGACGGGTCGAGAGACGGCGAGAAAGGGAGTGAAAGCGCGAGGGGGTGAGAGACGGATGGAGAAGACGAAGGAGCCGGTGGGCGGGAGAGAGGGAGAGAGCACGGCGAGAGATAGATGACGAGAGAGAGAGAGAGATCGCGAAAGAGAAAGGGGGCTCACGGAAGAGACGAAGACGGAGAGAGGGGGTGAGGAGCAGATGGAGGGAAGATGAAAAGAAGGAGAGCTGGCGGGCGGGAGAGAGGGATAGAGAAAGAGAGAGGAGAGAGAGAGAAACGATTAACATTACACAAGACAGTGATTGAAATGCTGCTCCTCTCCTCCGTTCCTCCGTTCCTCCTCTCCTCTCCGTGTGAAAATTACATCTGAGTTTCAGGTCATGCACAATCCAGTCGATTCCAGTCAATCGGCCGTAATTGCTAGGGTGTCTATGGGGGCAGGAGACGGGGGGATGTGGGGGCAGGAGGAGGAGAAGGTGGAGGTGTCGGGGGGGTATGAGGAGGAGGAGGAGGGGGGCAGGAGCGCGGTGGAGGTCTAATTGGAGTCAGCTCAGGTTTGTTGTTCTGCGGCAGGAGTAAAGAATCAGCCTTTAAAGGACCAAAATGGATTCTCGTAACAGACACACCTGGAGTTGTGTTTTGTTTCATTCACACGTGTTTGAGTGATCTTCTATTATTCGTCCGTCTACATCTCCAACGCTCAAAATGCTCGGTTACACCTTGTGACGTCATAACATGGTAGATTTCACGTTAACATCTACCTTTTTTTTTAGCGATTCTAGGGCTGCAATCCTCCAAATGATTCTAGTGAAGGTGTATGGAGTTTAAAAAAAAAACTCTGTGGAGCACTTCCTGTATTACCACATGACATCACAAGGTGGAACAGAGTCTAAATGTGCAGGGTTTGTGTGTTAAAACATGATTGAATGAAACAAAACACAACTCCAGGTCTGTTTGTGATGAGGAAACGACATTATAACATAGATCAGAAAATAGCAACATATCGGCACTTTAACTCTCCACACAGTCTGCAGGTCCTCTCTCTGTTTAAAAATAATTAAAAAAAAAAAGCCAATTTAGTTTTAAAATAATACTTTTTTTTGACAAGAAATTGTGTTTATTTCAAAAAATTTTCAGCAAAGTGAATGCAAGTGGAAGCTGGTGTCGTCACAACACTAAAATTTCAAATTCAGTTCTCAAACTAAGGAATAGATTCAATACACAATAACTATTATGATGCCACATTAATAATAATAATAATAATAATAAAAAAAAACACAATTTCTTTAGACCATTGTTTCCCAAAGACTGGGTTACAAGAGATCTTTTTTTGGTCGCCTTGTCACGATCTGCACGTAGGTTGACATGTTTTATATAATTTATAATCTTTTTTAATTATTTTTTTGACTATTTTGTTCCAGTATTGTTGCTTTAATTCAATGTTGAAAAGAAAAAGAAATGCGCTACATTTAATGTCCAAATAGGCGACTTATGGATCCTTTTATTGCTGCTTCAATTACTGGTTTTTATTGTTTAAAACTTGAGTAATACTAATTGTTTAGAGAGACACGATCACTCAGTCAATGATAAAATATCCTCATTAATGTTCAATAATGGTCAAATCCACCTTTATTATGTGATTCATGAGTAATAACTATTGACTTGGGTTGTGAAGGTTTGCGACTTTTAAAATACGGTTCTGCAGAAAAAAAGTTTGGGAAACACTGCGCTCAAAATCATTCTAAAGCTTCAGGAAAGGTCAATCTGTTCTGTAAATGTGACTTTTTTAGTATCGATACTCTCTGTTTTGCTCAAATACGTGTGAAAAAATCCAGTAGAGCCCCTTTAATGCATGTGTCAGAATTCCATTTCCACTGACGTGACATGAACGCAGCGTGATGTGTTGAGGTGTCACGCTTCGAAGCTAATTCACATGACAACTTTCAACACAGGAGGAAAAAAAAAAAAAAAAAAAATCACAATAATCAGGCCATTTTCTAATCACAGCCTTTGAGATACCAGTCAGAATCTCATTTTATGCCTTGTCGAACTTTCACATTTTCAAATACCAGAGATGATTTCTGCCCCCTGAATATTTCATAAGCATTCATATTAGATACCTTATAACTAAAGGCGTGCGCTGGGCTTCAGAGTCTGTATCATTTAAACAGATGAGAGGATGGCCTTATTAAAGATTGTTAGAAATACAACACAAGGAGAAGGAATGGTGAATATTTTAACATTTTGCAATTCAAAGTGTCTGTACCTGACTTGTATTTCTTATAGTTCAGGAAAAAGTATTTGAGCTAAACATTTCAAAGATCCTGTATTACACAAAGTTGACTCTTGTGAGCTTTAAGACATGTTATAATGTTGTTACCTCCTCAAAAACTTACCTGGAGTTGTGTTTTTTTTTTCATTCACACATGTTTGATTCTTTATTAATAGTCTATCAACATTTTTAAAGGTCAAAATGTATTTATTTATAAGGGAAGCCCCTTGAGATGTAGCATCTCGTTTGCGAGGGGGGGTCCTAATACATTAACAAAAGCAGCATTTACAGAAGAAAAATAAAACAAATAAATCAAAACGGAACAAAAGACAAACAGACTAAGACACAGGTGTCAAACATAAGGCCCGGGGGCCAGATCCGGCCCCCCAAGACCTTTAATGTGGCCCTTGGGTGATTTTCTACTAAAATATTTTAATTATATTTTCTATTAAAATATTGGTAATTTTCTGCGGTGTTTATCATATCAGCGTCTCCAGCGTCTCTGTACGTGGCCCCTCCCACCAGAGCAGCACAAATGAAGACTTGTCTCTTTCCAAACGCTCTTAAAGGACGATCGTTTTGACTGTTGACCGTGACACCCTCATCAGCAAAAATGTCCAACATGAGAAAAGTGGAGCCGAGTGCAGGATTTTCTGAGAAAAATTGACTTGTTCCTATTTGCATACAAGTTCATGTTAAAACATTGTGTTGAAATTGAATTTTTCTTAAAGTTTCAGATTGTTCATAATATTATAATATTATAATAAAGAGTTCATAAATTAAAAAAGATTTCTGTAATAGATTTGCATTTCTCTGCACAAATATTTGAACTTATTGTTATTTTTGGGGTTTATATGCCATGAGTTTTCTGATCCGGCCCCTTTGGGATCAAAGTAGGTTGGATACGGCCCCCGGACCAAAATGAGTTTGACACCACTGGACTAAGACAACATTCACACAACACACAGACAGCATTCATACTATACAATCCAGGATCCTAAGATATCCATACATCTCTCTGAATTTTATCATCACCACATCTGTATATGTAAATTAGTGAAAAAAAAGAAACTCTATGTACAACAGAAAGTACATAGAACAAAAATTTATTTTTATCGAAAACAGGAGCAGGATGTTTGTAAGTATCTGAAAACTGATGCCTTAAACTGGTGCATTGATGTAACTGATCGAATTGATTAGAGTAAGTTGTTCCAAAATGCCAAAATTAAACTGCTACTTCAATAGAGATTGGCAAATCCAGGGCTGAAATCATCCATTTGATTCTATTGAAGGTGTATGGAGTTTAAAAACACAGTGGAGCACTTCTTCATCACAAGGTGGAACAGTTTTTTTTTTTTTTTTTTTCCATTTAAGAGAAGAATATATAAGATAATATAGTACAGGCCCTTTCAAAGGCATCTCAAACATAAATATTTCAATACTGAAGAGGAATCAAGCAGTATTGTAATCTCTCACAAACTGCTTTAATCTAATCTGAATATTTTTAGAAATACATTGATTATATTTTACTTTATCTACTCATATACACCGGTCAAAAGTTTTAGAACACCCTCATTTTTCCAGTTATTTATTGCAATTCAAGTCGTGCAAGTCCAATGAAGAACTTGAAATGGTACAAATGTAAGAAGTGAACAGCCAGAGGTTAAAAAAAATAAATAAATTAAGATACAAAACACAAGTCCAAGCTCTGCCAAAACTACCTCAGGAAAAAAGACCAAGATGGTAAAGCTTGAAAACATGGAGTGTCCAGCACAGTTTCCAGGGATGAACTGGACAGAAGAGTGAAAGACAAACAACCTACAAGTGCCACACATTTATGAGAACTTCTGCAACAGACTTGGGAAGAACTTTCTGAAGAATATTTGATTTCTATTGTAAAAAGAACGAGCCACGAGTGTGTTCAGCTGTTATATCTGCCAAAGGTGGACACTTTCATGAACCAAAAGTTTAGAATACGTTTTGGTCAACAGTAAACAGCAAAAAAATGGAAAAGGTGTGGTGGTGTAAAACCTTTGACCAGTAGTGTATTTGTTCTGGTTTTGGTTGATGAACAGGTAAACTCCGAAAGGATATCATGCCGATGAAGGGAGATTGTATGTGATATTAAAGGTTCAATGTGTAACTTTCTGGTTGGAGGTTCGTGACTTGCTTGTTTCTATTGATATATGTCATTTCTTTGCCTGGAATGTTCCACAGTATGACTTTAAACAGCTCAACTTTACATTTATTCAATTATAGCTCAATGATACCTAGAAAAACAGACATTCTGACTGTGAACGGGGTCGCCTCTCCACAGATCTGACCTGTAATTTGGTCTGGTTTGGTCTCCATGAAGATAGAAAGGTTTAATACCATTCCAGACAAATCAATAACGTCTTCATAAAGAAAAGGATTTGATGAAAAAGCTACAAAATTCTTCTTTTAAGGTTTTGCCAGCCAACTTTGAAAGGTGTCCAAAGTCAGGTTTGTAACTACTTCAGATGAGAGTTGAATTCTTTCTGGGGACGGTGAGTTGGAGCAAAATAGTTCTTCTAGGAGGTTGTGTTGGGTTTAAAGGAGAGATACTTGTGCGGATGATTAGACCTGGTTTGGTGGTCCGCTGGAGTGAGGTGGATGACACTGCTTTGAGTTAGTTGGTGATTTCACACATCAGGACAGAAGTTGTCGGTGTTTTCGACGTTCCTCAAGAGTTTTCCATCCAAAATGTCGAAGCGTAGACGGTGCACCGCTTTTCGGATCAGAGTCGGGAGTTACAAAAAGTTTGAGAATGGAGTGGAGAGAAGGTTTTAATCGCCTTTTTATGCAAAGGTAAAGTGATTTATAGCGGTGGAGCTTCAATTTGGTTAAATAAAAAACATATTCATTTCAGTGTGCGCGATCAATATTGCATCATTAAGGCTGGGCACCGAAAACTCTGTTCCAAGTAAGAACCGAGTGAATACTGGCACCCAAAACTGCTCGTTCAGTGCCAAGATTCGGTTCCTTGGCTTTAAATTAGTTCGAGTTAGCCAATAAATACACCAAAGTTATAACATAATTCAAAGACCTGAGGGATAAGAGAGCGTTTGTCCACTGATCTAAAGGTTGACAGTTCGAATCCCGCTCTCGTTATAAAAACATCATTGGTGTAGCGGGCAGATCCAGTGACCCACAGGTTGTCGGTGTGATTCCAGCCGCCACAGATGAATGCTGTCGTTGTATCCTTGGGCAAGACACTTAACCCACCTCGTCTCGCGACTCTAGTGTTTGTGTACGCTAGGGATGGGGTTGGGGTTCCTTGACGTAAAGTGCTTTGAGTGTCTTGAAGGTGTATAAATATAAACAATTTGACCATTGG
The DNA here is from genome assembly GCF_026225935.1 of Boleophthalmus pectinirostris. NCBI lineage: Eukaryota > Metazoa > Chordata > Actinopteri > Gobiiformes > Gobiidae > Boleophthalmus > Boleophthalmus pectinirostris. The sequence goes on from NW_026571095.1 coordinate 26,486,703, forward strand.
CTAGTGACCATTTATCAAGGTAGATTTATTTTATTTTATTTTAGCTTTAATATTGACTATGAATATACATTTTAAAAAAATACAAGGAAAAAAATAATAAAATAACCAGTTTTCGGTATCAAAATGCAGGTGTCATTAAGATACTAAAACGTTCAAAAGAAAATTAAGATTCCAACCGTATGCAGTGTTTCCAGCAGCACTTTATACTTAAGGCGGCCCCCTCGACAACAAGTGGCACCCGCCTTGACTACGTCCCTCCAAACCACGTGAATCCGCAAAACTACGGTCGTCACACGGAATCTCCACGCACCCCCGCTCCTCACTTCTTCTCCTTGCATGGAATCTCCGCAATCTCAGCACCGCCTTGCCTAACCAATTTTTTGTGGGAAACACTGATATGCCATATTATTACTTTATATCCAGGGTTCCCACGGTCATGGAAATCCTGGAAAGGTCATGGAATTTTGTAACTTCACTGAAAGATTTGGAAAAGTCATGGAATTTTAGTATCTCTTTCACGTAACTACAGCGTTCTGTTAAGTCTCCAACCTGTAACTTGGGAGCAACCGGTAGCTCTCCACCCCCTTCCAAGTAGCTCACGAAGGGATTTCTGAATTAAACATATTGTTCTAAATAACTCAAACTAAATTAACAAATTACCACTGTGAATGTGTCATTTTGAACTTTGTGCACTAATAGATGGATAATGGTTTAATTTTTTTATATTCATCTAATTGTACATTTAAGGCTTGCCCTCTTATATCAAATCAAGTTTCTTGCAACCGCTAAAATAAGTAGACTACCGGGACCAGAGAGGGACTGAGACTGAGACTGGGACTGAGACTGGGACTGAGACCGGGACTGAGACCGGGACCAGACCGGGACCAGAGCTTTGACTCTGAGCCTCCACGGGGTCCGAGCCTCAGCTTCGAGCTCCAGCCCTGCCGTGGGCTCTGAGCCTCCAGTCTGGTCCCGGCCTGGTCTCGATCTTAGTCCCGGTCTGGTCTCAGTCTCAGTCCCTCTCTGGTCTGGTCTCAGTGTAGTCCTGGACCTGAATCAGACCTGGTTCAGTCTGTATGCAGCGCAAAAGTCCAGCATCGCAGTCACGGAAATCACGTAAACGTTATCCGTTTTTTTTTTTTTTTTTTCCATTTTTCATTTCAACACAAAATCGAGAACTGAAAAAATGAATCGTTATCTGTTTTTTCATTTTGGTTTTGGAGACAAATAATGAAGAAAACTGTTGTTTTTTCGTTTTCTTATTTTTTGATTTATATTGAAAAACGAATGAACGAATGATACACGGACTGGGAAAGAGTTAACAATTCCACACATGTAGGTGCTGTAAAGTCATGGAAAATTCACTTTAGGTCATGAAAAAGACTTGGAAAACTTTTAAAATTTTGTCAGTGAAAAAAGAGTGGGAACCCTGTATATTGGATCAAAACAAAAATCACTGGTATCACCCATCACTTTTGAGAACTATATGAAAACACCTGCTTATGTCCATCCCAAACAGAGTGTTAAAAGCAGCTAAGTGGGAGTAAGTGTTCGTTCTAAAGTACAAAATGCAAAAATAAGACAAATGCATTATTTTACTCCTGCTTGAAATCCCCGGTGTGGTAAATATTTGTGGATGAGGACACTTTAGGTGCGGCTCACACCGTGGATCCTTGTTGCCGTGGGCGCCGAGTATTTTGCCCGAGGAAAAGAAACCGGGCCCCGTTCAAACATGGCCGCCATTAACTCCCAGGCTCCTCCACTGCATCAACACTTCATAAGAGTGACCCAGGAGGAGCCGCCTGTGCTTTTAGTTCAGTCTGAGGGAAGAGATGCAGAATAACAAGTAGTGAGCACTTTTGGATTTAAATATTTTTATGGATTTGAGTGTGTCTTTACTTAAAGGTTGTATGGAGGATTTTTTTTTTTGTTTCAAACTGTCAGTCAAAGATTACAATACCATTACAGAGACGCAGCAGCTTTGTAATTATGATGACCAAAAAAAAAAGAACGAAAATCTATCAACTGTGGACGTGTTGAGGCCAGATAAACATCAGCCAATGGAAAACGAGGCTCCCTCATTTTTTATTGGCTGTTAGGTTGTCAATCAAACTCCCTAGTATAACTGATTCGTCAGAGCGCGGGGATTACATGGTTTACGCAGCGGTTTTTAGAGGCTTTTCGAACTGTCGCTTCCTCGCATTTCGCACAAAGTTTGTCGCGACGGCGGACGAGAATCCACGACCGGTTCGCCGCAAAAGAAAGTCCGTTTTTGAGGTCGCTGAAAGAAGAAGACCGAAGCAGACGAAGGGTCTAAAAACTGACGCGTCGGTCGCTGAATTACTTCTAGACAGGTCACTTAAACATTAATTCTGAATGCGCACAAGGACTGTCGCTGTATTTCTCTTCCCTTAAAAAAATCCTCTATACAACCTTTAAAGGTGCATTGTGTAACATTTCTGGTGGAGGCTCCGTCACCTGCTTGTTTCTGTGGGGATTTCTCTTCCTGGAATGTTCCACAGTGTGACATTAAACAGCTCTACTTTACATTTATTCAATTACAGGTGGTTTTATAGCTCAAAAATACCTAGAAAAACAGGCATTCTGACTCGGAATGGGGTTGTCTCTCCACAGATCTGACCTGTAACTTGGTCTGGTTTGGTCTCCATGAAGATAGAATTGTTTAACGTAACATCTCCATAAAGAAAACCATTTGACGGATATATTTGGAGCTTTCTGGTCAAAAGCGACATTCGATTCCCAGGCTTCATGACCAAAAACATTAAATAGAAAATCTAACTCCTGCCTGTACCACAGTTGAACAAGTTGACGAGACATTTGTATTAAAGGAGACCAATGATGCAACATGTACTTTCAGAAATTTTAACCATATTATAGTTGTGTCCCTTCTCATTTACCTTCCAGAAGTTGTGTTTAGAGTGATTCATGCATGTTTGAGGAATCTTCTGTATTCAAGCTTACGTCACAATCCAGGAAGACGTTTGGAAAGATGCGATGACAACTTCTGGCGGACTTTATTCGCGGTAGTAAGTCTGTCAAAATCTAGGAAAATAAGAAGTTTTGTTCATCTATATGTCACTGTAGCTAATCAACAATTACAACCACACCTCAGTTTTCAAAATTTCTCCACTGACGCACAACTCCGAGCGCACAGGGTACACGCGATTAGAAGAGAAGTTTCAAGATGATTCCAAACGGCACATACGAATGCAGTCTTCATTTTACCTCTGCTCGTTTACTTCAGTGGGTTTTATCACAGTCGGTCGGCGAGCCCAGTGTCGGGAACTGCGTCGGAAATTTTCATCGCATCTTTCCACACGTCTTCCTGGTTTGTGACGTAATGTGAATAGAGCCTATTGCTCCAATCCCTGCCACTGGTACACGCCCACTGTGACGTACTTACCTCATTCTCCCAATTTTCTATAATTTTATTTATACATTTCAACTGCAAATTACATAGTATGCGTATTAAACATCATAGCTGTTTTTTTTAACCCTAAAAAACAACAAATAAAATAAAAAAAACATCAGAGAATTCAAAGACAGACACATAAATAGTGCCAAAAAAAGAAAAATACAACTATGCTAAGTTATGGTGTGGCCATGTATTTCAAAAATGGCATTTTTTTTTTTGTTTTATTTTGTAATTGAAACTGCGAGTGTACACCTCATCTTCTCAATGTGCAAAAACCTTACGAGATCATTTACCCTCTGCGTTCTCGCAATTTTCTAACATGATGTCAACGTACTTGTTTCATTTAATAAGTCAGTCAGTATTGGATTTGGAAATTGTACTGTCCAAATTATATCGTAATGATCCGCGGGCGTCATAGATTATAACTCTGTGTCAGACACAAGCACCGTATGTCTTCTTTAGGCTTGAAGAAATTGTCTGTTGATGTTGGAAGTGAAAAACGGCTTCACAAATCCTACACATGAGATAAAGAATGACATTTTAAAATAACATTTCTGATACTAATTTGTACGCAAACTGTAAACTGATGTAAACAGACAGAAACAAAAATAATACTTGCCAATAAAATAAATCCCAATTTACAACCTTTATCTGTCACATTCTGTAGGACTTTGCACCTGGCTGCTCATTCCTCCATTACTGCTGCTACTTAAATGCCATCACCTCCGCCTCCGCTTTGCCCTTTGACCCTTGCTCTCAATTCTTTCCCCTCGCCCCTTCTTCCCCCAACGGATCAAATATTTCCTCCCCTCCGCAAAGCAGCGCTAAATAGAATCGTGCTCGGAGGAATTGGACGCGCCCCTGCGAGATCCAAAGGGGGGATTTCTACTGACAGGTCAATGGGCCCGTGATAAACTGTAGGCCAGAGTGCACACGCTTTGGGCACAGGAGGGTACTTGATCAAGCAGGGGCCACCACGGGGAACCATCGGTCATCCGCAGCCTGTTGGTACGACACAATAACAACTTAAGAGCAGATGTTTCCGTGACAACCATCATTTTTCTGGTGTATTTATTTTGTAACGGAGCGGCGGGGGAAATGGATGGAGTGGTGTGCGTGTGCGTGTGCTTGTGTGTGTGTGTTTTTTTTTTTTTTTCTTGCAGCAGGTGCCATCAATGTTTGCTGGGGGTGTGATGTTAACTGGAAGCACTGCTCTGTCTGAAGCCCTGTTACTCAAATTGGACTAATCTGAGCTTTGTTTTTACACCATCAGACTCATTTAAGGGATCCTCCACCAGAAACGTTACACAATGCAACCTTTAACCCTTCCAGCCCGACGGTATCATATATGATACCTGGGAATATGTTTTATATAACCGCACTTAACTTTTCAACCATAAAAGTAAAAGCTGAGAGAGGCTATCCAGGCTGGCATCACCTAGTGCCTCAGCTCAATGTCATTTCGCTCCAGCGACTAGGTCAAGAATCGGAATACACTAGACGATTTGCAAGAACCCCAAAAGTTGTAGACCGCACACCGACCAATCAGCGAAGAGCTGTGAAGCCAGTACATCAAACTCAAGTGCCTGTGCAGGTCCATTTTGTGGTACAACACAACAGTAAAGCGGTTGAGATGGATGTAAACGAAACCGTACATTCTGTGTTGGCAACGATTCCTGAGATCGAGGATTTAAAGTCGGAACAAAGAGAATATTTGGGGGGGAAAGACGTTATTGCCCTTCTTCCTACAGGATTTGGTGCATTACATACGTCACAACCAAAGTAATTGGTTGAATAAAAAAAGTAACCGCCTACCGTCGAGCGAACGAATCCTAATGCTGCGAGGTGATGAGTCAGGATAGAGTTACGACTTTCTGACCATATTTGAGGCATTATTCTATGTCTGTGTTGCATGATGACGTTGGGAAAACAAGTGTCCAATAAGAACTTTGTTTTCTGCCAAACACATGCGCTTCATTCGTTTTGATTGACCCAAACTTTGCCAAAGAGTGTAGTGAGTCAAAATGGTCGATGCTCTGAGCGTCTGTGTTCGTAACAATTGAAAAAGCCCCTCTGACTGTAGTTATTTCTCAAATAATGGCAAATCTTGGTCTGTATAATTGCGCATCCCTTGCTATTTTTATTTGAAAGATTTATTTCAGTCCAAATGTACAAATCCAAATGTAATAAACACCATGGAAATGCAGGAAGTGATGTGGTTTTCCATGATTGGTACCAGTAAAGTCATGGGGCGATAGGACTTTTTGGTTTTGTTTTGAGGGCAATAAGGATATTTTTTGTTTACTTCCACACTTGATATTTTTTATACTTTTGTAGCGTGTGAATTATATTTTCCTTTTTTTATTTGTATTTCTGGTCCTGTAGCTTTTATTACAGCCATATGACACAACTACAGCAGCAGATTGTAAAATAACAGGTTGTACTGAAAAAAGGATGTATAACACTTCATTAGGAGGTAAAAGGGAGCGTTTTAATAGCAAATTTAAGAAAAAATAAATCCAGACGGGGACAAATGTACTAAAATTGCCCTTAGGTTTGGAAGGGAACCTCTCTTCTCTGACCATTCCTACAGTATTCTCACAGAAGCAGATGGCGTAAAGACGGTGCAAGCGAGATTCGATCCCGCAACCCTCCGGTGAGAAGGCGTACAGCCATGCAGCCCCATTACGTGATGATACAAAGCTGTGTGACCCACTAGTTCAGAAACATGGCCGTGGTGGATGACTATTTATCACCCGAGAAAGGTTGTCGTATTTAACCTTTGCAATGATTTACTCTCTCACCCATTCCCCTCACAGCTGACACCGACTCATTTATTTAGATGATTACTCACCTGCAGAGCGCTTTGTCTACTGCGGAAAGCTCAAATCCAGGGTTCAAGTCCCTATAGGCAAATGTGGTCCATGTCTCTCCGCATCACACTTGAAAATGAATTATTATTCTGCGAACTAGGGTTGCCAAAAGTATCGGAAATCAGGTACTATTTGATACTAAGGCTACGTTTATATGATGACGGTCTGAACAGAAGAAGCAAAAGTGGCGTTGTGTCTTCACTTTTTATTCCACGTTTACACAAGCTTTTTCTGAGTTGTTCATCTTGGGCAGTGTAGACGGAAACGCTACGGCGAAGCATATTCAACTTTTCCACTGGATGGTTTCAGTTTTTTGCGTTTTTAAGCTCCAAAAATGCCGTCACCGTCTAAATAAAAGGCACTTCCGATAAAATATTTTGTTGTTTTTACCCACAAGTGTTCTCGTGTAAACAGGCCCTAAAACTAGTGCCAAAACTAGATACTCATTTGAGTAGATATCGATACTTAAAAAGTAACATTCAAAGGGCAGAAGTGAACGTTTCCTGAAGCTTTAGAATGATTTTGAGTACTGAATCTATTCCTTGAAATTGTGTTATCTGTTAACTTCCCACTTGAAGACTATATTTTCTTACTTCACCAGCACACTGCTCATGGTGTACCGAGTCACTCCCACTCATCCAAACTCAAGAAATACCATTTTATTAACACTGACAAAAAAAATAAAATTACAAATGTGCTTATGAAATTTCCTATCTAAATCTGAAATTCATATTGTTTCTAAAAAATGCAATATTAAACCAAATACTGAACTCATTACATCGCAATTGCTGAAACTGTCAATCCAAGACCAACACACGTTCTTATTTTATTCATTTTACAGAAAAATCCAACTGTTCACCTATTTAAAAAAAGATGATTGGTTTTAAAATAGATATGTTTTTGTTTTTTTTTTTTTCTGGTTCTACTTAACTAACTACTGGACCTTGAAGACTTTGTTCAGTGGGTCATAGTGATACTAAAATGTCAAACTTGATTTTGATATTATGGAATAGACTTGATAGTTAATACCAATTCCCATACCACAAATATAATGAAAAACACTCTTTCTTTAAATAATAGAATGTGATTTTCAACATTAAATCATAGTACTTTCTTTTATATTACCATGCGGCCTTATATCTGACTTTTTTGTATCGATGCTTCAAATGAGTTACCTAGTTTCGATACTAGTTTTTAGGGGTGTAACAATATCCAAGTCTCATGATACGATATCGTCACGTATGAACCTCATGGTACGATATTTATTGCGACATTTTGTAGAGGCTAATATGCTTCTTTTGGACTTAATCCAAAGAACTATGACTTAAAAGTGCTTAGAACTGTTATTTCTTCATGTAGTCTGCATTGAAATGGAGCAAAGGATCATGGTCTATGTAGTTCCCTCTGTTTTTTTGAGTTACTGCTGCACCATAACTCTTAATTTAAGCAAAGAGACTTGTAATTCGATATATTGTGATGGTCCACGATATGATTGTGAGACCTTTGATGATACGATATCACGATATTTTGGTTATGTTACATCCCTACTAGTTTTAGCATCGATTCATATCTGATTTTCGATAGTTTGGACAATCTTACTAAGTGACAACACGGGATTACCTCAACGTATGTCACAAGAAACCGGGAAGTAAAAGGATAAACTTCACCAAAATAAAAACCTATATTCGCTTTTCCGTCCATACCTCCGCCTCCTCCCGTCCTCCCCCAGTCTGAGGCAGAGTTCAGCCCACACTGAGCGGCCTGTTTCCCCTCACAGAGCCGGCCTTGTGTCCCCGGTTGGTTGAAATGCAGCACACATGCACCTGTTAGCCCCAGCGAGAGCCGTTCTGACAAAGACTCTGTTTACGGCTCCTCGTGCAGAATAGCAAGCTCCATTAGAGGCTACGGGGACAGAGGACAGCCAGATAAGTTTCACTGTTTAATGAATGAGATGCATGAATGAATGGATGAAGGGACGGGGCAAGCTGTTAAAGTGAATCCATGAATTTGAATTGGCCGTGTCTTAAAGGGACCGTCCATTTTACGCAATGTTCTGATCTGTTTTTAAACTCCGTACACCTTCACTAGAATCATTTGGATGATTTCAGCCCTGTACTTGGCAATCTCCTCTAAACAAAAGGTAAAACTTGAAAACTACCACTTCATGACATCACAAGATGGAACAGAGCATTTTGAGCTTTGGAGATATAAAACGAGTAATAATAAAGGTTTAGTTAGTTAAATATTAATTGAGCATTCATTTACTGAAGTGGGCAGGACTCTTGAGCTCCACTGATTGATATTAATTGTCAAGTTTTGTCATGATATCATTCAGTTGACTCATCAGAAAATACAATATAATGTTTGGATACTTTAGAAAATATAACAATTTGGAAAAAACTTCTGGGACAAACCGTTTTTCAAAATAGTTTGACCTATTACAGCATTTATGTCAATGTATCACAGTGTTTATACAGATTTTTTAGTTCCAATATCGATACTATGGTTTTAAATATCTTGTAAGACGATATTAACCGATAGCAGTGTAGGGATTACAAATTCCATTTTTCCTCTCAAAACACATTTATTACAAACTTGATGTGATTTTATTATGTAATTTACAGTATGTATCCTGCAAATTACTATTGAATAGCTTTGTATAAATTAAAGTTCAAACATCATGAGACGTCCTAGACCTATATTATTCACTAGTCCAAAAGCCCAACCAGGATACTGACTGAACCGATATTCGATACCAGTGTTGGCATCAGTGCATCCCTAATTTATAAGTATATAGATGTATTGTATTTTTCGGATTATAAGTTGCAACAGCCAAAAGATGCATAATGAAGAACAAAAAAAACATATATAATCACACTTTTTGGGGGAAATTTATTCTAAAAAATTAGAGACCAAGAACCAACATTTCATCTTGAAAGGAAAGCTATAGTAATAACAACAGAACAGGGAACAACAGACTGTTAACGTAACATTATTCAGATAACTAAAGGATAAAAAACATAACACAAGTTTACCGAACTCTCGGTCTCACTCCAAATCACTAAATCCATTGAATTCTTCATCCTCGGTGTCACTTGTGAGCAACACTGCAACCTCCAGAGGTAAACAGAGCGCCGCTTCCTCTTCTGTGTAGCTGTCGTCAGACTCAGCATCAGTTTCAGTTAGAATTATTCTGTCCTTTCTGAATCCCGACAGGATGGTTTCGGTGTCACTGAAGTCACTTAAATTTTAAATTTTCATTGGTACAGAAGTAATGGAGCGATTGACTGACATGAGACAGACAGGACAGTGGCTCTTTCTGCAGGAGACATGCACAGTAGAGGGAAGTGACAGTGGTACAGGATTAATAGGAGCAGCAGATACTGACGCACAAGACTAGAGTGCCCTCTCGAAATTTTATATATAACACACACTGGAGTATAAGTCGCAGGAAACACCCAAACCATGAAAAAAGTGAGACTTAAAGTCAGAAAAATACGATAACACTTCTTCTCCCTTGTCTCCACAGTGCTTATCAGGTGGTGGTGGAGGAAGAGCGCCCCCGCCGAGCTCGTGGCACAGCGGAGATACTGCGCTGTTACCCGGTGCCCATCCACTTCCAGAACGCCACTGCGCTCAACTCGCAGTACTATTTCACGGCCCAGTTCCCAGCAGGGGGCATCCACGCGCCTCAGCCCTTCACCGTGGGGGACAACAAAACCTACAACGGGTACTGGAACGCCCCGCTACTGCCCCAGAAGAGCTACAGCATCTACTACCAGGCCGTCAGCACCGCCAACGGGGTAAGGCGCTTTTAATAGTAACAAAAATTTAAAATGCACTGTGTAACTTTTCTGGTGGAGAAATTGGCTAATTGTACAGACAGTGATTACACTCAAAAACGAAAATGAAACCGATTCAACATGTTAATACAGAGGTTTTCAATAGTGGACAAAGAGCCACTGGGGAGGTAGGACACACGTACAAAAAAATCTGTACACACCAGCAGCAGTATTGATATCAGTAAATGTATATGTGTGTATTAGCTGTAAAATTATGTTGCCGTTCTGACACCTGCTTATAGTTTGGAGTGTCACCTTTTTTTTTTTTTACCTTGTATACACCGCGTGGACCGCACTTCCTCCCATGCATAACACGGGCCTCTAAAATTTAAAATCAGGACTAAAACCAGGTCTAAACCAAGTCTAAACCAGGCCTAAGCCAGCACTAAAGTAGGACTAAAATCAAGTTTAAATTCAGGTCTAAATCAAGTCTAAACCAGGACTAAAATCAGGACTAAAACCAGGTCTAAACCAGGTCTACAAAAGCACTAAATCAGGACTAATATCAGGACTAAAACCAGGTCTAAACTAGGACTAAAATCAGGACTAAAACCAGGACTAAACCAGGACTAAACCAGGACTAAAATCAGGACTAAAACCAGGTCTAAACCAGGACTAAAATCAGGCTAAAACCAAGGTCTAACCAGGAACTAAAATCAGGACTAAAACCAGGTCTAAACCAGGACTACACCAGCACTAAACCAGGACTAATATCAGGACTAAAACCAGGACTAAAACCAGGTCTAAACCAGGACTAAAATCAGAGGACTAAAACCAGGACTAAAACCAGGTCTAAACCAGGACTAAAATCAGGACTAAAACCAGGACTAAACCAGGACTAAATCAGGACTAAAATCAGGACTAAAACCAGGTCTAAACCAGGACTACACCAGCACTAAACCAGGACTAATATCAGGACTAAAACCAGGTCTAAACCAGGACTAAAATCAGGACTAAAACCAGGTCTAAACCAAGGTTAAACCAGGTCTAAGCGAGGACTAAAACCAGGACTAAACCAGGACTAAAATCAGGACTAAAACCAGGTCTAAACCAGGACTAAAAACCAGGACTAAAATCAGGACTAAACCAGGTCTAAAAACACCAGTCTAAACCAGGACTAAACCAGGACTAAACCTGTCTTTACCTACTCTAAGGGGAGGCTCACATTCACCCTATTTGACAACCCTTGTGATAATAAATTTTTTTGGTGAATATACAAATTACAAAACAATAAAATGTAACATGGGGATCTAAATATGTGATGTGTAGGCAGTTAATACCCCAAAGAAATAAATTACTCCCTCTTTTACGGTTTTATATTATGCAAAAGAATGTTGCTACCTCCTCAAAAACATACCTGGAGATGTGTTTTGTTTCATTCACACACGTTTGAGTCATGCAGTGGTAGTTTTCAAGTTTTACTTTTTGTTCAGTAGAGATGGGGATACTCCAGGGCTGAAATAATCAAAATTATTCTAGTGAGGATCTATGGAGTTTAAAAAGACACAAAACACAAATCCGGGTATGTTTGTGAAGAAAAAACATGATAACCAATCCAATCCACTTTATTTATATAGCACATTTCACAAACAAACTGTTTCCAAAGTGCTGCACAAATACATAAAAAATAAAACTAGTAAAATAAACTACTAAAAAATACTATCAGTAAAACCAGTAAAATAAAAATAAAACTATATCATAGAATAGAAATAAATAAACCAATAAATAAATTAAATCAGTAAAACCAATAAAAACACAATAAAAATAAAAAAAAGACACAGAGGACCACACAACTCACGCGGTGTTAAAAGCCAGAGAATAAAAGTGGGTCTTCAGACGAGATTTAAAACTCTCCGCTGTGGAGCTGCTCGAACGTGAAGCGGCAGATCGTTCCAGAGTTTAGGGCCGACCACAGAGAAAGCCCTGTCCCCTCTGGTTTTAAGTCTCGTCTGAGGCACCCTGAGCTGGAGCCGGACCTCGGACCTCAGAACACGCGCAGGGGTATAAATTTGGATGAGGTACTGTGGAGCCAGTCCATTCAAAGCTTTAAAAACAAACAATAAAATCTTAAAATCAATTCTAAATTAACAGGGAGCCAGTGCAAAGACGCAAGGATTGGGGTTATGTGCTCTCTCCTTTTTGCTCCTGTTAAAAGTCGCGCTGCAGAGTTTTGGACTAACCTGTAGTCGGTAAAGTGCGTTTTGCGAAACGCCGGAATAAAGTGCATTACAGTCGTCCAGGCGTGATGAAATAAAAGCGTGCATAACTTGTTCAAATAGTTTAAAAGATAAAAAACAGATCAGAAAATAGCGTAATATGGGCCTTTAAGTATATAGACGCAAGCAGGTGGCGGACACTTCACCAGAAAAGTTCCACAATGCACCTGTGTGATATCTGCTGCGAACATCCAAGTGACAGTCCACACAAAACACCCCATTGCTCTCATCTTCAATATTTTTCACGAGTGTATTTTTACCACTGACGTCTGCAGTACAATGTCCCATCTGCAGTGTTACTGGGACAAACATGGTAGCGCGTCATCCGGCTCTTTGGACATGTTGGATGGAGTTGACATTTGGAGTTTGACAGCTTGTCTTGTTGTGCAGTGTGCAGCGCTAATAAGTACACAATACGGTGTCACAGTCTTGGATAATTAAATTAGCATAGTTGAGGGAATGGCTATTCAGTGAGCGTAATCTAATGAACTCGAGGCACAGTGCACGCGAAATTACATTTGACTTTGCATCAGATGTGACTGGTGCTTTTCCAGCTTGTGTTTGTACAATAAGCACCCCCTACTGTTATTGTTTATATATGTAACATTTTTAATCATTTGTGGTGGGAACAGAGCTGCCAGAAGTATGGAGAATCTGATACTAGTCGATACTGAAACTAGAATCGAAACTAAATACTCATTTGAGCAGGTGTCGGTGCTAAAAAATCACATTCACAGGACAGAAATGAACCTTTCCTGAATAGATTTAGAATGATCTTGAAGAAGTATTAAAGCACACAGATTAATATACGGCCATCGACCATTGTGGAACCTACCTGGACCACTGAGGGTTTACACAAATATAAGGTAATACATGGTAATATAAAAAAAATAATAAAATAAAAGATTTAATGTAGAAAATGTAAGTGTTTTTTTTTTTTTTAACTATCATCATAGTAACAGAATCTGTATTGAGTATCGAGACTAATTCCTTAGTATTGAAATCGAGTTTGAAATGTTAGTATCGTGACAACACTAGATGCAATGACATTCTTCAAATTACATGAACCTATTAACATTAAATTATAAATCAGATGATACTCTTTCTGCTTGCTCTTACAGGAGTACCGGTAGTTGTTTTCTCAAATACGTTTTTACTCTTACTCGAGTAATTTCTTGGAACAATACTGCCCATAAAGACGAGCAGGTGGTAGTGTCACCCCATCAGAAAAGTGACATAGTTCATCTTTTAAAAATAAAAGTACATTATTCTTACTGGGAATTTATAGTCTCAAATGAGGCTTAGTGATATGAATATGTAGGAATGAAACAAAATGCAATAAACAAACAGTTTGGTTCAAAAGTTAAATATGAAAAGTATAACTGGTAGCAGTAGTAGTTGTAGTTGTAGTAGTTAGTAGTAGTTGTAGTAGTTGTAGTAGTTGTAGTTGTAGTAGTTGCTGTAGATGTTGTAGTAGTTGTAGTTGTAGTAGATGTTGTAATTGTTGTTAGTAGTTGTAAATACTGTTGTAGTAGTAGTTGTAGATGTTGTAGTAGTACTTGTTGTAGTAGTTGCAGTAGTAGCTGTAAATATTGTTGTAGTAGTTGTAGTTGTAGTAGGTGTTTTAGTAGTTGTTGTAGTAAATGATGTAGTAGTAGTAGTTGTAGATGTTGTAGTAGTTGTAGTAGTTTGTTGTAGTTGTAGTAGTTGTAGTATGTTGTAGTAGTAGTTAGTAGTAGTTGTTGTAGTAGTGTAGTAGTAGTAGTAGTAGTAGTAGTGTTGTAGTAGTAGTAGTAGTTGTAGTAGTTGTTGTAGTAGATGTAGTAGTGTAGTAGTAGTTGTAGATGTTGTAGTAGTAGTAGTAGTAGTAGTAGTTGTAGTAGTAGTAGTAGTAGTAGTTGTAGTAGTAGTGTAGTAGTAGTAGTAGTAGTAGTAGTAGTAGTTGTAGTAGTAGATGTAGTAGTAGTAGTAGTAGTAGTTGTAGATGTTGTTGTAGTAGTAGTAGTAGTAGTAGTAGTAGTAGTAGTAGATGTTGTAGTTGTTGTAGTAGTAGTAGTAGTAGTAGTAGTAGTAGTAGTAGTAGTAGTTAGTAGTAGTTGTAGTAGTTGTAGATGTTGTAGATGTTGTAGTAGTTGTAGTAGTTTAGTAGTTGTGTAGTAGTAGTAGATGTAGTAGTGTAGTAGTAGTAGTAGTAGTAGTTTGTAGTAGTAGTTGTTGTAGATGTTGTAGTTGTAGTAGTAGAGTAGTAGTAGTAGTAGTAGTAGTAGTTGTAGTAGTTGTAGTAGTTGTAGTAGTTGTAGTAGTAGTTGTTGTAGTAGTTGAGGTAGTAGATTTTGTAGTAGTTGTTCTCGTAGTTGTATTAGTAATAGTAGTTGTGGTCATTGTAGATGTTGTAGTAGTTGATGTAGTTGTTGTCGTAGTGGGTGTAGTAATTGTACTAGTTGTTGTAGTAGTTGTAGTAGTAGTAGTAGAATGAAACAAAATGCAATATACAAACAGCTTGGTTCAAAAAGTAAAGTAAAAAAAAAAAATATGAAAAGCATTAGTAAAATATGAAAAGTATTAGTGCTAGCAATAACAGTTATAAGTAGTAGTAGTAGTAGTAGTATTAGTATAAAAAAAAAAATACAGAACTTTTAACTCAAGTAACCCTACCTGCTTTTCCAGTCTCACAGCACAACTCAATAGAATCTTGGAGAGTCTATTTCAATTGTGGCCCTGAATGAAAATCACTATCGAAGACCTTCATTGGAAAACACCGGCGCGTCTCCGAACAATACGTGAGCCTGGATCCGGCCCAATTAGCACGTTTGCACAAGAGACCCGGGCATTGCATTGTGGGAAACTTAACACGGCAAATTAGCTAGAAGCGCTTCTCCGTGGCATATAAAACAAATGAAAGAAAGAAGGTAGCCGGAGAAAGGAGTTGACGCTACATAAAAGATCTGATATTATTTTTATATTTCGAGTCAAAATGGCCTCTTTCATTAAGACATCACTGTGGATAGGTCATGCGTCAAGGCGTAATTAGCGTCTCATTATGCCGTCTCTGTTGTGTTTTGGGGCTCTTAAACAACTCAGGAGTTACAACAGGTGAATGCCATCCATACCTAAATTTACCCAGAAGCCTTTTCAAAAATCAAAACCGAATATACGCCGCGTAGCTTTTAACAAAAGATCCATCTGACAGCTTGAGGGACGCGACGGCGCTAATGTGCATGCTAATTCTTTTTTTTTTCTCTCTCTCGCTCTTTTCTTTTTATTTGGTTCGTCGGGACTTTTCGATGTTGTTTTTCTCCTACGTGGGCTCAGAGTGGAAGTGGAGTGGGTGGATTTGGTAATGGGAGGCTCAAAAGGTAACTCAAAAAGCGCGATCATAAAGGTCGAACGTGATATTTGTAATGTTTCGATATTGCTGACGGCTTTGTAAATGGTGTTGGAGAAACGAAATGCAGTGAGGCGCGGCTCGGAACTGAAATGAATCAAAAGTTGGTTAATTCGTTTGACGAGTTGTGACCAGTGGTGGAACGTAACAAAGTGCTGCTCTTAAAGGTGCATTGTGTAACTTTTCTAGTCGAGGATCTGTCAAACGCTTTTCTTCATGGACATGTTATTGCTTTGGAATGTTTCACAAAACTTTCTATCTTCAAAGAGACCAAACCAGACCGAGTTATGTAACCCCGCACACAGTCAGAATGCTTGTTTTTCTAGGTTTGAGCTATAAAACCACCTGTAATTCAAGATTTAACGTAGAGCTGTTTAATGCCATACTGCGGAACATTCCAGGCAGAGACAAGCAGGTGACATAACCCTAACCAAAGTTAGATAGTGCACCTTTATGTACATTTTAAAGGATACTATTTTAGAGAAGGTATCTACTTTCTGCTCCACTACATTTCTGAACAGGACTTACTGTTTGAGACTTGCTGAAAAGGCTTTTTTAAACGTGTACTTTAATACTTTTATTGAAGTAGATTTTTTCATATGATTTTTACTTGAGTATTTTTATTACCTCTGCCAAGGAGGTTATGTTTTTGCCGGCGTTTGTCTGTTTGTTTGTTTGTTTGTTTGTTTGTTTGTCTGTTAGCAACATAACTCAAAAAGTTATGGACCGATTTTGATGAAATTTTCAGGATTTGTTGGAAATGTGAAAAGGAAGAACTGATTTCATTTTGGGGGTGATCCGGAAGAAATCCTGGATTCTGGATCACTTTGAAATTTTAGTTAACATTGTGGTAAATGGGGCCAAAAATTTTGTTTCTCAATATCTCGGTTAATTATTGACCAAACCCCATGAAATTTGACTCAGGGATGGACAATGGGATCCTCTTTCATATTCCAAAGGCTGATCCGGATCTGATCCAGAAGACTGATTTTATCGCAATTTATATAAAAAATGGGGGTAGTCCTTGGCGGAGGTCTGCGCTCTCTGAGTGCTTTTCTAGTTTACTTCTGTAGTGGTAGCGGAAAATTCAGTACTTTTTCCACCACAGGTTGTGATCTGGACGTGTACGTAGCGTGATGGAGGTAGACTAGACTATTATCACATGACATCACAAAGCTCTCGATTTACCACTCAGTCTTCGTTTCTTCCCTCACCTATGATCATGAGCTTTGGGTAATGACCGAAAGGATGAGATCGCGGATACAAGCGGTGAAAATGAGTTTCCTCCGCATTGTGGCTGGGTGCTCCCTTAGAGATAGGGTGAGGAGCTCAGTCACACAGGAGGAGGAGTAGAGCCGCTGCTCCTCCACGTCGAGAGGAGCCAGCTGAGGTGGCTCGGGCATCTGTTCCTGGATGCCGTCTGGACGCTTCCTGCGGGAGGTGTTCTGGGCATGTCCCACAGGAAGTAGACCCCAGGAAAAACGCAGGACACACTGGAGGGTCTATGTCTCTCGGCTGGCCTGGGAATGCTTTGGGGTCCCCCCGGAGGAGCTGGAGGAAGTGTCTGGTGTGATGGAAGTCTGGGAGTCCCTGCTTAGACTGCTGCCCCTGCAACCCAGCCTCAGATAAGCGGAAGAATATGGATGAATAGATGGATGGATGGACATCACAATGTGGAACTGAGTGTTTTTGGTTTGAAGAGAAGAACTCAGACTAAATATGCAGGATCTGTGTGTGAATGAAAACAAAACATGACTCGGGTTTGTTTTGTTTGAAACAACATTGTAACACAGATTAGAAAATAGCATAAGATGGGCCCTTTAATTAAAAAACTAAAAATCCTATACCACCAAGCCATTTGAACAGCAGACATGTCATTGATCATTCAAACTTTCTCACCTAGAATAAGTTGTGGACACGACAGCTTTCATTTAACCAGCCCTTTCTTTTACACCGCCAGCTTTCTCTTTGTCTGTTTGTGCTAACACAACACAACGTCTTCTCATGTAGCTTCCTCATCACCTCCCCCCACTGCCCCCCGTCCCCGCCCTCTGCCCATCGGACCATTACGGATCAAAAACGCGCCTTCGCTAACAGTACTCCTGCTTGGTGTCTGAGTCCAAACCTCCATTCCACATTCAGGGCATGCTGGGAAGGGCTTTCTGCGCTGGGGAGAGGAGTTGGCTGACAAATCACAGCTTCAGCTTCACTAAACTGCGCCGGCCCCCCTCCTCTTCTTGCTCCTCTTCCTCCTCGCTGTGTGTTTTCGGCGTCTCGTTCACTGGCCGCAGATGATGGGGGGATGAGTGCGGCTGGACACGCTGTTAAGGGAGAGACGGAGACAGAGGAGAGAGGAGAGAGGAGAGGGGGTGTAAAGTAAACTATTGTGGTGCTTGTGTGGTTAAGAGATCCATCAAAGTGAAATGCAAAAACGGTAAAAAAACATGACACTGTAGTTAGAGTTGTGAACAAAACAGATGCAGACATGAATTGATACTAAAACTTTTATTGAAAATAGTAGAAATTGGTTTGAACAAGCACTAAGCCTGTCACAATAACACATTTTGAAGTAAGGATGGATGATATATCGGAAACTAGGGGTGTGCAAAAATATTGAAATATTGATATATCGTATCGTTTAATGTGATGATACAGTATCGATATCATGGGCTACTGTATCTATATATCTTCAAGAGTATTTTTTGGTTTATTTTACTAAATTATTTTGTTACAGCTACAGTTTTGTTGCTTGTTCAAAGGAAGGAAACTCGTTTATGCGACACATTTGACATTTTCACTGTTTAGATGATTAAAATGTTTGTGTTTCATATGAACTTTGCACAAGAAGTGGTTTAACAAAGACTTTAAGTATCACGGTCATGATTTAGCCTGTATTTTTTATTGAACCCTATCGAATCGAAGTGAAATATATCGTATTGAATCGTAAGCTCACTGTATCGAGATCTGTATCGTGGCCTGTGTCTCGAGTTATGTATCACTGGCAACTTCTGAATCGGCAACAGTATCAGTATCGGCCAGTATCAATACCAAGTTGATGCCGATATTCAATGAAATGAACAGACCAATGAGTCAAAACGCATTTTGACTAATGAGTATAACTAATTTTTACACAAACACATGATCAATTATTTTATATTCCACTACAATACATACATACACATTATTTTTAGAAAAGCCAAAAGTTTATCTGTGATCGTTACTTAAACTTAAGATGCATTTGTGTGCCTCCCTTTGGATTTTAAATGAAAAAAAAAACAAACGGTATTGGCAAATATCGAGTATCAGCCACAGCAGCAGGCCAAATGGTGACGGTCACATTTTTATATAATGCTTTTCCACCTTCAAGACACTCTAAGCTCTTTACATTGACAAACCACTCACCCATTCACACACAAATTCATACACCAGCGTACCAGTTAAGTGTCTTGCCCAAGGACACAACAGCAGCATTCTTCAGTGGGAGCTTGAATTGCGCTGCGAACCTGTGGGTCACACTTACTGCTTTTAAAATACCTTGACAAGACTTTGGTGCGAATCGTTCCTGTCATAAACATATTTCTTCATGTTGTCTGGGCTGAAATGAATCATGGGATATGTAGTTAGTTTGTTTATTAAGTGTTGCTTCTTTAAAACAATGCATTCAAGCAAAGGAACTCGCAGTTTGTTATTTATTGTGACAGCCCATGATATTATTGCGAGATTTTTGACGTTGCAATATCACGATATTTTGGTTATTGTTACATCCCTAAAAAAATAAATAATGAATCCATATCAGCTGAGTTTGAGTTTGAAGTATTCGTGAAGAAAATGTAGTAAAGATCACGCTAAAACTGTTCAGGAAAGGTTCATTTTTGTCCTGTGAATGTGACTTTTTTAGTGTCAATAGCTGCGCAAATGAGTATCTAGATTCAACACTTTTATAGTTTTAGTGTCGACTACCATCTAATTTTCTATACTTTTGTCAACCTTAGAGAATATCATATCAATAAACTTCATTTTGTTTTTTTAGAATGGCAGTATTGGGTACATTTCTCATTCTTTTGTCTTGCTCTGTTGTTACAGGAGACCAAAATCGACTGCGTGCGAGTGGCCACCAAAGGTAAGCGAACGCGCTCCGACTGCAGATGCTGTTTGTGGTGCGGATTGTAAATGAATGTGGTTTCATGGGACTGACTTGATTAACATTGAAATAGCTCTGGTGGGACTGTTTTAAATGAGTCTTTGGTGATAAATTAATGCCAGATCACACCGGGGACCGTCTCAGCAGCTCACAGTCGCTCGCTGCTGTGGAGATGTCTTATCAGAGGTGCATTTGTGCCGTTTTATATTCTATACAAACTGTTATTGTGAGCCGCAGTGATCCCCAGTGACTTCAGATGCCCTCACAAGGAGCTCAACAATCACATTAAGATTAAGCTATAGACATTAAAGCAATTGTATGAAGTCCCGGCCAATCAGAAAACAGCTTTTTTTTTTTTTTAATGCATTTTTATTTTGGGCAAGTAAAGATTTACATGTATTTACAATGGAACATATGACATAAGTGAAATCATAAATGAAAATAACAACAACTACTAATAACTATTATTATTACTATTGTGCCCAAAAAGGAGTGGGAAGAAGAAAACGTATTTAATCCCACCCCTACTCTTCATAATCTAACACAATGAGCTTATTTAGAGTTTTTCAGACATTTTGAATTAAACTATATGAACTATTTACAAGTGCAGACAAGAGTCACTGTTATATCTTGGTAGCTTGGCTTTTTTGATGCCTTTTAAAAACCTGAACAAAAAATAAATAAAAATAAAAGTGAAAGTGAAAGTGAAAATAAATATAAATATAAAAAATGAAATGAAACTGGAAAGTGCCATAGTTCAAATGATTATCAGTTCAGCTCAGTAGATTATAAAGTACAAAATGTATTTGAATCATTATTGTTTTAGTTGATAATTGGACCTGGAAAATGGTAATTGGTAAATGTTAAATGGTCAGATGCATTTTAAAACGTGCTGTAACCTGTATGTATATCAACTAGTGCAATATCTTCTAAAATAGTTTCTGTCCAGAAAACGACATGAATAAAAATGCTTTTACTCTAATTATTAGTAAGGCTGGACATTGCCAATACGATACATACCTCGATACATAGACCACGGTATGATGCATATCTCGATACAATGCAGTTTTGGTTCGATACGATATATTTCAAATCGATTTAATACAGTTCAGTAAAAAATAAAGGTTAAATCATGTCTGTGATACTAAAAATCTTTGTTAAACCACTTCTTGTGCAAAGTTCACATGAAACACAAACATTTTAATAATAAAAACTGTGAAAATAAACAAGTTTCCTTCCTCTAAACAAGCAACGAAACAGTAGCAAGTAAAATAAACCAAAAAATACTCTTGGGGATATATCGATACAGCAGCCCGCGATATCGATACTGTATCATCACATTAAACGATACAATATATCGGCATTTCAGTATTTTTGCACACCCCTAATTATTTGTAAACTGTCCCGGAACTAAACCTGAACCAGATCAGGACCAAACCAGGACAAGTGTTAAATAATTGTCCTAACGTGATGCTCAACATACTACTAAAAATCCCCTAAATGTGCAGATTATTGCCTGAAATGTTCTGCAGTATGGCATTAAACTATCTCCATGGAGACAAGCAGTTGACCCTACCAGGCCAAACCACAGGTCAGATCTGTGGAGAGGCGAGCCCACACAACAAGAAAAAAAAGCTGTAACTGAATAATTGCAAGATTTTAATGCCGTACTGTGAAACATTCAGTAAAGTCAAAAACATACCTGGAGTTCTGTTTTGTTTCATTCACATGTTTGAGTAACTCTTTGTTGTTAGTCTTTCTACGTCTCCAAATGCTCAAAATGCTCTGTACCACCTTGTGACGTCATGAAGGAGTAGTTTTCAAGTTACCAGATACGTTTTGTTTAGTAGAAATTGGCAATTCCAGGAGTGAAATAATCCAAATGTTTCTAGTGAAAGTGTTTGGAGTTTAAAAACACATAACTCAGCCTAATTATGCAGGATTTGTGTGGTATTAACAAAACAAAACACAACTCCAGGTCTGTTTATGATGAGGAAACAAACATCATAACAGATCAGAAAATAGCGTGATATTGAGCCTTTAAATCAAACCTGACCAAACCCGGCCTTTGATAGATTACTCCGGATGCGTTGT
>NW_026571095.1:26513689-26706189 GCF_026225935.1 Boleophthalmus pectinirostris
TCAACAAAAACACAATAAGTGTCCACAGTGGATCGATGATTCCCCAGTGCA
This sequence comes from Boleophthalmus pectinirostris, assembly GCF_026225935.1. NCBI lineage: Eukaryota > Metazoa > Chordata > Actinopteri > Gobiiformes > Gobiidae > Boleophthalmus > Boleophthalmus pectinirostris. The sequence continues at coordinate 26,513,741 of NW_026571095.1, forward strand.
ACCTGTGGTCATTGGACTGGACAATCTGCTGAAAAATTAATGTGATGTGGCAGTGGTACAGAATATAATGGGACATACTGAAAAACACAGACTTTTTAAAAGGTTTTTTGCCGTGGCATGGTTTGTACACTTCAATATTTCACTCAACATTTCAACACAACAGATATTAAAATGTTGCACTTGTTCAACAGTTTGACAATAATTAAACTTTTCTTTTAAATGACAGATTTTGCTCACTACAAATACCTTGAACTGCAGTCTACGATGGGATAACTTATCCACAGATCTGACCTGTAACTTCCCTCTAGATAAATATAATGCTATACTGTGGAAAATGCACGGCAAAGCATTAACATCTCAATGGAGACAATAATAGTATAACATGCATTTCTCAATATTAATAATGCTCTTTACACTGCATTATTCATTCACTCCAAGAGTCAACGGTGATGAGCTTCTATTGTAGCCACAACTGCCTTGAGGCAGACTGAGGCCCCTTCCACCCCCCCAACACTCACACACACACACACACCACTTCCATACTAGGAAATATGAGTGAAGTGCCTTGCCTAAGGACACAGCAACATTTTTGCCATTGCTGCCCCACTGTGGCACCTGGTATTCTCCCATCCAAGTGCTAACCAGGTCTGGCCTTGCTGAGCTTCTGAGATCTGATAAGATCAGGCTCTGACAAGGAGGTGCTACCAATCCCCTCCCAGAAAAGTTGTTTGGTAATTATACGACAAAGTTTACTTCAACACAAAGAGATCTTCTGCCAAGTGCATGGAGGCAGAGTGGTTAGCCAGGACCACATTATCAAACATTTATTTAACATACAGTCTTATATTTGTATCAACTATAGAGTTAGTGTCCCAGCCCTTCCCCCTTTACCACTACAGTTTACATATTACAATACGAATGTCAACGTAAGTGCTTTTATTATTATCCCGGCTTCAATTTCACTCGTGTCACTTCCGTCGCGTCCCCGGTACATTTGTCCAAAAGTATATTGGGACAAAATCTCCTCTATCACTCCGGCTCTGATTGTCACGTCACCGTCCACGCTACCTGCCAGCGCTTTTGCTTTTCAAACTCCCATTTAAATAAGCCTCCGACGCGCTATCTGGAACAATATGTCACTGCTAGCGTCCTGGAGTGATATTCCGTTTTTATTTCTTTCTTTTTGTTTAAGCGTAGCGGTGAGGGGCGTAGCATGCTAACAGATTTGCCTGTGACATGGCCATTTATCATTGGAAATTTACCTGCAGTGACAAGGAATAATAGTGTTGTTGTGGTGGACACTTTGAGAGCCTTCCTTATCACATCCTACTGGAGCGCTGTTAAAACTATCCCCCTTTTTTTCTTTAAGTTTCTATCTCTCCTCGCCAAAGCTTTCGTTTTATTCCGCCATTTTTATCTTCGCTTGGGTATTATCTTTATACGGACCCGCATCCCGGTTCCTGATAGGGGCCAGAAGGACATGATTAACCAAGGGAAGGCTTATCTCTTCCCAGTATAGGAGGCTCATCCCGGGACCGCTAATGTCCACAATAATAAAGACGCTTTAAGCTTAAAGTGGAGGGCGCACGGGTGGACCAGAGACGCACTTACTGTAGAAAACATGGCTCCAAGATAAGTCAATATGGAGTATGGAGCGCTTATCGATGCTGGACACCGGCTGGACGAGATTTGAAAGAATATCTATGTACGGGGCAAGCGTGGGTTGTCAAAAGGATCGAAAATCAGTCATGAATCGATACCGAAACTTCTATCGAGCGAATATTGATACTAAAAAGTCAGAAATGAACCTTGCCTGAATAGCTTTAGAACAGGGGTGGGCAATTATTTTTTCCATGGGGTCACATGAGAAACAGAAAATATTACAGAGGGCCAGGGCAAATTCTACATGATATTAATTGTATTTCTTTATAAAAAGCAGTAAATAGCATTGTTTTGACAAGATGTAAGCCTGGTAAGAGTTTATGTTATGACTAAGGCAGGGGTGTCCAAACTTTTTTCATCAGAAGCAGAGGGCTGATCGAGGGCCGTAAACTGGTGCTCAGTACAGTGAATAATTGAAATATGTGCATGTTTAACTCGTTAGAATGAGCCATCAGACTGCAAAGATCCTTAAAACCACACACTTAATATTTATCAAGGTAGACTTTCAAAAAAACTTGCAGTAAAAAGTTAATTTTCAATTGATGTAAGGTCATTTGGGCCAGTTCACCTGGAAGTCTGAGGGCCAAGAAAAATTTGAGGTCGCCTTACAAAAAATGTAATTAAAAAAAAAACACTTAAACTTTACTCAAATAAAAGCAATGCATCTTTAGTCCATGCGGGAGGTAAAATGATAAAATATGTTAATTTTGTAATTCCAAATTATCTTAAATGGGCCGGTCAGAATCAACCAAAGCACCATATGTGACCCAGCAGCTGTACAATGCCCAGGTCTGCTTTAGAAGGATCTTGAGTTGTACTGGGACAAGTATAAGAGCCCATAAACGCCCATGGACCACTATGGAACCTACTTGGACCACTGAGGGATTACACAGATATAAGACCACATGGTAAAATGCTGAAAATGACATTCCATTGACTAAACAGAGTCTTTATTAGCATTGTGACATTGAAATTGGTATTGAGTATCAAGTTCCTTACTCGATACTTGGTACCATTTGGCCCCGGGGAAGACCCAGGACACGCTGGACGGACTATGTCTGGAGAAGCTGGAGGAAGTGTCCGGGATGAAGGAAGTCTGGGAGTCCCTGCTTAGACTGCTGCCCTGGATAAGATGAAGAAAATAGATGGATGGACTCTTCTTTAAGTTTAAATTATAGTAAAATGACAACACTAGATGCGAGTTTTAAATCTGTTGTGCGTTAAGACAATCTGAAATGAGTGAATGTAAAATGCTAATGGGTGTACAGTGGTCCCTCGTTTATCGTGGGAGTTACGTTCTAAAAATAACCGGCGATAGGTGAAATCTGCAAAAGTTAGTTTTATATTTTACAATTATTATATCTGTTTTAAGGCTGTAAAACCCCTCACCACACGCTTTTTACACTTTTCTCAGACAGGACAGTTACAACCCTTTGTGCATCCTTCTTAAAACTTATCGCTGCTGTTGTCCTTATGTTATTTTCCTCCTTCTTTATGTAACGAACCGAAGATTAATTTATTCCGTAATGGAGTCCCGCACTGGTCCATTTTTGGAGACCCGCACCCTCGCAGTGCAGCAGGTCTGTTTGTGATGAGGAAACAACATAACAGATCAGAAAGTAGCGTAATATGGGCCCTTTAAAACTAGTCATGCACCTCATTTGTTGTTTTTTTTTCCCAAACGAATGAAACGTCCAAGTGCTATATATTCACCGAAGCACGACTAACAAGTGTAAACATCGACGGAGTTGCTTTGTTCGTCGGCTCTTGCGCGTCCATAACCTTTCGCGTGTACGTTTGCCTCTCTGTGTACCTCATTAAAATCTCGCCCCGCTTTGAACTTTGACCTTTGCCGGTTGGTTTCCAGGGGCAGCCACTCACAAGCCCGACGCGGTGGAGCCGGAGAAGCAGACCGACCACACCGTGAAGATCGCCGGAGTCATCGCGGGCATCCTCCTCTTCGTCATCATCTTCCTCGGCGTGGTTCTGCTCATGAAAAAGAGGTTAGTATGAAACTTGTGTATGTGAAAATACAGTACTGTAATAGTAAGAGGTGGGTAGAGTAGCCAAGAAATTTACTTAAGATGCACTATGTAACTTTGGTTGGGGGTCTGTCACTTGCTTGTTTCTATGGAGATGACTTTGGGCTGTCTGGAATGTTCCACAGTATCACTTTAAACACCTCTACCTCATATTTATTCAATTACAGGTGGTTTTATAGCTCAAAAATACCTCGAAAAACAGACATTCTGACTGTGAGCGGGGTCGCCTCTCCACAGATCTGACCTGTAACTTGTTCTGGTTTGGTCTCCATGAAGCTAGAAAGGTTTCAGGTTCATACTGTGAAACATTCCAAACAAAGCAATAACATCTCCATGGAGAAAAGCATTTGACGGATTCTCCACCAGAAAAGTTACAGAATGCACCTTTAAAGTGGCCTCAACCATTTCAAATTAAAGGGGCGAGTGAGAGAGGAGGAGGGGGCGGGGTCTGGAGGTGTAAAGGGCAGTGTGATTGGTCTAACAGTAGGGATGTAACGATATCCAAATCTCACGGTGCGATATTTTGAAGAGGTTGATATAATTGTAGGGACACATTTTTTGCTTTTAAAATACCTTGACAAGATTTTGTGGTGAATTTTTTCCATCATAATCCCAAGACTTCAAGTAAAAAACATATTTCTTCATGTTGTCTGCACTGAAATGAATCATGGGATATGTAGTTCCCGATGTTTATAAGCTGTTGCTACTATAAAACCATACATTTAAGCAAAGGAACTTGTGATTTGATATATTTTGACAGCCCACGATATTATTGTGAGACTTTTGACGATACGATATCACGATATTTCGGTTATTGTTACATCCCTGATCAGAATCAGATCTGGCTATAATCAGGTCAGTCTTGTGTAATGTTATAAACTACTAGAATTTTGCAGAGGTCACTGAAGGCAACACAAACTTAGATTTAAGTGTTTTTGACCAAGAAGCTGCAAATGTACTTAGTTTGTACTAAAGTTGCATAAAACATATAGTAGAAGCGACAAATGGACTTTGTGTTTAGTTTCACTTCATCCAAGAGTACCATTACTTCAAAATATCATGGGACATCTTCCTCAAACATTGAGTTTATTTGCAGTCTGGTGTGGATCTCTGGGATTGAACTTTTGAAGTTTAGTTTGTATTATTCAATGAAAATGTTATGTTATGAATATATACATTTACTTGATGAAAAGATCTATTTTTAGTCATGATTCGAGTCATTATGATTACTTTTTAATTTTGTTATAGTCAGCAAAAAATATTATATTGGCGGTACTATAACAGTATTATTTAGATTTTAGTCCACAAAATTACCGTATTTTTAGGACGATAAGGCGCACTTAAAAACCTTTTAATTTTAACAATGCGCCTTATGTATTAATTCTTGTTGTGCATACGAACCTCAAACCGATTTTATGTGGAACACGGCGCTCAAAAATCTGTCAAAATGCTTTTGTACGACTTTAGGAAGCTACGAAGCCGCACTGCTTGATGAATTGTCGGAGCATTGCGGCTACCGTAGTCAGGAGCCTCGTGGAGTAAGTGAGTCGTGTCCTTTAGTCCGACAGAAGCTGAATGCATCAGGGCACAAGGAGCGAGCTGTTTTTTCAGGGCTTATAGTTTATGCAAATGAATTTTAAGTTTTGTTTCTGTAAAACATAAACAAATGTGCACAAAGCTGCATTAAACACATTATTACTCAATGTATATTTGAGTTGTCCTCATAGGAAATAAAAAACAAACTTGAATTATCCACCCACATTCGCATTCATAATACACATTAACCAAGACAGGGAGGCAACGCCGGGCGAATTACGCCATGATCTGCCAATGGATCATGGATGTCTGAGCTAAAGTTTCAGTCTCAAGTGTCGTCCATTTGTTTTGCTTAATGCGCCTTATAATCCGGTCCACCGTATGTATGAAAATAGACGAGAGAATTCAACATTACTGAAATTGCTCCTTATAATCCGGTGCACCTTATAGTCCGAAAAATACGGTAACCCAGAACTGACCCATAACAAGTCCATTGATATTTTCTTAGTCGGTCCTCATCAGGTGACAGTGACTAGTGACCAAAAACAGGCAAAATTGTGTAAGTAAGGGAGTCCTGACCAAGACTAGTTCAAGATTGTACCTCTCTGCTCCTGACAAGCTGCTCTAGTGGTGTTGTAGGATGGGTCAAACGCTGAGGATTTTTCTATGGGGACAACAAAGTACAATAAAGTGCACTTTCCTTATTCATCCCCTTTTGAGATCAGTTTTGGTGCCCATATTATTCTTGGTTCTTTAGTTTCAGACCAACTTAAAACTGATTTTGCCCATATTTAGTCCTGCTTAGCCCTCGTTTCTATTCCCTTTTCTTACCAGACTTCGTTCAGATCTTCATCCCTCACACAAAAGCAGTCGGCATCCATCTCACTACATATTAACAACACAGTGGCTGCCCGTGCTAATAGATATTTTGTATGTTTCTCCCTCAAACTGTAGCATTGTCAGTGTCGAGCTAAATAATTAATCTGATTGTGTTGATACGCCCCATTAAGGCTGTTTACAACCGCAAGAGGAGAGAGCCATGAAAAATTAATCCAGCTTGGCGGTTTCCTCAAACAAAATGCACCCACCCCGCTCCAGTGGCACCCAAATGGGAATCGGTTTTGTTTTGGAGCCGGGTGATAAAGAGGGAGAACGCAGATGAGAAAGAAATCATGATTAAAGGGTGAAAAGGCCTGGTTTAGAAGACTGGGTTGAGTTCTAGTTTAGACAGTGGTGGAGGATGTACTTAATTTTGTGACTTAAGTGAAACTACGGAAAGCAGAGCAAAGGAATAGTCAAGTAAAAGTATCACAGAACAAAACTGACTTAAGTATTAAAGTACCTGTTTAAAAAAGTACTTAAAGAGTGAAAAGTTAAAGAATTTTGTTCAGATTTTGAGACCTAATAAAGCTTCAAATACAGTGATTTTGTTAAGATTTATGCTGAATTTTGTTAAACGGAAACAAATGAATCAATTTTTTTTTTTTAATCCCCTTTCTCCATGTCTCAAACTGTGATAAATACTTTTTAAATACTTTTTTGTCCAGTTAAAAAGTGAAGTAGCGAGTACAGACACCTCTGAAATGTAGTAAAATAAAAGTGAAATGTAAAATGTTTAAAATGTACTTCAGTAAACCAGTTCCTCCACTGTGTTTAGACCTGGTTTAGTCATGGTTTTGTATTGAAAATGAGAAAACAATCAATACTGAAACTAGTATCGAAACTAGATACTCATTTGGGCAGGTATCGATACTAAAAAAGTCACATTCACAGGACAGAAATGAACCTGAGTCCTTTTCATTTGTGCATTTTAGTTCTGATAAACTTGGTTAATCCTGTTCCAATCCTGGTTTAATCCTGGTTTCGTCTTGCCTAGTTTACACAAGTTGCCAAAAAAGATTATTTATAGTTTAGTTGTACTTTAAAATGTCTTCAGATGACTTTTTCACTTTTCAATTACAGCTGGATTTAAAACTGGAACCAGATTTCACTATTAAGAGCTTTTATTTAATCACATTATAATGTTTTCCCTTTATCATTAACCCACTCAAAGTTGTATTTTGAGTGATTCATGCATGTTTATGTATGTTTTATTGTCATGCATATGAGAGACCATTGCTCTGAAAATTCCTGTTTTATTTTATATGTAGGATTTAAAACACCCATATTACACTATTTTCCGATCTATTTTATAATATTGTTTCCTCATCACAAACAGATCTGGAGTTGTGTTTTGTTTCATTCACACACGTTTAACACATAAAACCTGGGTTCTTCTCTTAAACTCTTAATCAAACACTTATTAATGTTTATTAAGATTTCAGTGTATGCACAGAAACATTGATTGTAATCTCCACTACTTTAATGGAAAGAAAATACTTACTGGGTTAGTACTCGCAAAATACAGCCTTAGACAAAAATGCATTGAAAGTACTTTATAAATACTAATTTAGATGTAATTAAGCACTTATTATGCATTTTACTATTAACTGCCTACTAATATGGAGTCCCTAAACGACTTTGTTCGACCTTGTGATGTCGTGTTAATACAGGAAGTGCACCTTGTGTTTTTTAACTTCATACACCTTCACTAGAATCATCTGAATAAATTGCTGCCCTGGATATCCAGTCTCTACTGAACTAAAGATAAAAGGAGCTGTTAACTTGAAAACTACTGCTTCATGACTTCACAAGGTGGAACAGAGCGTTTTTTTTTTGTTTTGGAGATGTAGCAGGATTAGTCAAACACGTGTGAATGAAACAAAACACAACTCCAGGTATGTTGCCTGAGGAGGTCAAATGAAACAGAAAACGCACACCAAAGAAGAGGTAGAGGTAGAGTAGAGGTGGAAATGCAAGGAACCTGCCAAATAAAAGTGAAACAAGCGTAATCAGAGATAGCAACGTGGTCCCCCATGAGGCATCAGTGGAGACAGTTCATCACCACAGAAGCAGCTTATGAGGAGCCCAGCCTGTACCCCGGTTATGTGTGTGCCAACTTGTGTGATGATTGGGTGAATATTTTAACCCGCAGATGGTTCAGAAATTGACGAAATTGCCTATCGTTTATAATGGCGTGACCTTTCAATTAATCCGTGTGACCTCAGATGATCTTGGATCGTCACCAAACGTTTTTGGCGGCATCGGGCGCAGGGGCTTGACCCACGTACCGAATTTGGTGACAGTCGGTCCATAAATGGCGGTGGACAGACACACACACACACAAGTGAATACAAAACCTGGTCAACCCTTCAGGGACCAGGTTAAAATGCACAGCAAACTCACATGGCCGATGTCCAAAAGCTTTTTGTATTTTTAAATAACGTTTCGGTAAGAAAAGCCTTCGTCTGATATTTTTCTTGCTTTGGACCACAGTTTGACCACACAATAAGATACTTGGTCCAAAAGCAAGAAAAATATCTGACGAAGAAAACTTTTGGACATCGGCCATCTGAATTTGCTATGCATTTTTTCACTTTTATATTTTTGAGGAGGTAACAGCATTATAACATGACTTAAAGCTCACAAGAGTCAGTTTTGTGTAATGTAAGACCTGACATTTTTCCATCTCCCATAATTCAACAGTAATTTGTCATAGAAAAATATAATACTACTTATTAACTTCAAAGAAATGACGTTTACAATGCATCAGATGTATCAAAATATCAGATACCACGCCTCCCTACGGTTTTGAAGTTATTGTTCTAGCTCAGTTTAAGGCGCAAATGAATAATATAGTTTGAAATGCGAAGTTAACGTGGCATTTATATTAGCGCTCTCTGTTTATTTTTGACAGTGGAACATCACACGCCTGCTCCCCCGGTGGGTAATTCATATGTCTGTGGGCGGGTGTGAAAAATCCTCCATACAATTCAATTAGGCCTAATCAACGCCAATGGAGGCACCTTCCCTGGTCGGGTTCACGGTGTAATTTGCGGTTTCCATCTGGGAGTTGTAGTTGTGTTTGAGACGTCCGTAGCGTTCATCAAAGCTCCACCTCGGAGGTCAGATGTGGTTAATGTTATTGGTATAAAATTATCTGTTCATGTAATAGAAAAGCGGGGTCATATACAGCCGGTCTGAACTGTGTAAACACGGGCGCATGGTGTGGTCCTTTGGGTCTCTTTTGCGATTCAACGAGAGGGGGTTTCAGCGCGGGAGTTGTTTGTTAGAGTTCTGGTTTAGAACTTGTAAAGAATCTGATTTAGATCTGGTTTAGACGTGGTTTAGATCCATTTTACACCTGGTTTAGACTCAATTTTAGACCTGATTTAGACCTGGTGTAGACTTTTTTAGAACCATTTTAGACCTGGTTTAGACCTAATTTTAGACCTGATTTAGACCTGGTTTAGATTTGATTTAGAGTCATTTGGTCCTGGTTCAGACCCAGTTTTAGACCTGGTATAGACTTGGTTTAGATCCATTTTAGACCTGGTTTAGACACAGTTCTAGACCTGATTTAGATACGGTTTATACTTGGTTTTTAATCCATTTATATCCTGGTTTAGACCCAATTTTTGACCTTGTTTAGACCCAGTTTTGGACCTGTTTTAGATCTGATTTAGACCTGGTTTAGACTTGGTTTAGATTCATTTTAGACCTGGCTTAGACCCAATTTTAGACCTGATTTGGACCTGGTTTTGGTCTACATGGTGTATACCCAGTTTAAAACTTACTATGTCCTGGTTTAGACCTGGTTTAGACCTGGTTTATACCTGGTTTAGACCTGGTTTAGACCTGGTTTCATCCTGGTTTCATCTAATTTTTAGACCTGGTTTAGAACTGGTTATGTCCTGCTCTATGGTTTATACCGGGTTTAGACTTTGTTAAGACCTTGTTTGTACCCATTTTAGACCTAGTTTAATACTGATTTGGACCTGGTTTGGACCTGGTTTCATGCTGGGTGAAAGGTCTTTTTTCTTTGTTTATTTTTAATGTTTATTTACAAGTTAGACCTGGTTTAGACCTGGTTTAGACCCAGTTTAGACCTATTTTTAACTAGTTTAGACTTGGTTTGGACCTGGTTTCATTCTGGTTTCATCCAATTTTTAGACCTGGTTTAGAACTATGTCCTGCTCTATGGTTTAGACCGGGTATAGACTTTAAGACATTGTTTATGCCCATTTTTAGACCTAGTTTAATACTAGTTTGAACCTGGTTTCATCCTGGGTGAAAGGTCTTCTTTATTTTTTGTTGTTTATTTTTCATGTTTATTTACAAGGGGCATGTTGGTTCTGGTTTAGACCTGGTTTGGACCAATTTTAGACCTGGTTTAAAACTGTTTATGTCCTGGTTTAGCTTTGGTTTAGTCCTGGATTAGATGATTTATATTTCTGAGTTAAATATACGCCTTTTTTTCCATCAAAAAACAAGTTAGTCCTGGTTCAGCCGTGTTGTAGATCTGGTTGGACCTGGTTTTGACGAAAGATTCATGGCCTGGTTCAGCGACCTGGCGTTGCACTTAGACTTTACACTTTTTTCAGGTTTAGTTTAGTCATATCAAGTCTTAGATCATTCTCAATTGTCCCTTTATTGTATATTTAACCAGATATTTCCTACACGGTGACTCTTGTATGTGTGTATCTGAACTGACATGCCTCCACCTCTGCCCTCACACCAGCGTTTACGCCACCATATCTGAGTTTGTTCATTTCGACTCTTCGTTTCTCAGACATTAATATATTTTTACTTTTTTCTTTCCTTTTCATTCCATCCCCCCCTTCCTTCCTCCTCCTCCTACCCCCTCCTCCTCCTCCTCCTCCACCTCCACTGGGCAGGAGAACCTATCACTCCTACACATACTACCTGTAAGTAACCACCACTTTGTGTAATGTCAGTGCCATGCTTCTGTCACCCACACACCCATGCATGCTGGTGCCATCCTGCCCACCCACGGTTACCGCAGACGGGGATGGGGGCCATGTTAGATCTGTGTAATCCTACGTACAAACTGGTAAACCCTCTTAATCCAATGGCGTTTGCACATTGGTGTGGGTAGAGCGACATATAGATACTCGATTTAAAGGGACAGTCCGGAGTTTTGGACATAGGACCTCATTTCCTAGTGATCCAGAAAGTTGGAGACGTCTGGAGACACTTTTAAAAAATATTCCATCCAGTCCTTTTATTTGTAGAGGTCGCTGGTCAACGGGTATAGTTAGCCTAAGATTAGATCCATTTTACAGGTGGTTTAGACCCAATTTTATACCTGATTTAGACCCATTTTAGACCTGATTCAGACCCCAGTTTTGACCTGATTTAGAGTTGGTTTAGATCCATTTTAGACCTGGCTTATATCCAATTTTAGACCTGGTTTAGAGCCATTTTAGACCTGGTTCAGACCCCAGTTTTGACCTGATTTAGAGTTGGTTTACATCGATTTTAGACCTGGTTTAGACCCAATTTTAGACCTGGTTTAGAGTTGGTTTAGATCCATTTTAGACCTGGTTTATACCCAAATTTTGACCTTATTTAGACCTGGTTTAGAGTTGGTTTAGATCAATTTTAGGCCTGGTTTATACCCAATTTTAGACCTGATTTAGACTTGGTTTAGAGTTGGTTTAGATCCATTTTAGACCTGGTTTAGACCCAAGTTTTGACCTGGTTTAGAGTTGGTTTAGATCCATTTTAGACCTGGTTTAGAGTTGGTTTAGATCCATTTTAGACCTGGTTTATATCCAGTTTTAATCCTGGTTTAGAGTTAGTTTAGATCCATTTTAGACCTGGTTTAGAGTTGGTTTAGATCCATTTTAGACCTGGTTTAGAGTTGGTCTGCGCGGTGTATACCCTTAAACCTTGCCTATGTCCTTATCAATTCCTGGTTTAGAACTGGTTATGTCCTGCTTTAGACTTTGTTTAGACCTGGTTTAGACCCACTTTTAACTGGTTTGGACCTGGTTTCATTCTGGTTTCATCAAATTTTTAGACCTGGTTTAGAACTGGTTATGTCCTGCCGCTAAAAACTTACCCACTCCACAAAGCACCCGAAGCAAATCTATTATTATATTCCAGACTGTCGATGCACTGCAAGAAACTAAATCTGGTCAAGTTAAGATGACTCGAATTAAGAAAGTTTTATCATGATTTGAGCAAATTTCACTTGACAAGTAAAATTATCTGCCAGTGGAATAAGATTTTTTGTACTTAAAATAAGAAAAACAAAATCGAATGTTGCTTGAATTACAAAAAACACACTTATTCCATTGGTAGATCATTTTACTTGTCAAGTTGAATCTACTCAAATAAAGTAAAATGTTCTTAAAATAAGTCATTTTAACTTACCTGGATATTGTTGTTGTTTTTTTTGTTTTTTTTCCAGTATGTGAATGTCTGTGTTGACAGAATAATGTTTGTAATAAAACTAACCTTGCATCGCATGAATCGTCGCATGTTGAGGGACGATTTTCTCAACAGCAGCACAGTTTTACTTTGCCGGTAAGATAGGTCAGGGGTCTCCAACTCTTTCCTCTGGTGAGTTACCTTTACAAAACAAAAATGCCAGAGAGCTACTCATTTTAATGGCCGCAAGAAACTGAGAAGATTATAAGAAAGAGGGCAAGCCTTTGGGTACAGTTAGATGCCCATAAAACATGAACCATTACCCATTTATTAGTGCTCAAATTTGGGCTTGAAAATTATACATTTACAATGGTAATAGGCATGTAATAAACCAAATTTTTGTTATTCAGCACAATGTTATCATTTCGAAATCCCTTGGTGAGCTACTTGTAAAGTGGTGGAGAGCGACTGGTATCTCCTGAGTTACAGGTTGGAGACCCCTGTTCTAGGTGACATCAGTCCACCGCTGCCAAGTTTTCTATCAGGAAGTACAACTCACTGCTGCTGAGACATAAATCCTTCAAATGCAAGGTTAGTTTTTCTTCTAAATTTATTCTATCAACACAGACATTTACATCGACAGTCTGGTGTTATAATAGATTTGCTTCGAGGGTTTTGTGGAGTGGTTAAGACTGTTTTGAGTGGCAGGATAACTATGACCATTGACCAGCGACCTCAGCAAATACAAGGACTGGATGGAATATTTTAAAAAAAGTGTCTCCACACGTCTCCAACACTCTGGCTCACTAGGAAATGAGGTCCTATGTCCAAAATTCCGGACAGTCCCTTTAACTTTTCTAGTCTCTGAGATGCTATTGCTTTGCTTGAATTATTCCACAGTGAGACATTAAAATTATCCATCTCCCATGTATTAGATCACTCGTGTGATTTTATTGTGAATGGGATCGCCTCTCTGCAGATCTGACCTGTAACTTGGCCTATTGGCGTCTCCTACTTGTCTTCATGGAGTTAGTTTAATGCCATACAGTGGGACATTCCAGGCAAAGCAATAACATTTCCACTGAGAAAAATATGGTTGCAGACCCTCCACCAGGAAAGTTACACAACGCACCTTTAATATTGATTTGAGTCGTTTTAAGATGAGTGAACCGTTATTTGTCTGTTTATTATTAGTCTTTCTACATCTGCAAAGTTTAAAATGCTCTGTTCCACCTTGTGATGTCATTACGTAGTCAATTTCAAACGAACAGCTACCTTTTTATATTTTCTTCAGTCGAGATTGGAAATTCCAGGAATACAATTATCCAAATGATTCTAGTGAAGATGTGTGGACTTTAAAAACGCAGTGGAGCACCTCCTGTATTATCACATGACATCACAAGGTGGAACAGAGTGTTTTCTGTTTGGAAGAACTCAGCCTAAATATGCAGAAATTGTGTGTTAAACATGTGTGAGCAGCCACGTTTACATGAGAGCTTTAATTCCAAATAATGTAATTCTAAATAAAAATTAATTTAACTTTAATAAGAGCATGTAAACACTTAATTCCAAATGAAAATGATTATTCGGAATTAAACTTAATTCCGAAGTAAGTGGGTGGGTTATTCTGATTTTAAAAAGCCGAATTAATTTATTCCTCGATCACGATCAATGAAACAAAACACAACTTAACGTCTGTTTGTGATGAGGAAAAAACATTATAACATAGATCAGAAAATGGTGTAATATGGGCCAAGTCAAATCTGCTCAAAAACAAAAAAAAAAACACATTATTTTTTGCAGAGTACACGGCCAAAACTATCATTTGAAGCTAAAATGACTTAAGAATATTTGGTCTAAGTTGAGTTGACTAGTGAACTAAAAATATCTGCCATTGGAGTACTGCATTGTCAGTTTTTTGTACTTGTCAAATGAAAGCAAATGAGATAATGGATTCTTTGTGCAGTGTAGACCTTGGTTTCGCATTGGTCTCAATTGTGTCAAGAAAACAGCATTTGCAAACGAGAATGATAATATTGCTCAGAATAGGAAATGCGTGTTTTGAAACTTTAACTTTATATCATGCAAGGTCCAAACAAAAAACAAAACACTGAAACTATCCAAACAAACTGATTCGTGACCCTCAGGTGGGTCACAACGGATTTTTTTTGGGTCGCCTTGTCACGATCTGCATGTAGGTCTGCAGTATACATATACATACATCTCCGCGCACCTCCCCGCTCCTCACTTTGCCTAACCATTTTTCTGTCGGAAACACTGTACCGTATTTTTCAGACTATAAAACGCACTTAAAATCCCTTAATTTTCTGAAAAGTTGACAGTACACTTTATAATCCAGTGCGCCTTATGTATTTTTTCTGGTTGTGCTTACTGACATCGAACAGATTTTTACATATATTCCACTGAGTCGAGTCCTTTAGTCCGACAGATTACCTTTTTTAATCGCTTATAGTTTATGCAAATTAGTCATGTGATTTTAAGTTTTGTTTCGTAAAGAAATGTGCGCATAGCTGCATTAAACACAATATTACTCAATGTATATTTGAGTTCTTCTCGTAGGAAATAAAAAAGTCTTAAGTCTTGCCTTATAATGTGGTGCGCCTTATGTATGAAAATAGACGAGAGAATTCAACATTATCGGTATTGCGCCTTGTAGTCTGAAAAATACGGTAAAACTAATTGTTCAGAGAGACATGATCACTTAGTCAATAATAAACTATCCTCATTAATGTTCAATAATGGCCACAAATTTATTTTGTGATTTATGAATAATGTCTATTGACTTGGGTCGTGAAGATGTGTGACTTAAATAAAACAAAATAAATAATAAATAAATAAATAATAATGAATAAAATATGCCCCCCCCCCAAAAAAAAAAAAAAAAAAAAAAAACTTTGGGAAACACTGCCTTAAAGGTCCTGTATTACACAAAATTGACACTTGTGAGCTTTAAGTTATAATGTTGTTACCTCATCAAAAACATGGACAAACCTGGAATTTTTGTTTTGTTTAATTCACACATGTTTGAGTAACCCTGCATTATTAGTCTGTCTACATCTCCAAAGCTCAAAATGCTCTGCTCCACCTTGTGATGTCATGTAGTGGTAATTTCCAAGTTAATATTTACCATTTTTTTCCCTTTAGTTCAGTAGAGATTGGCAATTCCAGGGCTGAAGTAAAGGTGTTTGGAGCATTTTCTGTTTGAGAGAAGAACTAAATATCCTGCCTAAATATGCTGGATTTGTGCGTTAAACATGTGTGAATGAAACAAAACGCGACTCCAGCTATGTTTTTAATAAAGAAACATTATAACAGATCATAAAATAGCGTCATATGTGCCCTTTTCGGACCTTGTTTTTCAAATGATCAACTAAACAGCCTTAATGAAAGCCCGTCAGCCATGTTAAAAGCAAAAATCAATAGGAAAAACTGTTGCATTTTTACTGAGGGTGAATATTTCATTGGCCTCCGTCGACTTGTCAAAGCACGGGCTGATGTTTTGAAGTGTCCATCACGTTGAATCTGAGCTCTACACTGGTATGCTTAGAAACAGCAATGTGCTAATCCAAACACTCTTTCATATTTAGTGTGCGTGTTAGTTGAGATCAAAACTATGGCTTCTTTTACTCAAGTTCCTTCATTAGACAGATAATCTTGTCAATATACTGTGAATATTGCTTTAAAAATATATATGTATTATTTACTACACATTTATTTTCATAACAAGATAAGATACGATTTAAATTTAATAAACTTGCCAAACAGGTTCTGATATGATGTAGACAAGTTCAAATCAAATATAACTCTTACTGATCACGACTGTAATGCAGATTCATTCTTAACTACAAACTCTGGACATGATGGTCAAGTTGTTTATTATGTACCGTATTTTCCGGGCTATTAGACGCGCTCTTAAGCCTCTAACCCAGGGGTGGGCAAACTACGGCCCGGGGGCCATATGCGGCCCTTTAAACCTTTCAATCCGGCCCGCCGAACTGGAATAAATTACAATAATAAACCTTGTTGATGTTTTATTTTTCCTGCATTGCCAGCGTTTCCCAGTAGATGGCGCACTATATATACATTGAGGTGCGGCGTATTATGTTGGCCGCAATGCTTTATGGGAAAGTGTTCTTACAGGAGTTATTCGGACCATGAGTGAAGTAGTGGTGTTGAAGATATAAGTCTGCACTGCTTCAGCTTCCGTTTCACATTGGTAAAGATTAAAAACATGAAAAAACTATAGACTCTTGTTGTGATTCTCAAAGCAAAGAAAGTCAGAGTCTGATTTCACTGCACTCACTGGTGTGTATGTGTGTTATTGTATGATGTGAGTTCTGTTCTTGAGCTATTGTTTAGTTAGAGTTGAGAATAAATGGCTCATGACACTCATTCACCTGTGATGTGCCGTGGAACAGGTCTATACACCTTTATGTGTTCTGAATCTCTCAGTGCGTAGTGTGTGTCCTATGTCCTACATAAATATGAATGTAATGACAGCGAGCTCTTAACATGTGATGTTCTGTCTTCTGTCCGGCCCTTCAGTCAAATTCTAGGACCCTATGTGGCCCGTGAGCCAAAAAGTTTGCCCACCCCTGCTCTAACCCATTAAAAAACGACTGCGCGCCCCACAATCCAGAGCGCCCTATACACGAATCCACTCGGGTGTCCCAGCACAACTTCAGTAAACTACAAAGCCGCACCACCCGCAGCGCACGCAAACACACACGGAGCAGACAGCGACCGCACAGCGAAAAACACCCACAGCCACACTCATCACTCCACATAGACAAGGAACGGAACGGAGGAACGAACTGAAAAAGCGAGTACAATGTGCCACTTCTAGACACAACTGAACAACTGAGTCACCGCGAACACGTCGACAATCCAGCGATCCCAGACAACACCCTCCCTACACGCCACAACTGAACAAAGCCCAGAGTCACCGTGAACGCAACAAACAAAGTCCCACTGACCCATCCAACTGTTGTGTTTCGTTTAAAGTCCAGTGCGGATTATTTGTGAAAAAAGTTTGAAAATAGACCATTTAATGACCGTGCGCCTTATAATTCAGAGCGCCTAATAGCCCGTAAAATAAAACTGTAAAAATACACGAAAATGTGACGTTTTTGAAAGTTGTAGGTGTACTTTCAGCCCAACACGTGCAATTTGTGATTACATTGCGCTCTATGAGAAAAATCTTGTCTCAGCCCAGTGGATTTTTTCCGCCTAATAGCCTGTAAAATATGGTAAATATAGTGTTAGGTTTATCTAAACATTATAAACAAGAAGAAAGACAAGAGATTAATTCAGTTTTACTCGCGAGGAGAACGGGCAGAGAGTGGGCATCAAAACCAACAGTCTCCACACGTTCTGATGACTCAAGGCCGCTCTCCTCTTTTTATTTCATTAGGAGGCCCTAGTTACAGAATGATAATTCTCAAGGGGAAGGGGAAACAGCAAAGACATAATAAGAAACTGATGCAGCTATGCATAGTACAAACACATAAAACATGATTAACAATCAGGGGTGCCTTAGGTCAGACACCATCATAACTCTTGCATGTGTGACAGTGGGAGTTGGCTTCATGTGAGGAATCATCTCGAGGTTCACAAGAGCGATAGGACACTGCACACAGTTGTCAAACACAAAGAGGTTATTCATTTTTATACAAGTGATTGGTACATTATAAATCAAAGAATTGTAGTACATAAATGGTTAACTCATAGCCTAGAATATCACACAAGTATTTAGCAAATATGGGATAATAAAATTATTCTGACATATAGTAAGGGTGCTCTCACGCTAGGACTTTAGAACCGTGCCGTGCTCAATTGCACACGATTGCTTAGGGTTTTATGGCTCGCACTTACACCTGTACATCCGAACCGAGCCACGGCCGATCATATCATCACACGCTTTGTTTGTTTACATGTGTTCACGCTTTTAACAGAGAAAATAAGTCCAGCGGCAGAAATATCCATTAAATAGTGAGGCAGGTGTCCGTCCTCTTATGATTAACGCTCCTCCATGAGTTTATGGATATAAAAACAGAGCGGAGCAGTGATGACAGCCGGAGACGAGAGGCAGCTAAACTTCTGTCTGTCACAGTCCTTACTGAAGATAAGCGCGGAGTCAATGTGTGTTTTGGAGTAGATTTTATTCACTGTTTTCCTCGTATGAGTAACATCAGTGCATCTGAGAGGGGTCGTATAGTAAAGTTACAGTACATGAGCCGTGCTTTGGCCCTCCTCCTCCAACCGTGCTGGGCTTGAGCATGTTTCAGTTGCGCTCACACTGGAAAAACTTACCACGCTTTAGGGGTGATCCATGATTGGGCACGGTTCTAAAGTCCGAGTGTGAGTGCACCCTAAGACTGAGATAAATGTGTACGTGTCCTATAAATTAGGGTTTTCAAAAGTATCAAAAATCAGATCCGTTTTTCAGTACTAAAACTAGTATCGAAACGAGATACGCATTTGAGCAGGAATCAATACTTAAAAAAAATCACATTCACAGGACAGAAATGAACTTTTCTTGAATTGCTTTAGCATGATCTTGAGCTGTATCAGAACAAATATAAGAGCACTAGGGCTGGATGTCATTAAGACGTTGCTAATACGATACATTCCTTGATATGTAGGCCACGATATGATACGTATGTCGATACAGTGCAATTTCGGATCAAAACTTTATATTTCCAATCGATCCGATACTGTTCAATAAAAAATAAAGGCTAAATCATGGCTGTGATACTAAAAGTCTTTGTTAAATCACTTTTTGTGCAAAGTTAATATGAAACACAAATGTTTTAATCATCAAAACGGTGAATATGTCAAATGTGTCACATAAACGAGTTACCTTCCTTTGAACTGCGCAGGACAGAATTTTCAGACTCACTCCCGCCCGCAAATCCCACAACATGGGAACGTTCGCTTTCTTAAGCTCTATCAAACACGGAGAAGAAGAAGAAGAAGAAGAAGAAATTGTGTAAAATGTGCGCGAGATTAGACCACATCCGCATGTTTAGGCTGCTTAAAATGTTTTTAATGAATGCCAAATAAAATATCCAGAAGTGATGTACGATAGACTTACATTAATCATTTGTATATTTTGCGTTACACTCATATTTAGTTTGCAGGACTGCAGTTTATCATCCCACCCGCCCGCGCCCACAGTGAGCTTTCAAAATGTGTCCCGCACCGCACTGTTTCTCGTCGGGTCTTTGCAGGGCTCTACAACCAGTGTTGGGAAGGTTACTTTTAAAATGTATTCCCCTACAGATTACAGATTACATACACCAAAATGTAGTTTGTAACGTAATCCATTAAATTACTTTAGGTGAGTAACGTAATCTGAATACTTTGGATTACTTGATTTGCTGTAGAGAAGCAAAGTCTAGTATATCTTCACATAAGAAGTTTTGTCTGTTAAGTAAAAACTGGGCTTTTTATTTTCTTTTAACTGTATTAAAAATATTATTGACAGAAGAGGAGACACATCCATGCAGCATGATTTAGTCCTGTTAAATCCTGTTTTAGACCTGGTTTAGTCCTGGTTTAGTCCTGGTTTTAGTCCTGGTTTAGTCCTGGTTTAGTCCTGTTTTAGACCTGGTTTAGTCCTGTTTTAGACCTGGTTTAGTCCTGGTTTAGTCCTGGTTTTAGTCCTGGTTTAGTCCTGGTTTAGTCCTGTTTTAGACCTGGTTTAGTCCTGTTTTAGACCTGGTTTAGTCCTGGTTTAGTCCTGCTTTAGTCCTGGTTTAGTAATTATTTAGACCTAGTTTAGACCTGGTTTAGTCCTGGTTTAGTAATTGTTTAGACCTAGTTTAGACCTGGTTCAGACCAGGTTTAGACCTGGTTTAGTGTCTGGCAATGAGTGGAATTACTGAGGAAAACAAACCAAAAAAAGTGGATACAGCCCAAAATGTGACAACAGGAAAATGTCGCCGTGTAATTTATTTCAACAAAGTAACTGTAATCTAATTACCACTCATTGAAACAGTAACTGTAACTGAATACAGTTACTCATGATTTGTACTCTGATTACGGGGCGGCAGTAGCTCAGTTGGTAGAGCATTCGCCCACTGATCTGAAGGTTGGCGATTCGAATCCAGCTATCAACATAAACATCACAGGTTGAGCGGTCAGATCCACTGACCCACAGGTTGGCTGGTGTGATTCCAGCTCCCACAGGTGAATGCTGTCATTGTGTCCTTGGGCAAGACATTTAACCCACCTTGCCCACAGTGTCTGCGTACACTGGTGTGTGAATGGGTGAGTGGTTCCTTGTTGTAAAGCGCTTTGAGTGCCTTGAAGGAAAAGCGCTATAGAAAAATGCGACCATTTACCATTACGTAACTTAGGTACATGTAATCTGTTACTCCCCAACACTGTCTACAACAAAACAGTAGCGCTGTAACAAAATAATTTACTAAAATATACCAAGAAATACTCTTACAGTACCAATATATAAGTATTTTTTGCACACCGCTAAAGACCACATAGAACCTACCTGGACCACTGAGGGATTTAATGGGATTTAATGTTGAAAATCACGTTCTGTTGTCTAAAGAAGGAGTGTTTTTATTATTATCATGTTATCAAAATTCGCTCTGAGTATCGAGTCAATTCCATAGTATCACAATGGAGTTTGAAATGTTAATATCGTGGCAGTATCGCTCTAAATGCTGTTTCAGGCTCTGCCAAGTTGTGTTATACATTTTTAAAACTATCGGAGAGCAGCTTTCATATAATTCCATTAAAATATACATTCACGAGAGCCTCTAAAAGCAACAGAAACATAAATAAATCTCACATCGGGCCCATATCTGGTCTTCAGGTGCTGCCAAGACGCCACTGGGGCAGTTTCGCATCAGTCACTCGTCTCATTTAGGATGCCGTCACATGTGCGATCAAATATATGCGGTCTTTTAATCAGGTGCCCTACCGTCCGAGGTGCTGGGGGGGGGAGGGCAGATCAATTGGAGAAGGGGCAGTTTTGATTGGCTGCCCCGGTCCCCAGAGATATGTGGCCATCTATTGAGTCGGGACAGGAATATTGAAATGAGGCGCTACTACCGTTTGAGTGACAGAAGTGCAAAGTGCGGCAAGTAGCTGAGGGTTCTGTGATTAAAAATGGACCAGAGGTGGACTGAACTGTGCCGGGATTATGGGGGGAATTAAACCAAGGCTCATGTGAAGTCAGGATGGGCCTGGAGGAGAAACTGAGCGAAATGTAAATCAGGACTTAACTGAGTCAGACTCAGGAATAAACCAGAGCTAAATAAGGCCTAAACCAGGTCTAAACCAGGACTGATCCAGGTCTAAATCAGGTCTAAACTAGGGTAAATCTGGTCTAAACCAGGTCTAAATTAGCTCTCAACCAGGTCTAAACTAGGACTGAACCAGGTCTAAACCAGGTCTAAACCAGGTCTAAACTAAGACTCAACCAGGTCTAAACCGTATCTAAACCAGGTCTAAACCAGGTCTAAACCAGGTCTAAACCAGGTAAACCAGGACTAAACCAGGACTAAACCAGGACTAAACCAGGACTAAACCAGGACTGAACCAGGTCTAAGCCAGGTCTAAGCCAGGACTGGATCAGGTCTAAACCAGGACTAAACTAGGTCTGAATCAGGTCTAAACTAGGACTAAACCAGGACTGACCCAGGGCTAAACAAGATCTAAACCAGGTCTAAACTAGGACTAAACTAGTACTCAACCAGGTCTAAACCCTATCTAAACCAAGATTGAAACCAGGACTGAACCAGGTCTAAACCAGGACTGAAACCAGGACTGAAATCAGGTCTAAACCAGGGTAAATCAGGTCTAAACAAGGACTAAACCGGGTCTAAATCGGGTCTAAATCAGGTCTAAACCGTGTCTAAACCAGTTCTAAACTATACTAAAATTTCAAACTCGATTCTCAATACCAATTCCAATACCACAGTGATAATAATAATAAAAACACTCTTTATTTACACTCTTTATTGACAATAGAATGTGATTTTCAACATTAAATCGTTGTAGTACTTTCGTTTATTTTACCATGTGGTTTTATATTTCAATATTAATTTTAGTTTCGATTAGTATCTGATTTTCCGTAGGTGTAGAGATGCATAGATGGATGGAGGGATGATCGATAAAAAGGTAGAAACTATCTCATTTCAGAAGTAAATTTTCTCTTCTTTTGACAATCCTACTATACACACATGCACAAAGCAAAAAAACACTGATATAACCAAGTCCTGCTGAGATGAGTTTGAAAACCAACTGATCTTGACAATAACCATCTTATTTCTACACTAATGCAAAGCTTTGTTTACTCATTATTACCTCAGATTAAATGCTATTTTTAAGCACAACAAGTCTTGAAACTGTAATATCGTATTCATTATCTGTCGTACTGTATGAAATTGATTTGTTTACTTCTCAGTTGTCGTTAAATTGACTTTAAACTTGAACAGATGATAATAAAAATCTCACGCAGAGCAAAAGAGAACATGTCTTGAAGTGGAACTATTATGCAAAATTGACTTTTAAGAGCTTGTAGCCATGTTAGTTGTTTTACTACATTGATGATGCATTTAGAGTGATTCATGTGTGTTTGAGGAATCTTTATTCTCCTGGAGTCAAGACGTCATTGCTTCAGTCAAACACGGCCACTGCTCTGTACTTCATTAGATCTCCAGTACTTTCTAAAATACACGTAGGGTTCAGCAGCGTTGTGTAGTCATTTTAGTACTATACTATACTGTACTATACTACTATACTATACTATACTATATTCAGTGTTGGGGAGTAACAGATTACATGTACCGGGATTATGTAATCAGAGTACAAATTATGAGTAACTGTATTCAGTTACAGTTACTGTTTCAGTGAGTGGTAATTGGATTACAGTTACTTTGTTGAAATAAATGGATTACACAGCACATTTTGGGCTAAACCAGGACTAAAACCAGGATTAAAACCAGGACTAAACCAGGACTAAAACCAGGATTAAACCAGGACTAAACCAGGACTAAAACCAGGATTAAACCAGGACTAAACCAGGACTAAACCAGGTCTAAAACCAGGATTAAACCAGGACTAAACCAGGACTAAAACCAGGTCTAAAACCAGGATTAAACCAGGACTAAACCAGGACTAAAAGCAGGACTAAACCAGGTCTAAAAGCAGGACTAAACCAGGTCTAAAAGCAGGACTAAACCAGGACTAAAAGCAGGACTAAACCAGGACTAAAAGCAGGATTAAACCAGGACTAAACCAGGACTAAAACCAGGTCTAAAACCAGGATTAAACCAGGACTAAACCAGGACTAAACCAGGTCTAAAACAGGATTAAAAGCAGGACTAAACCAGGACTAAAAGCAGGACTAAACCAGGTCTAAAAGCAGGACTAAACCAGGACTAAAAGCAGGACTAAACCAGGTCTAAAAGCAGGACTAAACCAGGACTAAAAGCAGGACTAAACCAGGACTAAAAGCAGGACTAAACCAGGTCTAAAAGCAGGACTAAAGCAGGACTAAACCAGGTCTAAAAGCAGGACTAAACCAGGTCTAAAAGCAGGACTAAAGCAGGTCTAAAAGCAGGACTAAAAGCAGGACTAAACCAGGTCTAAAAGCAGGACTAAACCAGGTCTAAAAGCAGGACTAAACCAGGTCTAAAAGCAGGTCTAAACTAGGTCTAAAAGCAGGACTAAAGCAGGTCTAAAAGCAGGACTAAAAGCAGGACTAAACCAGGTCTAAAAGCAGGACTAAAGCAGGTCTAAAAGCAGGACTAAACCAGGACTAAAAGCAGGACTAAACCAGGTCTAAAAGCAGGACTAAACCAGGTCTAAAAGCAGGAATAAAGCAGGACTAAACTAGGACTAAAACCAGGTCTAAAAGCAGGACTAAAGCAGGTCCAAAAGCAGGACTAAACCAGGACTAAAAGCAGGACTAAAGCAGGACTAAACAAAGACTAAACTGGGACTAAAACCAGATCTAAAACCAGGACTAAACCAGAACTAAACCAGGTCTAAAACCAGGACTAAAACCAGGTCTAAAACCAGTACTAAACCAGGTCTAAACAATACGACACGTAACAGTAGGGTGGACATAATTGATGGCAGCAGTGATCTCATATAAAAAAATATTAAAAAGCACGACAATATTAAGTAATCCAAAGTATTCAGATTACGTTACTCACCTTAAGTAATTTAATGGATTACGTTACAAACTACATTTTGGGGTATGTAATCTGTAATCTGTAGGGGAATACATTTTAAAAGTAACCTTCCCAACACTAACTATACTATACTACACCAGCAGCTACACGACTCTCTGTTGTGATGGTGTTTATGATGATCTCTGCTCTCATCGAGTATTTCTGATGCAGAATTCAGCTGACTTGTTTCGTTTATTAAGTCATTTTAGGTGAATATTGTGATTTAGAATGTCCATATTTATGATCCACGTGCCTGAGCAGCCAGTCTTTTCTACATTCTATTTATTTATTCATTTTATTTTAATGAAACGGGGCCAGTGCACAATATACATTAACCTTAACAGGAGAGATGTACCAGGTTGTAGCATCAGTGGTAATTTCCACCTGTAGTCCCTGGGCAGGTTCATTGATTGATTGTATTTAATTGACCTTAGCTATCAACTATTTTTCCTGTAGACCTATTTTGCATGTTTTGGGTTGATGAAGGAAGGAAGGAAACCCATCCAGACATGGAAACTCCACACAGAAAGGCCCAGGCAACCTAGGGACTGAACCCGGAACCTTATTGCTGTGAGGCATGAGTGCCATCCACTGTGCCGTTCTGTTTGAATCTAGAAAGGACTGGGACCACATAATAGAAGAAGGTGAAAATCATCTGTCCAATGACGATCCAAGCACAGCCACTAATTTGTAGCACGTTTCTCAAATACAGAAGACATCTCCTCTTGAAAATTCTTGTTGAGACAAAATACCGTATTTTCCGGGCTATTAGGCGCTCTGGATTATAAGACGCACTGACATTAAATGGTCTATTTTCGAACTTTTTTCACAAATAAACCGCACTGGACTTTAAACGAAACACAACAGTTGGATGGGTCAGTGGGACTTTGTTTGTGGTGTTCACGGTGACTCTGGGCTTTGTTCAGTTGTGGCGTGTAGGGAGGGTGCTGTCTGGGACCGCTGGATTGTCGGCGTGTTCGCAGTGACTCAGTTGTTCAGTTGTGTCTAGAAGTGGCACATTGCACTCGCTTTTTCAGTTCGTTCCTTCGTTCCGTTCCTCGTCGGCGTGGAGTGATGAGTGTGTCTGTGGATGTTTTTCGCTGTGCGGTCGCTGTCTGCTCCGTGTGTGTTTGCGTGCTCTGCGGCTGGTGCAGCTTTGTAGTTTACTGAAGTCGTGCTGGGACACCCGAGTGGATTTGTGTACAGGGCGCTCTGGATTATGGGGCGTGCGGTCGTTTTTTGATGGGGTTAGAGCAGGGGTGTCCAAACTTTTTTCGTCAAGGGCCACATTTCTAAACACAGATGAAGCAGAGGGCCGATCGAGGACCGTAGACTGGTGCTCAGTACAGGGAATAATTGAAATATGTGCATGTTTATCATGTTAGAATGAGCCATCAGTCTTTATTCATGCTAAAATCCTTAAACTACACACGAAATATTAAATATTTGCTTTATCAAGGTAGATTTTCAAAAAACTTGCAGCAAAAAATTACTTTTTAATTGATGCAAGGTCATTTGGGCCAATTTACCTGGAAGCCTGAGGGCCAAGAAAAATGTGTCCGAGGGCCGCATTTGGCCCCCGGGCCATAGTTTGGACATGCCTGGGTTAGAGGCTTAAGAGCGCATCTAACAGCCCAGAAAATACGGTATATCACTTGAGATAAGTAATAGTTTGGCGACTTTGATTGCTGATCCACTTTGTTTTCTCAATCCATTATGTTGTCATTTTTTCGCACATACACAGCCAGCCGAAAGAACCATGCATCTCTCTGATTGGTTTATCCGCGTGTCAATCACACCCTCTGAAATCAGGGAGACAGGACACCACTCTAGATCCACTCGTCTTTGTAAAGTTTTGTCAAATCGTGCGGTTTTGTCTGATGAGGTAAATGATCCACGGGTGTCATAGATTATAACTGTACAGCAGACACGAGCACAGTACGTCTTCTTAAACAAAACGACACTCAGCTACTTTTAATTTAATTTGCACTGCGCAGACGTTTAACATAAGCATCACAGCTGCTGCCTTAAAGAAGCATGTACAGCCCGTTCACTGAGAGACAGAGCATCGGTTAAACGAGTCCAACATGGAGTAAGGATCACACTAATTGCTACAAGACCTGCACTTTTTTATACCTACGGGCCCTGCATGAAAATGAGAGGAGAGAAGAGAGAGAAAGAGAGGGAGTATTGAGTGCGGACATGTCACGACTCTTGATATCTACGAGTTTAAGAGGTTTATTTGCATTTTTCGACATGGGCACATATTCCAGAGAGCGAACAGAGTCAGATCTTTCGGCGTTAGACATTGACTGTGCTTTCATTTGGATTTAAGAAGTTTAAAAACAACTTTCAGATTTCAAACTCTGTACTAAGGAATAGACACAGTACTCCGATTCTGATATTACATTAATGATAAAAACACAAAACTCTTTTCAACAGTATAATAGGATTTTCAACATTAAATAATACTACTTCTTTTTATATTCCCATGTGGTCGTTGGTATCCCTCTGGTAAGGAAAGAAAAATCAACAGTGGTCACTGAAATAACTTGAAACCGAGAAAAGCCATAATAAATAAAAATTTCCTGACAAATAACCAATGAAAATCAAGACACTGTTTTTGATTTGTTATTCAACAGAATTATTAAAAAAAAAATAATAACAAACTAATGAAACTGGCCTTTATTATTGCTTTTCTCATTTCAAGTTATTTCAGCTTAAAATCATTCTGTATATCTTGTTTTGATAATAGTTTTAGTATCTGATTTTTGACAACCCTAGTTTCTAGATCTAACATTTCTTTTTTCATTCATTTTGTAGGGATTTTATAACTGAGCCCGATTGACTAAACCGCCTTGTCAGTCGTTATTGGGAGAATGTGGTTGATAAGAACTGACTACTAGCCAGATGAATAGTTTCCGTGTTTTCCGGGCTATTAGGCGTCCGCAATCCAGAGCGCCCTATACGCGAATCCACTCGGGTGTCCCGGCACGACTTCAGTAAACTACAAAGCCGCACCACCCGCAGCGCACGCAAACACACACGGAGCAGACAGCGACCGCGCAGCGAAACACACCCGCAGACGCGCTCATCACTCCACGCGGACGAGGAACGGAACGGAGGGATGAACCGAAAAAAAGCGAGTGCAACGTGCCACTTCTATCCAAAACTGAACAACAGAGTCACTGCGAACACGCCGACAATCCAGCGGACCCAGACAGCACCCTCCCTACACGCCACAACTGAACAAAGCCCAGAGTCACCGTGAACGCACCAAACAAAGTCCCACTGACTCATCCAACTGTTGTTTCATTTAAAGTCCGGTGCGGTTTATTTGTGAAAAAAGTTCGAAAATAGACCATTTAATGACAGTGCGCCTTATAATCCAGAGCGCCTTATAGCCCCGAAAATACGGTACTTGAGAGAAATTGAATAAGATCAGGATGTTCCATGTTACATATTCGCATGTTACATATTGTGAAAAAACAGGAGTATTTATAGTTTTATGATAATGAGTAGAATGGGCGTGTGTACATATGAACCCTTGGTACAGAGAATATACATATGACGAAACTCTTGGCTGCTGTACGTGCTCAAATAGAACAGTGAGTGCTAGAGGTCACTTATATATCACTTAACATGACACTGGAAGCTCCAACATATGGAAACACACGGTTGTAAATTTAACACACATCTGGAGAGGAGCCGAGGAAGATTTCATGCTTACATCAGTGTCCATTCTCTTCAGATCACAGACACAAAGTAGGGCCAGGGTTGGTTAGTACTGTATTTTTTGGACTATAAGGCTCACCGGATTATAAGGCTTAAATTCTCTCATCTGTTTTCAAAGTATGAAGTGAAACAAAACAGTCAGATAAGTCAAACTTTATTCAGCTCATTCACAACAACTTTCAACATTGCTCACTTGTAACGCATGAAATACAAAACGATACACTCAATGTTTCAGTTCATTCCTCTTCCATAAATCCATCAAATTCTTCATCTTCAGTGTCTGAGTTTAGTTGGGCGATTTCTGCATCAAGCCCGGATCCCTCTCGTCATTAGTCAAGTCAGTCTTGTCGCTGTTATTTAGCTGTTCAGCGATGACTCCGGCCTTTGTGAAAGCTCGGGCGACACTTGAGACTGATCCTTAGCCCACGATCCACGATCCATTGGCAGATCGTGGCGTAACCAAAGTCGTGCTAAATCATTTTGGTATGTACCAGATAAAATCAGTTCGAGGTCAGTAAGCAAAACCAGAATCAATACGTAAGGCGCACTGTCTGTTTTTGAGTAAATTAAAGGATTTTAAGTGCGCCTTATAGTCCAAAAAATACGGTACTTGGATGGGACACCACTGTGAAAACCAAGAGCCGCAGTGGGGCAGCATAGTTCTAGTCTATTTTGTCATTGGGTCCTTAGGCAAGGCACTTCACCTGTCTTGCCTTGAGTGAATGTGATGTGGTAACATTTGTGTTTCTTGCTCCGCTCCATCAGAAGTTATTGTTTTGTTTGTTTGTTTTTTTTCATTGTCATGGTGTGTACTGGTTTTGTCCTTCCAATTCAAATTATAAATCAGATATTATAACCAGACAGCTACTTTTAAGTTGCTCTTGAGTGGTTTCCCCAAATACTTTTAACTTTTACTTGAGTAATTTGTGGACCAATTTGTGCCTCTATTCGAATAAGATAATTTTAAAGTAACTGCAGTATTTAGTACGTTTTCCTTTACCAACCACTGATTAATACTTGATTGTTGTATTATAAATCCAATCCAATCCACTTTATTTATATAGCACATTTCACAAACAAACTGTTTCCAAAGTGCTGCACAAATACATAAAAAATAACAACAATAAGATGATAAAGTAAATTACTAAAATAATACTAGTCTTAAAGTAATAAAACTAGTAAAATAATATAAAATAATATAAAACCAGTAAAATAAAAATAGAACTATATCATAGAATAGAAATAAATAAACCAATAAATAAAGTAAATCAGTAAAACCAATAAAAACACATAAAAATAAATAAAAGACACAGAGGACCACACAACTCACGCGGTGTTAAAAGCCAGAGAATAAAAGTGGGTCTTCAGACGAGATTTAAAACTCTCCACTGTGGAGCTGCTCGAACGTGAAGCGGCAGATCGTTCCAGAGTTTAGGGCCGACCACAGAGAAAGCCCTGTCCCCTCTGGTTTTAAGTCTCGTCTGAGGCACCCTGAGCTGGAGCCGGACCTCAGACCTCAGAGCGCGAGCAGGGGTATAAATTTGGATGAGGTCCGAGATGTACAGTGGAGCCAGTCCATTCAAAGCTTTAAAAACAAACAATAAAATCTTAAAATCTATTCTAAAATTAACAGGGAGCCAGTGCAAAGACGCAAGGATTGGGGTTATGTGCTCTCTCCTTTTTGCTCCTGTTAAAAGTCGCGCTGCAGAGTTTTGGACTAACTGTAGTCGGTAAAGTGCGTTTTGCGAAATGCCGGAATAAAGTGCATTACAGTCGTCCAGGCGTGATGAAATAAAAGCGTGCATAACTTGTTCAAATAGTTTAAAAGATAAAAAAGATTTAACTTTAGATAAAAGCCGCAAATGATAAAAACTTGATTTTAAAACATTAAATCAGAACGTAGGACGACAGTGATATATGGACAAACTTGAACATTGCATTGTGAGTATCGTCAATGATTAGACTCCACAAACAGCTATGGGTGCCCCGCTGGGTCAATCAAGCAGACCCCTCCCGCCTGCGTGTCACTCACCACTTACACTAACTCCATGCTAATGAATCGGGAATTGGTCATTGAATGAGTAAATCTGGGCGTTATTTTGTTCTAATACGAGAGACGACGTTTGGTTTTGATGCTCTTGAAGTTACCATGGAGACGTGGTCCTTTTTTGTGGAAGATACTGCATATGAGAGTAATGAGACCAGTTGCATTCATTCATTCATGTGTTTATTTGGTCTGTGTTTAACACATACATTATATTCAGTCTGATGTCATAAAATAAAACACATTCAGTCCTTATCTCCAACTGCAGCACGTTCACGGACCTTCATCTCAAAATTAATATGACATTAATACAACATTTTACTACATCATAATAAAAAAATCAACAATTGTTTTAATTATAACAAAAATCTCTTTACTCTCTCTTTACATAGACCAGACCTGGGCATTGTACAAATCCGGGGCCACATACAGCTCTTTGGTTGACTCTGACTGGCCCATTTAAGCTTATTTGTAATTACAAAATAAACGTATTTTATAATTTTACCTCATGCAAGGACTAAAGCTGCATTGAGTTGATTTTTTTTGTAAGGCAACCTCACATTTTCATTGCTTAGTCATAACATAAACTCTTACCAGTGCAGCAAAATATTGTTTACTGTTTTTTTTTTCTAAAGAAATACAATTAATATTATGCAGAATTATAGAGTTAAGCGTTTTGGCCCTATGCAGTATTTTCTGTTTCTCATGTTGCCCCATGGAAAGAATAATTGCCCACCCCTGTTCTAGACGGTTGCACTGTCTCATATTGGTTACTCAGTGGTGGTAGAGTAACCAAAAATTGTGCTCAAGTACAAAGTAGCGATCTAAGAAATTACTCAAGTAAGAGTAAAAAAAAATACTTAGGAAAATACTACTCAAATAAGAATAACTTTAAGGGCCCATATTATGATATTTTCTGATTTATCTTATATTGTTCACTCATCACAAACAGACCTGGAGTTGTATTTTGTTTTATTCACACGTTTGAGTAATTCTTTATTATTTGTCTGTCTAAATGTCCAAAGCTCAAAATGCTCTGTTCCACCTTGTGATGTCATGTAGTGGTAGTTTTCAAGTTAACAGCTACCTTTGACCTGAAACAAAACTCAGCTCAAGGTCTGTTTGTGATGAAGAACCAACATTATAATAGATCAGAAAATAGTGTAATATGAGCCCTTTAATGATTGTAGTTTTGCTCCTTGTTTAGTCCTGGTTTAGTCCTTGTTTAGTCCTGGTTTAATCTTTGTTTAGACCTGGTTTAGTCCTTGTTTAGTCCTGGTTTAATCTTTGTTTAGACCTGGTTTAGTCCTTGTTTAGACCTGATTTATTGCATGATTAGACCTCATTTAGTCCTGGTTTACACCTGGTTTAGTCCTGGTTTACACCTGGTTTAGTCTTGTTTAGACCTGGTTTAATCTTTGTTTAGACCTGGTTTAGTCCTGGTTTAATCTTTGTTTAGACCTGGTTTAATCTTTTGTTTAGTCCTGGTTTAATCTTTGTTTAGACCTGGTTTTAGTCCTTGTTTTTGTTTAGACCTGGTTTAATCTTTGTTTAGACCTGGTTTAGTCCTTGTTTAGTCCTGGTTTAATCTTTGTTTAGACCTGGTTTAGACCTGGTTTAATCTTTGTTTAGACCTGGTTTAGTCCTTGTTTAGACCTGGTTTAATCTTTGTTTAGACCTGGTTTAGTCCTTGTTTAGTCCTGGTTTAATCTTTGTTTAGACCTGGTTTAGTCCTTGTTTAGTCCTGGTTTAATCTTTGTTTAGACCTGGTTTAGTCCTTGTTTAGTCCTGGTTTAATCTTTGTTTAGACCTGGTTTAGTCCTTGTTTAGACCTGGTTTAATCTTTGTTTAGACCTGGTTTAGTCCTTGTTTAGACCTGGTTTAATAGACCTTTGTTTAGACCTGGTTTAGTCCTTGTTTAGACCTGGTTTAATCTTTGTTTAGACCTGGTTTAATCTTTGTTTGTTTGTTTAGTTTAACCTGGTTTAGTCCTTGTTTAGACCTGGTTTAATCTTTGTTTTAGACCTGGTTTAACTTGTTTAGACCTGGTTTAGTCCTTGTTTAGACCTGGTTTAATCTTTGTTTAGACCTGGTTTAGTCCTTGTTTAGACCTGGTTTAATCTTTGTTTAGACCTGGTTTAGTCCTTGTTTAGTCCTGGTTTAATCTTTGTTTAGACCTGGTTTAGTCCTTGTTTAGACCTGGTTTAATCTTTGTTTAGACCTGGTTTAGTCCTTGTTTAGTCCTGGTTTAATCTTTGTTTAGACCTGGTTTAGTCCTTGTTTAGACCTGGTTTAATCTTTGTTTAGACCTGGTTTAATCTTTGTTTAGACCTGGTTTAGTCCTTGTTTAGACCTGGTTTATTGTTTAGACCTGGTTTAGTCCTGGTTTAGACCTGGTTTAGTCCTGGTTTACACCTGGTTTAGTCCTTGTTTAGTCCTGGTTTAATCTTTGTTTAGACCTGGTTTAGTCCTTGTTTAAGTTTCCCTTTGTTTAGACCTGGTTTAATCTTTGTTTAGACCTGGTTTAGTCCTTGTTTAGTCCTGGTTTAATCTTTGTTTAGACCTGGTTTAGTCCTTGTTTAGACCTGGTTTAATCTTTGTTTAGACCTGGTTTAATCTTTGTTTAGACCTGGTTTAGTCCTTGTTTAGACCTTGTTTTTTTTAGTCCTTGTTTAGTCCTGGTTTAACCTGGTTTAGTCCCTGTTTAGACCTGGTTTAGTCCTTGTTTAGTCCTGGTTTAATCTTTGTTTTGTTTAGACCTGGTTTAATCTTTGTTTAGACCTGGTTTAGTCTGGTTTAATCTTTGTTTAGACCTGGTTTAATCTTTGTTTAGACCTGGTTTAGTCCTTGTTTAGACCTGGTTTAATCTTTGTTTAGACCTGGTTTAATCTTTGTTTAGACCTGGTTTAATCTTTGTTTAGACCTGGTTTAGTCCTTGTTTAGTCCTGGTTTAATCTTTGTTTAGACCTGGTTTAGTCCTTGTTTAGTCCTTGGTTTAATCTTTGTTTAGACCTGGTTTAGTCCTTGTTTATTATCTGCCTTTATCCCTTTTCTGCCCGTGCTTTCTTCCTGGTTCGGAGCTGGTTTTGTCACCACACGCCTGCGGATAAGTACAACATTTCCTGATGGGATCTTTCCATGTGTGGCGTATTAGGCTAGCTCCCGCGGTGAGTGATAAATGGTGCGTTCGAGGGCGCTCACAAACACTCGTAACACTGTAAACTTCCCTCTTCCTCAGCACATCAGAGCCCCATAATACAGTCATCTATCATTACATTTTCCCTTCGTACAAATGAGCGCGGAATAGCATGACAATTCATCTTAATCTGACACCCACAGAGCGAGCAAACATCACCGGATTGCTGGAGCTTTCCTCATTTTGGCGTTCAAGTCGGTGTGATACACTTAGAGCTGATTCACTGGACAGGAAATCGGAAACCCAAAATCTTAAATGAAAAGAAGAGAGCGGTGAATTTGAGATGTGGAATTATCTTTGGTATGGCTCAAACTGTGAACTCAATTGTAACACCAAACAAATAATTTTTTCAGTGTTTATTTTCTGTCTTTAAAACACAGAAGAAAACAGAACTAGATCATTTCAAACTGTTTGCAGTGGTCCAAAGTCATTCCTCACTAACAAAGTCCTTCCTTGTCGACACACACTACATATAATATAACGCTTTCTAATCAAATCCTGATTTATTTTGACCTCAAGAGATGTTTTTACAATGTAGCTGTACTGGATAATTCACAATTTGCTCATATTCATGGGGACAAAATCAGGTACAGTGACTTTAAAACTGTTCAAATCAAATTTATTTAGCCCTAAAGTGGTTTATAGAAGGAATTACAGATCCTTTTGCGATTTTAGTGGATAGTTCGTATGTGACCAATGCCTCATCCCAGTCGTTTTTACAACAAATTTAAGGAATTCTACCTCTATAACCTCCATAACGAACTTTGCTTTGTGCACAGACATAAAATTTAAGTTCTAAGCCTTATTAAAGATTCGGTGGCTCTGTCAAAATTATATAAAATGCATCTGATTGATCCACCGTATTGACCGCCGATCTTGAGATCAGAGAAATTTGCAGTGGAGGGCCCAGGATTTTAAAAGTTACATCAGGTTATTCATCTTGTTTTCAGATTTATTATCTACTTACTATACCTTCTTTCGAGTGTTTAATTCTAGTCTAGAGGTAAGGTATTTTTCAGATTATAAATAGCTCCGGAGTATAAGTCGCACCTGCCAAAAAATTCGTAAAGAAGATGAAAAAAACATCTATAAGTCGCACCGGACTATAAGTGGCACTTTTTGGGGGAAATTAATTTTATAAAATCAGAGACCAAGAACTGACATTTCATCTTGAAAGGTAAGTTATAGTAATAACAATAGAACAGAGAACAACAGACTGTTAACGTCACATATGAACAGTTCTTCAGATAAATATAACATAAACAACAGAACAGAACAAGTTTACCAAACTCTCCATCTCACTCCAAATCACTAAATCCATTGAATTCTTTATCCTCGGTGTCACTTTTGAGCAACTCTGTGAGTTTAAAATGGAGCGCCTCTTCCTCTTCTGTGTAGCTGTCGTCAGACTCAGCATCAGTTCCACTTAGAATTATTCCGGCCTTTCTGAATCCCAACAGTTTTCAGTCTCACTGAAGTCCAGACTTTGTTGGTCCATTCAGTGACTTCCAGGAAAGTTGCATGATGCATCCTCTCAGTTGTCACAAGTTTCTCGCTCACTGCAAACTTTCTTTCTGCTGCTCGATTACAGTTTTCAGCTGCATATTTCGCTACTTGCAGCTTGTAATCTGCAAAATATGATTTTGTTTTTGGGGGCATTTGTGTTCAGTCTTCTCAATCGTCTTCATAAGTTTGTTTAAATTTTTAAATTTTCAGTGGTACAGAATGGTAATGTGTGATCGACTGACATGATACAGACAGGACAGAGGCTCTTTCTGCAGGAGACATGCGCAGTAGAGCAAAGTGACAGTGGTACAGGAGCAGCAGATACTGACACACAAGACTAGAGCCTCTCACGACTGTCATGGTGTAAATTTTAATATACAAGTTGCACCAGAATATAAGTCACAGGACCACTGAAACCATGAAAGAAAGTGTGACTTAGAGTAAATACAGTAGTTTATTTTAAGATAACTTGTCAAGTAAATTTATCTTGCTGCATGGATAGAGAGTTTCACTACTTTTAAGTCATTTTCTCACAGATTCAAGTGTTTATATCTTATCTTTTGATCAAGCTTTTTCGCAGCGTTCACTTTGAATCTGTTTCAAGATTTGGCCCTCAGGTGAGAAAAGTTTGGACACCTCTGATTTATATGAACACTTTGAGATATTTATGCTGATTAAACTTTTCTCTAGGTTCCTCTCATAAGTTTATAAGCTGTGTTTGAGTTTAAGTGTCTTTATTTTCACTAATCATCCGTATTACAATATGGGCCGGGAAGATTAAACCGTTTTTTTACCCCAAATACAAGCACACATTTGCATATTCCTCATTTAAGCATTCTTCTCAGTGACTGAACACAGTGCTGATTCAGTTTTCTTAACGTCGCCCGAGGTCTTACCCACCCCTCCCTCCCTCCTTGAAACACATTCCTATTCCACCATCGCAAAACCCCTACAAGCCCGCCACGTCGCCCTCTCGTCTAATTGCAGATTAAAGACTGCGCTGGTGCGTCCGGCCGATACAAATGTCACCACTTCGTCACTTTTTCGCTGAAGAATGGATTCGCGATTAGCTTCACGTCGAGGGCCCCGGCGGAAATGAGTGTTTGGGTAGCAGCGGGCGCCTGCGTAGCATATGGCACGAGACAGGCCCCAAATTGAATAAACAGAGGAGATGCGCGAAAACAAAGCAGCGGGAGCGGCGTCATTAGACAGCGGCCGTCCGTCTGAGCGATGCGACGATGGCGCGGGCCGTGGGGTCGCTGCAGCGGTAACGGAGAGGGCCGATCAGCGGGCGGACTGGCGTACTTAAATCTTCCACTGCTCGGCTCCCCAGGGCTCCCAGGCACAGGCATTAGACATGAGCATACACTG
Organism: Boleophthalmus pectinirostris; assembly: GCF_026225935.1. Classification (NCBI taxonomy): domain Eukaryota; kingdom Metazoa; phylum Chordata; class Actinopteri; order Gobiiformes; family Gobiidae; genus Boleophthalmus; species Boleophthalmus pectinirostris. Next base: position 26,550,341 of record NW_026571095.1, read on the forward strand.
CAAAACAAAAAGAGGGGAAGGTCAGGATCAGTTCACATGACTTGATTTTGCTATGTTGTGTGTGCAAAAATATTGACATATCGATATATCGTGTCGTTTAATGTGATAATACAGTATCGATATATTACCCAGAGTGTTTTTTTGGTATATTTTACTAAACTATTTTATGAAAGAGCTATAATTTTGTTGTTTGTTTGGAGAAAGTTCACTTTATGAATTACACTTTTTTACATTTTCACTGTTTTGAGTAAAATGAGGTGGTTTAATAAAGACTTTTAGTATCACAGCCATGACTTAAGCTTTGTTTTAGAAATACACTACTAGTCAAAAGTTTTAGAACACCACACCTTTTCCAGTTTTTTGCCGTTTACTGTTGACCAAAACGTATTCTAAACTTTTGGTTCATGAAAGTGTCCACCTTTGGCAGATATAACAGCTGAACACACTCGTGGCTCGTTCTTTTTACAAGAGAAATCAAATATTCTTCATAAAGTTCTTCCCAAGTCTGTTGCAGAAGTTCCCTTAAATGTGTGGCACTTGTAGGTTTCTTGGTTTTCACTCTTGTGTCCAGTTCATCCCAAACCAACTCGATGGGGTTTAAGTTTGGAGGCTGGACACTCCATGTTTTCAAGCTTTACCATCTTGTTTTTTCTCCTGAGGTAGTTTTGGCAGAGCTTGGACTTGTGTTTTGAATCTTTTATCTTTTTTTTTTTAACCTCTGTCTGTTCTTTACTTACCTTTGTACCATTTCAAGTTCTTCATTGGACTAGCACGACTTGAATTGCAATAAATAACTGGAAAAATGAGGGTGTTCTAAAACTTCTGACCAGTAGTGTATATCGTATCAAGTCATATTGAATCGAAAGTGCACTGTATCGAAAACATCTTATCGTGGACTATATATCAAGGTATGTATGATAACGGCAACTTCTTAATGATACCCAGCCCTGTTTTTGTTATACATAATTTACCACCAATGTCATTAACATGCTAGGCTTTAATCTGAGCTTTATTACCTCCGCCAAGGAGGTTATGTTTTTGCCGGCGTTTGTTTGTCTGTTTGTTTGTTTGTTTGTTTGTCTGTTAGCAACATAACTCAAAAAGTTATGGACCGATTTTGATGAAATTTTCAGGATTTGTTGGAAATGTGAAAAGGAAGAACTGATTTCATTTTGGGGTTGATCCGGAAGAAATCCTGGATTCTGGATCACTTTGAAATTTTAGTTAACATTGTGGTAAATGGAGCCAAAAACTTTGTTTCTCAATATCTCGGTTAATTATTGACCAAACCCCATGAAATTTGACTCAGGGATGGACAATGGGATCCTCTTTCATATTCCAAATTGAAAGATACGAGACAAATATTTATGGAAAACACAATTAATATGAGGGGGACTGTAGTCCTTGGCGGAGGTCTGCGCTCTCTGAGTGCTTTTCTAGTTTTGACATGGTCTGACCAGAAAGAGCTGACATAGTTGGAACTACAGGTGATATAAAAAGTCTCTCACACATAAAATTGAAGTCACAGGAAAGCTCGCATTAGTCAACAGTTTTTTAGTTACTCGCTCTCAATATTATGTTGAAAATCAAGGACAATGAGTGCTTGTATCGATCACAGGCTTTTCAAACAGTTTTGAAACTTTTTTGACAGTGTTTGCTATTGTGTGCACTGTCTCTCCAATCCAATCCACTTTATTTCTATAGCATAATTCATAAACAAAACCGTTTCCAAACTGCTGCACAAATACAAATAAATCATATCCAACTGAAATATAAAATAAAGCTTTATTTAACTCCACTAGTCCTCGTTAAGACAATAAAACTAGTCAAATCAAATAAGAGCAAGAATACCAATAAATAATGAAAGAGTAAAACAAAAAACTAAAAATAAATAAAAGACACAGAGGACCACACAACTCACGCGGTGTTAAAAGCCAGAGAATAAAAGTGGGTCTTAAGACGAGACTTGAAACACTCCACTGTGTCTCCATGGTAACTGCTGAACATTCCACAACAGAGGTACATGGTACAAGTAGAAAACCCCCAGCGTGACGTCACTACAAAGTATCAATGCTCCAAATTGGAGATCGGCTGATATGTGTTTTTGCACGGCCGATATCTGATGGCCGATAAACTCTGACAATATTTCTGGGCAGATTTTGATCATTTTTTGATTTAAATAGAATGAATTATTCCTCACTTACCCTATATTCTCCGAGCATCGTTATTATTCACAGTGATGAGTTTATAAGTGCTTTTCACATTTTTTCAGACTTTCCAGAGTGGAAGTTTGCTGTCATGTCGAACAACAACTAGCATGCTAACAGTGCAGTTCTTGAGTTTCTGACACTAGTGCGCTTTATAATTGAATGCAGACAATTCGCAGTAGGCTTATTTTGACCTGAAGAGCTGCTTATACATTATATCTGTACCGGGGCGAGACGTGTTGCTCAAATACATGGGAAAAATCGGGTACTGGCGTTTGAAAGAGGCAGTATTTTAGTCCTATGGGGTATTAACTGCTAAAATATAACATATAAACGTGATATTTTTTACCCGGGACAGTCCCTGTTTTGAGCCCTGTCCCAGCAGATTTATACAAAACCAGTGATTTGTCCAAGTTTCATACAGGAAATGTCCCAAGTGTCTTTATTTTTTGACCAATTTGACCTAAACCAGGACTAATCTAAGACTAAACCAGAACTACATCAGATCTACACCAGGTTTAAAACAGGAGTATCACAATTTTTGACTAATCTGCATGGCCAATAAACTCTGCCAATATTTTTGAGCAGATTTTTATCATTTATCTAAAATATATGACTTGAAATTACTATAAATATTGTCTATACTTTACCTCTCTGCATAGTTAATGTATAAAAAAGAAAAAAATATTCTCAGTACAAATAACATTTCAAACAACAACGTTTTAATAACTGAATCAATCCAAATTAATTCATTAGTAAGAAGAAATATTCAGTCATTTTACCTTGTGCAGAGTTTTTTACAGTGCAGTCTTGGAGCTCCCCGAGGCTCCCAGGCGAAGACATTAGACATAGAGATAACTACTGTATTTTGCATCTCAAGCTGTTTGCCATTGCTCCCTAATGCACTGTCTGTGAGATGGATGTGGGGCGCTCAGAGTGATCATGCCATTTGTTATTTTTCACGACAGGAGATTCCTCTGTAATCTGCAGGAGAGCGTCTGTCGGAGGCCAGAGATCAGGAGCTGGTTTGTGTAGAGCACAGGGACAGCGCAGTGTGACCGAGGACTTTACAACGCTAACGTGTTACCAGACATCGTGCGCTTTGATTTGCTTTGTTCAGTGAAAGACCTGCCCGATCGGCCGGTTATGGAGCGGCAGTGGTTCAGCGGGGAGAGTGCGCACGCTCGGATTTGAAGGTCGCTTGTTTGAATCCTGCTCTCGATCTAAACATCACTGGTAGAGCGGTCAGATCCACTTGTGTGTCTGTGTGTGTTGCTGCTTGTAGGTGCCTCCAGTTGACGTAGTGACGCTCACTGGTACTTCAGCAGAAAAAATCCACTGGGCTGAGACGAGATTTTTCTCATAGAGCGCAATGTAATCACAAACTGCACGTGTTGGGCTGAAAGTACACCTACAACTTTCAAAAACGTCAGATTTTCGTCCATTTTTACGGTTTTATTTTACGGGCTATTAGGCGCTCTGGATTATAAGGCGCACGGTCATTAAATGGTCTATTTTCGAACTTTTTTCACAAATAAACCGCACCGGACTTTAAACGAAACACAACAGTTGGATGGGTCAGTGGGACTTTGTTTGTTCGTTCACGGTGACTCTGGGCTTTGTTCAGTTGTGGCGTGTAGGGAGGGTGCTGTCTGAGACCGCTGGATTGTCGACGTGTTCGCAGTGACTCAGTTGTTCAGTTGTGTCTAGAAGTGGCACACTGCACTCGCTTTTTCGGTTTGTTCCTTCGTTCCGTTCCTCGTCTGTGTGGAGTGATGAGTGTGTCTGTGGGTGTTTTTCACTGTGCGGTCACTGTCTGCTCCGTGTGTGTTTGTGTGCGCTGTGGGTGGTGCGGCTTTGTAGCTTACTGAAGTCGCGCTGGGACACCCGAGTGGATTCGTGTATGGGGCGCTCTGGATTGCGGGGCGCACTGTCGTTTGTTGATGGGGTTAGAGGCTTAAGAGCGTCTAATAGTGTGGAAAATATGGTAGTTTTAGATCATAAACTTTTTCTCAGCTCAACTTCCCTCAGTTGTCTTAAAAAATGTTTTATAATCGAGTGCAGTGTACTTTTTGGGAATTCAAACTGTCCGTGATTGGCTGACAGGGCATTGTCAACTTTCACAAAGGTCGGATTTTGTAGGGACTTTTTTGTATTTTCACAACATAAACATAAAAATCCTCAAAACGCCTAAAATTTAGCTTTGTAAAATTTAGACCTAGACCTGCTCTAGCGCCACACTAGCAGATCTCGCTCTGATTGGTCCAAACGCTCCACGCCGTGCACGATACAGACATCACACAGTTGAGAGGAGCTCGCCCGTATTGAGGAAGTAAATGCGGAAAAGAAAATTGTTTTTGAGCCCATGCGCCAATGAAGACAGACCACTGAAAACAATACGTCGCCATCTTAGTTTCACCTTCAGATCATAGACTGTGTAAAAGAAGTGGACTAAGCGAGTGTGACGTCAACCATACCGTTCAGCGCCGCTCAAATGAGGCTCACGATGCTCCCAGTTACAGGAGGGAATCTCGAATGTGGAATGTTTTTGACGGACAAAATAGCGAAAAATTAAAAAAAAATTCAGGATCACGTAGAGCGGGTTAATACAAACACTTTAAGACCAAAATGACGAGGCTCACAGCAGCAGGTACAGAGAAAAGGGCGACAAGATCCCAGTGTAAGTCAATTCCAGGGTCAGAAGGAGCCGGAAGATCCTCCTGGAGCACTTCCTGTTTGTCTCATATATACGGTCTATGTTTCAGATATAATTATGGTTCTATGGAGTTCACTGGTCTGTGTGTGTAAATTGGTAAGTGATTTGTTGATGTAAAGCCACAGACTGTAGATATAAATTGACACAGCAAACATGCGAGCCACTGCGTTCCAAATAGGAAGTGATCATGGGGGCACTTCCGGCTCCACTGACTCTGGCTCCAGTTGACTTTACATTATAAAACCCCCTTTCTTTGCAACTACTGCAGTGAGCCTTGTCATTTTGGTCTTAAAATGTTTGTATTTACCTGCTCTACAAGATCCTGGGGTTTTTATTTCCCTATTTTGTCCATGAATACTATTTGTAATATGGATCTCGGCTCTTGCCTTGTGAACTGCATTTGACTAGAACCGAGTCCACTTCTTTTTACGTCTTTGTCTGTATGTAAAGCCCTTTGAGTGGCTTCAAAGTAGAAAAGTGCAATGTAAATGTGGCCATTTACGGTCCCTTTATTCTGTTTGAATCCAGAAGAGTCTGGCATCGTAATAGTATAGAAGAAAGTACTATTATTTAAAGTTGAAAATGACATTCTACTGCCTAAATAAAGAGTGTTTTTATTATTATTTTGGTAGCTGAATTGGTCAAAGTCAATTCCTTATTACTGAAATAGTTTGAAATTTTTGTATCGTGACAAGAGTAAATCCTGTGCGTCCCCTTCTATCAGTTTACCGAACCTCAAATGAGTTCAAATCCTGATCATTTTCATTTGTCTGCACAATCAAATCCTGCTTTCTTTCGCATGATGATTACAGCGTGTTTTGCCAAATGCACTAATGTAATTTTAGCCTAATCTCCCAAACAGACAGGTATTAGCCTCGCGTAGCCACATAAGAACATGACAAAGGAATCTGTTCAAATTAAAACGAGCATTGTGCAGTTAAGCCTTTAGTTTAATCCCATGCGTAAGATTTAAAGGTGCTGTCCCTGATTTTTACCGTCTGAAAAACATGAAAAACAGAACCAGTACATTTGAAACGGTTTGCAGTGGCCCAGAGTTTATCCCCCAAATACCTTTATATATTCTGAGCATCCTAATTATTCACGGTGATGAGTTTTTAAGTGCTTTTCGCAAATCTCAGACTTTCCAGAGTTGAAGTTTGCTTTCGTGGTAATATTAACAACAACTAGCATGCTAACAGTGCAGTTCTTGATTCTCTGACACTCTTGTACGTGTTCCTCAAATACAGGGTGTCCCAAAAAATTTGACATAATTTCGCAGGCCAGTAATTTAGGCAATTCTTGTTGAAATAACCTAAAATTTTGGCTTTGACTGTATAGAAATAGATTACGAGTTTATGTTTAATGTTTTATTTTTGTTCTGTTTTCAGAGTGAGCCATGCTGTTCACTCCCAAAGAGAGTTCATTTTGCGTCTCGGAATGTACTCGCACACACATATGTAATCCTTTAGCCTTGCATAAATAGACTATCCTCTTTAAACTTTTGGTACCAAGTCAAAAAATTGTTTGCCTGTTGGTGAAGTTTTTCCAAATTTTGCAATGAAGCACTCTGCAGATTCCAAGATGTAAAATTTGATCTGTTTCTATACATTCTCTGAAAATTTGAGGTTATTTCAACAAGAACTGCCAAAATTAATGGCCTCCGAATTATGTCAAGTTTTTTGGGACACCCTGTACATGGGAAAAATTTGGTGCTGGCCTTTTAAAGAGGGCGTATTTTAGTCGTATGGGTATTAATTTCTGATATAAAACGTATTTAGATCACCATGTTACCATGTTGTTATTTGCCGAAAACAATGTATTAAAATTAAGTTTCTCTTGTTTTTGAGTCTCATATCCCTTTTCTGTCCACGCTGAGTCACTCCTCCTTCAGAGCGCTATCACATTACAGTATACTTACACTGCGATGCTGGAATTTTGCGCCGCATACAGACTGAACCAGGACTGAACCAGGACTGAACCAGGACTAAACCAGGACTAAAACAGCACTAAAACCGTACTAAGTGTAGGGACGGGCCCGGAGGTGCGCCCGCGTAGACTGTCTGGGTGATCAGGACTGAGATCAGGACCAGACTAGAACTAGCCCAGGACTGAAACTGGGACCGGACCAGACTGGGACCAGACCGGGACTGACATTCGGGGCCAGACCAGGACTGAGACCAGAACCAGACTGGGACTGAGACCAGGACTGATACCGGGACCTGGTTTATTCCTTGTTCAGTCCTGGTTTAGACCTGATTTAGTCCTCTTTTCACCCTGTTTTAGTCCTGGTTCAGTCCATATGCAGTGCAAAAGTCCAGCATCGCAGTTTAAGTCACTGAAACGGGAAACGACCGTTATCCATTTTTTTCCCTTTTTCATTTAAACACAAAATTGAAAACTGAATTGAAAACAAAATCATTATCCGTTTTTCTATTTTGGTTTTGGAGACAAATAATGAAGAAAATTGTTGTTTTTTTCACTTTCTTATTTTTGGTTTTATTTTGAAAAACGAATGAAAGAATGATATACGGATTGTTTTGTATCACGTTTTGTATATTCGTAAAGAACTGTCGTGTGGGTGACTTGTACGAAATCTTACAGCCAACCAGAAGCAGGGTTCAAATAGGCCTGGGAAAGATCTCTAAATGACTCAAACATGCATGGATGACATAAAAAAACACTTGAGGCATGTTTTCCACGAGGGTAGAAAGCTCCAAAAGATATCGCCCGCCCGTCTTTAACGCCATTTGATCGGGACCAGACTGTATCCCGCGAGCTCCAACTGGGTCAATAAAAGCAGGTTGACTTTTTCAGTTCAGTGCGATTCTGCCGCGTCTGGATCCTATGGCTAATTTTAAATCGTCACAAGCGCTGATATATTTAGGTTACGGTGTCACGCCTTACCCGTATTCTCATCGAGTTCTACGGAGGCGCCCGGGTTAACGTCTGCAGCTCTAATATTATCTTAAAATGTCTATAGCCCGCGGCATTTCTACGCTCTTATTGCATTTATCCGTGAGTCATGCCACCGCTAGCCTCCGTCTGATCGGATTTGGACACGTTTGGTATATTTTTATGATTGTATTTTATTTCGTTGAGTTCAATCTGAAAATAACGAAATGACGGAAACTACAGAAACAACCAGTGCAGTGTTGTTGTGTCCTCGGGCAAGACATTTTGAAACGTTATAGGGCCGATATTGATCAAAAACAGACCCAGACCAAGAGTTGTGTTTTGTTTCACTCGCATGTTGTGTGTCATTTTCTCAGTCTGAAAATACTCAGTTCCACCTTGTGATGTCAAGTGGTAATACAGGAAGTGCTCCACTGTGTTTTTTAACTCCATACACCTTCACAAGAATCATTTGAATCCGTGTATCATTTGTTCATTCGTTTTTCAATATAAAACCAAAAATAAGAAAATGAAAAAAACAACAATTTTCTTCATTATTTGTCTCCAAAACCAAAATGAAAAAACAGATAATAATTCGTATTTTCAGTTTTCGATTTTGTGTTTAAATGAATCATGAAAAAAATGGATGACAGCCTTTTCCCGTTTACGTTACAATGCCGGACTTTGGCGCCACATACGGACTGAACCAGGACTGGACCAGGACTAAACCAGGTTTGGGACCAGACCGGAACCAGACTGGGACTGAGACCAGGACTTAGACCAGGACTGAGTGCGGGACCAGAGCAGGACTGAGACCGGGACTGAGACGGGGACCAGACCGGGACTGAGACCGGGATGAGACTGGGACTGAGACGGGGACCAAACCGGGACTGAGATGGGGACCAGACCGGGACTGAGACTGGGAACAGGACCGGGACTGAGACTGGGATGAGACTGGGACTGAGACCAGGACCGGACCGGGACTGAGACGGGGACCAGACCGGGACTGAGACCGGGATGAGACTGGGACTGAGACCGGGACCAGACCGGGACTGAGTGCGGGACCAGACCAGGACTGAGACGGGGACCAGACCAGGACTGAGTGCGGGACCAGACCAGGACTGAGACTGTGACCAGACCAGGACTGAGACCGGGATGAGACTGGGACTGAGACCAGGACCAGACCAGGACTGAGACTGTGACCAGACAAGGACTGAGACTGGGATGAGACTGGGACTGAGACTGGGACCAGACCAGACCAGGACTGAGACTGTGACCAGACCAGGACTGAGACCGGGATGAGACTGGGACTGAGACCAGGACCAGACCAGGACTGAGACGGGGACCAGACCAGGACTGAGACGGGGACCAGACCCGGACTGAGACGGGGACCAGACCAGGACTGAGACCGGGATGAGACTGGGACTGAGACCAGGACCAGACCGGGACTGAGACTGGGGACTGAGACCAGGGCTGAGACCGGGACCAGACCAGCACAGAAAACGGTTTAGTCTTGGTTTAGTGCTGGTTCAGTCTGTATGTGGCACAAAAGTCCGACATCGCAATTTAAGTCACGTAAACTGGAAACGGTTATTATCCGTTTTTTACATTATTCATTTAAACACGAAATCGAAAACTGAAAAAAACTAATCGTTATCAGTTTTCTTCATTTTGGTTTTAAAGACAAATAATGAAGAAAGTAGTTGTTTTTTTTTGTTTGTTTGTTTTCTTATTTTTGGTTTTATATTGAAAAACAAATGATCGAACGATACACGGATTCATTTGGATAATTTGCGACCCTGGAACCTACAGCTATTGTTTAAACCTTTTTGAAACATCTTTGCCTCAGACTTTCTGTACCGACTTCAACTGAACGTAAAACAAAAACAACTTTCAAACTACCACTTCATGACATCACAAGTTGGAACAGAGCATTTTGGAGATGTAGACAGACTAATAATGCAGTGAAACATGTGTGAATGAAACAAAACACAACTCCAGGTTTGTTTTTGATGAGGAAACAACATTCCAACATGACTTAAAGCACCGTTGCTCTGGCTTCCAGTTCGTTTTAGAGTTGATTTTCAGATTTTATTGTTTGTTTTTAAAGCTTCCCACGTTACATCTCAGATCTCATCCACATTTACTCCACCTCGCTCTCTTTAATTTTCTGTCTCTTAACACCACGCAAGTTGTGTGGTCCTCTGTCTTTTATTTTATTTATGTTTTTTACCTTTTTATTATTTATTGATATTCTTGCTCTTATTTGATTTAGTAGAGCTTTATTTTATATTTCTTTTGGATATGTTTTATTTGTATTGTGCAGCACTTTGGAAACTGTTTTGTTTATGAAATGTGCTGTAGAAATAAAGTGGATTGGATTGGATAAAGCTCACAGGAGTCCATTTTACATAATGTAGGACCTTTTAAAAACAGTGCCTCGTGTAACTTTTCTGGTGGAGGGCCTGTCAAATACTTTTCTCCATGGAGATTGATGGAGAGAGTTAGTGTTTTGTCTGGAGTGTTTCACAGTATGGTATTAAACCTTTCTATCTTCATGGAGACCAAACCAGACCAAGTTACAGGTCAGAAGGCCTGTCTTTCTAGGTATTTTTGAGCTATAATACCACTTGTAATTGAATAAATCTAAAGTAGAGCTGTTTAATGTGATACTGTGGAACATTCCAGGCAGAGCGATGGCATATAAAACTTTTCTCGAAATAGTTTATCCGATTTCTAACTGTTCCTTTGTTTCTGTGTGAAGGAAACTGGCGAAGAAGCGTAAGGAGACCCTGAACAGCACGAGGCAGGAGATGACGGTGATGGTGAACTCCATGGACAAGAGCTACACGGAGCAGGGCACCAGCTGTGACGAGGCCCTCTCCTTCATGGACACGCACGCCTCCCACAGCCTCAACACCAGCCACAGTGTGAACGCGCGCAGCGAGGGGGCGCTCACGCTCAACACGCGCAGCGAGTGTGCACTCACGCTCAACGGAAGAGGTAAGACGACTCACGGAGATCACTGAGAGGGCGAAAGGGCAGATACGGGCAGTGGGGCGGGTCTTAAAGGTGTAACATTTCTAGTGGAGGGTCCGCCACCTGGTTGTGTCCATGCAGATCTTATTGCTTTTTCCAGAATGTTCCACAGTATAGATTAAACCTACACTCTACGCTACATTACAATTCAGATCTGTGGAGTGTCGCCTCTATTCACAGAAGCAATAATTGTATTTTTGAGCAATAAAAACACCCATAATTAATAGATTCTAGATGGATATGTTTAATGTCATACCATGGAACATTCCAGGGAAAGCAATAACATCTCCATGGAGACAAGCAGGTAGTGGACCCTTCACTAGAAACGTTGTGCAGCTTTAAAGGAAGGGCTGAGCGGTATGGGAAAAACATTAGTCACAATGTTTTTCCTCATATTGATCAATCTTAATTTTATTTATTTATTTTTTTATTAGATTTTATTTTGTCTTTTCAAAAACAGTCAGCTCAAAATCATCTAAAATGTCTCTTAGTGTGGACTTAGAACAAACTTTTAATCACTGCCATTTAACAGAAAAACAAATCAAATTTCTTCCTCCAAAGTCTTGTGTCTGCTCCAAACCTCACAGAGAATTGTCTGTGAACTTGTAGACGGTCCATCACCTGCTTGACCCCATGAAGTCCATGTTTTTTTCTTTACCTAAAATGTTCCACTGTAAGGCATTAATGTTGTCTATCTTCTTGGGGATGAGCTGACAACGGCAGATCTGTGGAATGCATGTAAGATGCAAATTGCAAGGCCATTTTAGTCAATAAATCCATGTTTAATGGAATAAATATATGACATTGTATGTTTAAAGCATAGAAATGTTTAAATGGACATAGATAACAGACTGTTAACATCACAAATGAACAGTTCTTCAGATAACTATAGCATAAACAAACAGAACAAGTTTACCAAACTCTCCATCTCACTCCAAATCACTAAATCCATTGAATTCTTCATCATCGGTGTCACTTCTGAACAACTCTGCGACATCCGGAGGTAAACAGAGCACCACTTCCTCTTCTGTGTAGCTGTCATTAGACTCAGCATCAGTTCCAGCTAGAATTATTCTGGCCTTTTTGAATCCCGACAGGATGGTTTCGGTGTCACTGAAGTCCAGACTTTGTCGATCCATCCACTGACTACCAAGAAAGTTGCATGACCCGGTTACCGTGAAGTTGTGTTCTCCATCCCCGACAGTGCCTCACAAGTTTCTCGCTCACTCCAAAGTTTCTTTGTGCTGCTTAATTAACATTTTTGGCTGAATATTTCAATACTTGGAGCAGGACAGAGGCTCCTTCTGCAGGAGACACCCTCTCGTGGCTGTCAGTGTAAAAAATTTAATATATAAGTCGCAGGACCGCCCAAACCATGAAAAAAAGTGCGACTTGTAGTCCGAAAAATACGGTAAATGTAAGAGCCATGGTGAGCCTTAGACGAAACAGACCTTAGAAACAGTTATTCATTTATCAGTGCACCAAGTTAGGCATCAAAATTACACATTTAAAGTGGTAATTAATCAAATTTTACTTATTATCCACAACACACAGAATTCAGGAATCCCTTGGCGAGCTACTTGGAAGGGGGTGGAGAGCTACTGGTCTATGGTTTAAAGCTACCGTCTGTAGTTTTAATGCCATTTAATTTCATTTTACGTCACTCAAATAACTTTGCAATTAACTCTCTTTGTAACTTTACTCCACTTACAACTTTACATTGTTCATTCAACTTTTCACAGCCAGTACATTCAGATTAGATAAACCTTTTTTTTTTTTTTTTTTTTTTATAGATTTTATGTGATCTTCAAAGGTTGCAACTTCAAAAGCTGATTTTTTTGCACATTTCATTTTGAACTCCTCTAATGACTTGATGTGATCTAAACAGACCTGACCCGCCTGCGCGCCCCGTCTCAGCATGGGCCTGTAAAGGAGGAACAGAGTAAATAATAAATACTGTTTAATCACCTCACATTTTTCTGTCTCTACATCAGTCCTCAAATCTGGAGAGTAAACATCGGACTTCCACTAAAGTCCCGAAAATCTCAGTGCATTGATACTTTGCAGTGACAGTACTACGTGCATCTCTATCGGCGGAAAGTTCAGTAGTTACCATGGTGATACAATGCACACTTGAGCAAAAACTGTCAAAAAAGATTGGCTCAAGAAACTCAAGATGAAAGCACTACTCTTTTGGAAGCTTTTTTTAGTCATATTATACTTTAATCTGTGTTTTATTTGAACACAATCGGACCAAAAACAGCCGACTTGATTGGAGCTAGAACAGGTGAGCTGATCTGTGTTCATAAACAAGTTTCTCCAAGTCTAAGTCTTCTCTAAGTCTCTAAATTAGGGCTAAACCATGTAGTGCTAAATCAGGACTATAAGATTGGACTAAATTAGGACTAAACCAGGACAGAACCAGGACGAAACCAGGACAAAACCAGGACGAAACCAGGACGAAACCAGGAGTAAAATAGGACAAAACCAGGACGAAACCAGGACTGAACCAGGAGGAAACCAGGACGAAACCAGGACTGAACCAGGAGGAAACCAGGAGTAAAATAGGACAAAACCAGGAGTGAACCAGGAGTAAACCAGGACGAAACCAGGATGGGACCAGGAGTAAACCGGGACGAAACAGGACGAAAACCAGGAGAAACCAGGAGGAAACCAGGAGGAAACAGGAGGAAACAGGAGGAAAATAGGACAAAACCAGGACAAAACCAGGAGAAACCAGGACGAAACCAGGAGTAAAATAGGACAAAACCAGAGTGAACCAGGAGTGAAACCAGGAGTAAACCAGGACGAAACCAGGACGAAACCAGGACAAAACCAGGAGTAAACCAGGACGAAACCAGGAGTAAAATAGGACAAAACCAGGAGTGAACCAGGACGAAACCAGGACGAAACCAGGACGAAACCAGGACAAAACCAGGAGTAAACCAGGACGAAACCAGGAGTAAAATAGGACAAAACCAGGAGTGAACCAGGACAAAACCAGGACGAAACCAGGACGAAACCAGGACAAAACCAGGAGAAACCAGGACGAAACCAGGAGGACAAAACCAGGAGTAAACCAGGAGTAAACCAGGACGAAACCAGAGAAACCAGAAACCAGTGAACCAGGAGAAACCAGGACAAACCAAACCAGGAGTAAACCAGGAGTAAACCAGGACGAAACCAGGAAAACCAGGAAACCAGAAACCAGGAGTAACCAGAGTAAACCAGGACAAAACCAGGAGTGAACCAGGACAAAACCAGGTAAACCAGGACGAAACCAGGAGGAAACCAGGAGTAAAATAGGACAAAACCAGGAGTGAACCAGGAGTAAACCAGGACGAAACCAGGACGAAAACCAGGAAAACCAGGAGGAACCAGGAGTAAACCAGGACAAAACCAGGAGTGAAACCAGGAGTAAACTAGGACGAAACCAGGACGAAACCAGGAGTAAAATAGGACAAAACCAGGAGTGAACCAGAGTAAACCAGGACAAAACCAGGACAAAACCAGGAGGAAACCAGGAGTAAACCAGGACAAAACCAGGAGTAAACCAGGACGAAACCAGACTGAACCAGGAAACCAGGAAAAATAGGACAAAACCAGGAGGAAACCAGGAGGAACCAGGAGTGAACCAGGAGTGAAACCAGGACGAAACCAGGACGAAACCAGGGAAACCAGGAGGAAACCAGGAGTAAAATAGGACAAAAACCAGGACGAAACCAGGAGAAAATAGGAAAAACCAGGAGGAACCAGGAGGAAACCAGGAGTAAAACCAGGACAAAACCAGGGAGAAACCAGGAGTGAAACCAGGACGAAACCAGGACAAAACCAGGACGAAACCAGGAGGAAACCAGGACGAAACCAGGACGAAACCAGGACTGGGACTATAAGCGTGGGCTAAATCAGGTCTACACTAGGTCTAAACCAGGTTTTAATCAGCTTTAAAACACTAAACCAGGACTAAGTGATCTAAAATGGTCACCTATAATAAACTGAAAAGAAACATTATACTCATTTTACCATTTTCACTCAAAAAAACACAACTTCCAGGTCTGTTTTTGATTACAACATAGATCAGAAAATGTCATTATATGGGTCCTTTAAAGTTCACGAGAGTCAGTTTTGTGTAATATTGTACCTGTAACACAATCACATGCCTCATTCTAACGCCCATCCTTACCTAATCCGTAGCGCGACGTTTAAATCCTCACAGTGACACTATCGACTGCCATATAAGGTCGGCATCCTGTGAGAGCTTATCCGGACTCACTTTAACAGACCGGGGCGAGGAGTAATGCATTTAGATCACGTGTTGACAGACTGCGAAGGATTTGAACCGCCACACTGACAGACAGTTACCCAAGGTCAAGTCATCTCCCGGCCCCCCTCCAGCCCGGCGCGGATCGGCAAACCGCAGCGCCGCCGTGGTAATCTGATGGTTTTGACCGGGATTATACCAGGTCAAACCACATGGGGCAGACGCAGGGGAGCTGCCCGTCACCCACAGATTAAGATTAAGAAAATTGATTAGTTATCACAGCAATGGTTTGTTGTATTCGTGGGTTTAGACGTCTGTTGTATGCAATATGTCGAGGATTTTTTAACGTTCAAAAGGTTTAATATTTAGTTTTAAAGGGCCCGTATGACGCTATTTTCTGATCTGTTATGATGTTTTTTCCTCATCACAAACAGACCCGGAGTTGTGTTTTGTTTCATTCACATGTTTAACTTATAAACTCACAATTTTTTCTGAAACTAAAAACGTTCTGTTCCAATAAAGGAAGGGCTTCGCTGTGTTTTTAAACGTCTATAAACCTTCACTAGAATCATTTGGATAGTTTCAGCCCTAGAATTGCCCGTCTCTACTGAACTAAAGGTGAAAGGTTAACGTCAAAACTACCACTTCATGACATCACAAGGTGGAACCAAGCATTTTTGAGCTCTGGAGATGTAGACTGATAATAAAGGATTACTCCAACATGTGTGAATGAAACAAAACACAACTCCAGGTCTGTTTTTGGTGAGGTAACAACATTATAACATCCATAGTTCCCACGGTCATGGAAATCCTGGAAAAGTCATGGAATTTTAGTGTCTCTTTCACTCAACTATATCATTCTCATTAGGCTATAATGATTATTTCCAAACATATAAACATATTGTACGACAATAAATGCACTGACAGTATTTTGAATGTTAAAAACTATAATCCCAAACCATAAGGTGAGTGGTTAACATTTTATATTTAGCCCTAAAAGTCTGATCAATTCCACACGTGTAGATGCCGTAAAATCATGGAAAATTCACTTGAGGTCATGAAAAAATCATGGAAAAGTTTTGAAATGTTGTCACTGAAAAAGAGGAGGAACCCTGAACATGGCATAAAACTCTCAAGAGTCAATTCTCTGTAATATAGGACCTTTAAATATTTAATCGCTATGAAAACTGTCCTAATTTTTGTGGATAGGATGGAGTTGGTAAATAACAACTAAGGAAGTGTGATGTCGCCCACAGCGTTCGGCTCCAGTCAAATGGAGCAGTTATGGGGGTGAACGTGGAGCCGAGTTCCATATTAGGAATAGGAATTTATTAACGGACAAAATAACGAAATAAAAACACCAGGATCACGTAGGCGGGTTAATACGAGCATTTTAAGACCAAAATGATGAGCCTGACATCGGTCTGTACCAGGACTAGACCAGGGCCGGACCGTCACTAGACCAGGAACTACCAGCAATTGTACTTGGACTAGACTGGGATTGGACCAAGACTAGACTGGGACTAGACCAAAACTGGACTAGGACTGGACTAGAATTGACTTGGACTTGGACTAGGAGTAGGACTAGACCACAACTAGACTACAACTAGAACAGGACTAGAACAAGGCTAGACTAGGACTAGGACTAGGACTAGGACTAGACCACAACTAGACCAGGACTAGATTTGGGACTAGGACTAGACGACTAGACCCCAGGACTAGACCAGGACTAGACGAGGACTAGAGCAGGACTAGAAGAGGACTAGACTAGGACTAGAAGAGGACTAGACCAGGACTAGAGCAGGACTAGAAAAGGACTAGACAGGACTAGGACTAGAAGAGGACTAGACCAGGACTAGAGACTAGGACTAGACAGACTAGACCACGACTAGACAGGACTAGAAGAGGACTAGACCAGGACTAGAAGAGGACTAGACTAGGACTAGAAGAGGACTAGAGCAGGACTAGAAGAGGACTAGACTAGGACTAGAAGAGGACTAGACCAGGACTAGAAGAGGAGTAGAGCACTAGGACTAGAACAGGACTAGAGCAGGACTAGAAGAGGACTAGACCAGGACTAGAGCAGGACTAGAAGAGGACTAGAGCAGGACTAGAAGAGGACTAGACTAGACTAGGACTAGAAGCAGGGACTAGAGGACTAGAAGAAGACTAGACTAGAAGAGAGGACTAGACTAGACTAGAAGAGACTAGGACTAGGACTAGAAAGGAAGACTAGGACTAGAGCAGGACTAGAAGAGGACTAGAGGACTAGAGCAGGACTAGAGAAGGACTAGGACAGGACTAGAGCAGGACAGGACTAGAGAGGACTAGACAGGACTAGGACTAGAAGAGGACTAGAGACAGGACTAGAGAGACAGGACTAGACTAGAGGACTAGAGCAGGACAGGACTAGAGCAGGACTAGAAAAGGACTAGAGACAGGACTAGAAGAGGACTAGAGCAGGACTAGAAGAGACTAGGACTAGAGGACTAGAGGACTAGAAGAGAGAGACTAGGACTAGGACTAGGACTAGAGGACTAGAGCAGGACTAGAGCAGGACTAGAGGACTAGAGAGGACTAGAGACAGGACTAGACTAGAGGACTAGAAGAGGACTAGAGGACTAGGAAGAGGACTAGAAGAGGACTAGAGACTAGGACTAGAGAGAGGACTAGGAGCAGGACTAGGACTAGAGAGGACTAGAGACAGGACTAGGACTAGAGGACTAGAGAGACAGGACTAGAGCAGGACTAGAGAGCAGGACTAGAAGAGGACTAGAGAGGACTAGAGAGGACTGAGCAGACTAGAAGCAGGACTAGAAGAGGACTAGAGCAGGACTAGAAGAGGACTAGAGCAGGACTAGAAGAGGACTAGAGCAGGACTAGAAGAGGACTAGAGCAGGACTAGAAGAGGACTAGAAGGACTAGAGCAGGACTAGAAGAGGACTAGAGCAGGACTAGAAGAGGACTAGAGCAGGACTAGAAGAGGACTAGAAGAGGACTAGAAGAGGACAAGAGCAGGACTAGAAGAGGACTAGAGCAGGACTAGAAGAGGACTAGAGCAGGACTAGAAGAGGACTAGAGCAGGACTAGAAGAGGACTAGAGAAGGACTAGAAGAGGACTAGAGCAGGACTAGAAGAGGACTAGAGCAGGACTAGAACAGGACTAGACTAGATGAGGACTCGATCAGGACTCCATGAACTAGACCAGGAACTATGCTACAAACTACCAGCAACCATACCAGGACTAGACTGGACTGAGATGGACCAAAACTAGACCAAGACTGAACTAGGACTAGACTAGAACTAAACTAGAACTAGACAAGCACCAGACTAGCATTCGACTAGAACTAGACCAGGACCAGACTGTGCTGGACCAGAGCTAAACCAGAATCAATGGAGCCTGAATATGTCCATTTACTGTTTTTATGGTTTTCATGGCGACAAATGGGTCAAAATTAAAATGTGCAATTCATGTTTTTCATTGTATTTTTGATCTATAAACCAGTTTTTTCTGTTTTGTTTTCCTTTTATCGTCAATTGCCTGTTGTGTATCGGCTATTGCTTGGAAACTGAGATGTCAAGATAGAGTTTTCTCATTGGTTTGTGCTCCAGTGAACACAGCAGATCACTGATACTCTTTATTGATCTGTGTCCATCCGCAGCGGCCGGCTCGTCTCCCTCCTCCTTCACCCTGCCCAAAGCCAATACCTTGAGCTCCTCCATGCCCTCGGGCTCCTACTACCCAGGTAAGCCCCGCGTCTGTTTTTATGTCTCTGTGAAGACACGTGTCCACCAACAAAGAGGTACAAGCGTCCAAAGACAGAAGTTACACCGCCCAAAGTGTTATTGATTTCCGTAGTTGAGTAAAAGAATTATCATAGTGTAATGTAAATGTGTAAACTAGGACTAAATCAAGACTAAACCAGGACTAAACTACGACTAAAACAGGACCGGGACTACGAGCTTGGACTAAATTAGGTTCAAACAAGTCTAAACCAGGTCTAAACTGGGGTGAAACCAGGGCTGAACTAGGACTAAATTAGGGCTAAACCATGTAGCGCCAAAGCAGGACTGTGACAATAAGCTTGGACTAAATCAGGTCTCTATCAGGTCTCAATCAGGACTAAAGCAGGACTAAACCAGGACTAAAGCAGGACTAAACCAGGACTGGAACTATAAACATGGACTAAATCAGATCTACACCAGGTCTAAACCAGGTCTAACCTACAGTATGTCTTAACCAGGCCTAAGCCAGGTCTAAATCAGCTCTAAACCAGATCTAAACCAGGTCTAAATCTGCTTTAAACCAGATCTAAACCAGGTCTAAATCAGCTCTAAACCAGATCTAAGCCAGATCTAACCTACAGTATATCTAAGCTAGGTCTTAGCCAGGTCTAAATCAGCAATAAACCAGGTCTAAACCAGGTCTAAACCGGATCTAAAACAGGTTTAACCGAGGTCTAAACCAGGTCTAAACCAGGTCTAAACCAGATCTAAACCAGGTCTAAACCAGGTCTAAACCAGGTCTAAAACAGGGCTAGAAACAAGGCTAAAACAGGTCTAACCTACAGTATGTTTAAACCAGGTCTAAACCAGGTCTAAATTAGGTCTAAAACTAGGTCTAAAACATGTCTAAAACAGGTCCAACCCAGGGCTAAACCAGGTCTATCCTACAGTATGTCTTAACCAGGTCTAAACTAGGTCTAAACCAGGTTTAAATCAGCTCTAAACCAGATCTAAACCAGGTCTAAATCAGCTCTAAACCAGATCTAAACCAGGTCTACCCTACAGTATATCTAAACCAGATCTAACCCAGATCTAACCCAGGTCTAAACCAGGTCTAAATCAGCTCTAAAACTAGATCTAAGCCAGATTTAACCTACAGTATATCTAAACCAGGTCTAAAAGCCAGGTCTAAACCAGATCTAAACCAGATCTAAACCAGATCTAAACCAGGCTAAACCAGAGCTAAACCAGGTCTAAATCAGCTCTAAACCAGATCTAAGCCAGATTTAACCTACAGTATATCTAAACCAGGTCTAAGCCAGGTCTAAACCAGATCTAAACCAGATCTAAACCAGGTCTAAAACAGGTCTAAACCAGGCTAAAACAGGTCTAAAACAGGTCTATCCTACAGTATGTCTTAACCAGGTCTAAACTAGGTCTAAACCAGGTTTAAATCAGCTCTAAACCAGATCTAAACCAGGTCTAAGCCAGGTCTAAACCAGATCTAAACCAGATCTAAACCAGATCTAAACCAGGTCTAAACCAGGGCTAAAACAAGGTTAAAACAGGTCTAAACCAGATCTAAACCAGGTCTAAACCAGGTCTATCCTAGAGTATGTCTTAACCAGGTCTAAACTAGGTCTAAACCAGGTCTAAATCAGATCTAAACCAGATCTAAACCAGATCTAAACCAGATCTAAACCAGATCCAAACTGATGCTAAACCTATAAACTAGGCCTTAACCAGTATTTAACCAGGACTAAATAACAACTCAATTAAAACTAAACTAACACTAAACAAGGACTAAGTGCTCTAAAATTCTTATCTTTAATAAACTGAAAAACAAAACAAAACACACACTTAGTCTCAAGATACAGTATGTTTTGAGATTCCCATCACCAGAACTAACATATAATAATAATAATAATAATAATACTCATTTTCTCTCTAAACTGAAATCTCGACTCGTTCTTGTAATAATCATAAGATGGACTCGATGTAAAATGTTTGCACTTTAACAGTTGGAAAGTAATGGAGAGGTTCATTAGCAGCGGTTTTATGCGCCGTTATACCCACTATATTTTTCTAATGATGAAATCTGAATGTTTTGGTGTGCGGCAAACATTTTCCAAATTATCTGTGTAATTGCATGTCTGGTGTAATCGGATCACAGCTCATTGATTAGACGGAGAAAAGGGGTAACCCGATCGCTAATCTGCCGCGCTAACTGAATGATGCCGTTTTACTGGAACTTTCCCGTTCTGAATTAGAATATTAAAGCCTGGACAGACCTCCTACGCCATCGCCATGGTAATTAACAATTCAAACACAAAATTATATCTTTTGAACGGCCAACGCACTCGAAAACCTGCGTCCAAACAATTAGACAAACTAGGACCAGTACTTAGTGGGTAGAAGTGGAAATAAAACAGGACTATATTATTCCAAAACTGAAAATGTGATTAAACGAGAACTAAAACTGGACTAAACCAGACCAAAAATGGCTGTAATTCAGGTTTTAAGCAGGACTAAACCAGGACTATGCCACCTTTTCTTGTTGTGACTGGTTAAATTGAATGTCATCTAAAGTGGGACTGGACTGAGACTAGACCAGGACTAGACTAGGACTAGATTAGGACTAGATTGGACTAGGACTGAACTAGGACTAGAGTAGGACTAGACCAAGATTGGACTAGGACTAGACTAGGACCAGACTAGGACTAGATTAGGACTAGATTGGACTAGGACTGAACTAGGACTAGAGTAGGACTAGACCAAGATTGGACTGGGACTAGACGAGGACTAGACCAAGATTGGACTGGGACTAGACGAGGACTAGACTAAAATTGGACTAGGACTAGACTAGGACCAGACTAGGACTAGATTAGGACTAGATTGGACTAGGACTGAACTAGGACTAGAGTAGGACTAGACTATGATTGGACTGGGACTAGAGTAGGACTAGACCAAGATTGGACTGGGACTAGACGAGGACTAGACCAAGATTGGACTGGGACTAGACGAGGACTAGACCAAGATTGGACTAGGACTAGACCAAGATTGGACTGGGACTAGACGAGGACTAGACCAAGATTGGACTGGGACTAGATTAGGACTGAACCAAGATTGGACTGGGACTAGAAGAGGACTAGACCAAGATTGGACTAGGACTAGACCAAGATTGACTGGGACTAGACTAGGACTAGACCAGATTGGACTGGACTAGTAGGACTAGACAAGATTTGACCGGACTAGACTAGGACTAGACCAAGATTGGACTGGACTAGACTAGACTAGGACTAGGACTAGACCAAGATTGGACTGGGACTAGACTAGGACTAGACCAAGATTGGACTGGGACTAGACTAGGACTAGACCAAGATTGGACTGGGACTAGACTAGGACTAGACCAAGATTGGACTGGGACTAGACTAGGACTAGACTAGGACTAGACTAGGACTAGACTAGGACTAGACCAAGATTGGACTGGGACTAGACGAGGACTAGACCAAGATTGGACTGGGACTAGACGAGGACTAGACCAAGATTGGACTAGGACAAGACCAAGATTGGACTAGAACTAGACTAGGACTAGACCAGGATTGGACTAGGACTGGAGTAGGATTAGACCTTAATTGGACTAGGACTAGACCAGACTAGGACTAGCACTAGGACTAGGACTAGACCAAGATTGAACTGGGACTAGACTATGACTAGACCAGGACTAGATCAGAATTAGACCAGAACTAGACCAGGACTCTACAGACTAGACCAGGAACTATGCTACAAACTACCAGCAACCACACCAGGACTAGAACTAAACTCGAACTAAACTAGGACTAGACCAGCACTAGACAAGCACTAGACAAGCCTTAGACTAGGACTAGACCAGGACCAGACTATGCTAGACCAGAACTAGACCAAATCTACATCAGAACTAAACCAGAACCACAAAACAGCCTCAGAAAGTGAAAAGTTAACCAGGCTAATATGATATTTTCATGTTGTTTATGTGCTTTTTTTTGACTAACTATATTCGACTAACCGTGTTTCTTTGCTACAACTTTCTCTCTTTTTTGATTTGAGCAGATCCTTTTGTTCCAACTGCTATTTTAGGTGAGCCACACATCCTTCTTCTTCTGCTGTTACTTCTTTCTTTAAACAGTTGTGTAGTACATGCCAATGATATAAGACAAGGACAAAACCTGTGAAGTAAGAATTTCTGTTCCCATCTTTTTTCGTTTCGTTTTGTTCTGTTGGCTCTTTCTACTAAAACTGGCTTCCTCACCTTCATACCTGCCTGCTGCTTCTCTGGCCCTATGTCCTCCTCTTCTTCCTCCTCCTCCTCCTCTGTACCCCCTTTGCCCCGTTGCCCCCCCCCTTTACCTTACCTTACCTTACCTTACCCCGTCCCCCGTCCAATCAGGGGCTGTCCCGGGCTGAGGCTGACTTCACTCATCCCCATGTGCATCGTGCGTTGTGTGACGTCATGTGTTAGAGCCTCTCTCATTGGATGCGGAGGAGAGCTGGGGCCGGGCACTGAGGGGGCAGCCCAAACTCGCCATCACACAAGCCCAAAACCGCAACGGACCCCCATAAAAGTCACAAAATTAAAGCTGCATTGTGTAACTTGTCCGGTGGAGGGTCCATCAAATGCTTTTTCGTCATGGAGGTGTTATTGCTTTGTCTGGAATGTTTCGCAGTAAGGCAAGGCAAGTTTATTTTCTGAAATCTTTCGCAGTATGACAGTTTTAAAAACCACTTGTACATGAATAAATATAAGGTAAATCTCAGGTAAATCATAGGGTCTGTTTACACGAGAACGCTTGCGGGTAAAAACGACAAAATATTTTTATCGGAAGTGCCTTTCGTTTAGACGGTGACGGCGTTTTTGGGGCTTAAAAACGCAAACATCTCAAACCGTCCTCCAGCCCAAGACGCAAAACTCTGGTCAGATCTGCTCACGTCGCGTACGCGTTTACGACACGTACATAAAGTACAGAAACAAACGTGCCGGATCATTTCCATGCGTTCGATCTTCAGCCTTAATAAACTTTCAGGAGGCATCCCAACAAATGTACAGAATATGCAGAGATATTATTAGTGAACAGAGAAGGATCTGCAATCACCTCTGTCAAATTCTGGATGCACCAGCTCATCGCAGGCGAGCCAGACAGCTATGGACGAGACCTGGAGGACCAGTCGATGGTGGGACAACTTTGTGGAAGGAGTAGCTGATGAAAATGTGTGGTGTGAAAACTTCCGTATGTCCAAAAAGGCCCTTGTTGCTTTAAGTACAAGCAAACCCAATCGAATTCCACACACTTTTGCGTCACCGTATGCACGCAGATTTCCTCCCGAAAACACTCGTCTAAACGCGGAATAAAAAGTGAAGACTTTTGCATCTTCTGTTCAGACCGCCATCATATAAATAATAAATTAAATAATAAATATATTTAAAGAAGAGCAATGACATATCCATGTAGCCCAATTTGTACACAAAGTAATTCAAAGTGCATTACACAATAAGAAATACATTAAAACCACAATACAAACAAACCAAAACATAAATAATCATCATAAACCCAAAAAGAGAGAGAAGAGTGCAGAATGAAAACTCTTCAGTATGGCTTTAAACCTTTCTATCTTCATGGAGAGCAAACCAGACCAATTTATGGGCCAGATCTGCGGAGAGGCAATCCTGCTCACAATCAGAATACCTGTTTTTTTCTAGGTGTTTTGAGCTGTAAAACCACCTGTAATTGAATAAATGTGAAGTACAGTGGTTTAATGTCATACTGTGGAACATTCCAGGCAGAGTCAGGACAAGCAGGAGACGGACCCCAACCAAAAAAGTTACACAATGCACCTTTAAGTCAACAGTGTATTCATAAATACTACTAAGTGATTGGAATTATCACTATAGAAAATTATTACTCCTGTTGTTGTTATTTGTAGTTGATGCCATTAACATTCTCTGGGGGTGTGAAGCTAACTGAAGGCACTGCTCTGTCTGAAGCTCTGTTATTCACGTTTAACTAAACTGAGATTTATTTTAACGCAATCTGACCAGAAAAAACTACATCAGGTGAGCTGATTTGTGCTTTTAAACAAGTCTCTCACACATAAAATTACAGTCAAGTTAGTTCGCATTAGCCAACAGTTTCTTAGTTAATCACTCTCATCTTTTTGGTTGGAAATCAACAAAAAAGTAACCCAAAAAAGCAAAATTCCTCTATAGACATGCATGTAGAACCCTTCCAGCCTGATGTCACAGTTAAGTATCAATACAACCGGAGAGTGCAGACCTCCACCAAGGCATTACAGCTAAGGACCCAGATAAAAATCGTATAATTAAGTCAATAATATATCCATAAATGCTACTCATTTATTGGATTTATAGCAATAGAAGTTTGTTATGATTGACTCTGTGACAATCTACAGCACAGACCTCCACCAAAGCATTAAAGTATAAAGATACTGGAATAGTGACTCATTGCAGTTACATTAGAATTATATGTACCATCATCTCCTAACGGTGTTCAAATTCGAGTCATTTTCAATCAGAGTCATTTTTATGCCAGTTTTATTGCCATTGTCAGTGAACAAAATTCACAAACCACAAACGGCTTTATGGTGCAACGTAAAACAAAGTACTTTAATTCAATAAAAAATAAGAGATGGCGTTAAAATAAGATAAATAAAAATAGACGTTGATAAGCAAATACAAAATATACAGTTTAGAACAAAAAAAAATATAAAAATGCATGTGTGTACAGCGCCATACTGGGTCCTCCAAAGAACTAACCTTATTTACTATTAGTATTATTTTTATTAAAGTGCACTGTGTAACTTTTCTGGAACCTGTTTGTGTCCGTGGAGATGTTAATGTTTTGGTTTAGTTTGGTATTAAACTGATCTGTCTTGCATTTATTTAACTAAAGGTGCTCAAAAATCTTTAAAAAACATCCATTCTTACTGTTTGTGGGGTCGCCTCTCCACAGATCTAACTTGTCATTTGGGTTGTCTACATGGAGATTCTTAAGTTTATGGCCATACTGTGGAACATTCTAGGATAGGGTTGGGCAAACTACGGCCCGAGGTCCATATGCGGCCCTTTAATCTTCTTAATCCGACCTGCCAAATTTGAATAATAATAATAATTTTCTTTTTTTTTTAAAGTCTTTTCAGTAACTAGTAAAAACTCTGGGACTTGAAAGACTGATTTTTTTTTTTGTAATGGTTTGGAATGATTTTCAATTATGGGATATTTCAATAACATTGGATATTTTCTACATATTCCAGGTTATTTTTTTCTTTTATGAGGTGGATTACCAAAAAAACTCCATCCATCTGCTCCTGGTCCGGCCCTTCTGTCAAATTTTAGAACCCTTTGCGGCCCATGAGTCAAAAAGTTTGCCCAACCCTGTTCTAGACACATCTCCCCAGAGTCGAACAGGTGATGGACCCTCCACCAGAGAAGTTACATAATGCATGTTTAACATAAGCTTTAGAGAAGTGTCCAAAATATTGCCCTCAAACAAAAGACTTTGAGCATTTCGAAGCTCCAGTTTAAACCTGCTGATCTGTGAATGAAAAACCTGATGATATAACTTTGTATGCCCTGTTCTATAGCTTGCTTAAAGGTGCACTGTGTAACTTTTGTGGTGGAGCGTCTACTCCACGAGCTCTGTTATGTCTCGTTATGACATTAAACATATCTATTTCCATGGTAACAGACAAGTAACACCACCAGGTCAAGTTACAGGTCAGATCTGTGGAGATGTTACACCACTTACCAGAGGTGGGACTTGCAAGTCGTTACTTGGACTCGAGTCAGACTTGAGTCACTATTTTTAGGACTTGAGACTTGACTTGATAAAATAGACTAAGACTTGGGACTCGACTTCGACTTGAAGCTCATTGACTTGGGACTTGACTCGGACCTGAGGCCTGTGACTAAAATATATATTTTTAGAAAACACTTTTCTCTTTACAGTTGATAAATGCGGTGCATAATTTTACAGGAACAAACTGGAACATGTTGCTCCCACTTCTGTTTGTTACTTTGGATGGAGCTGAAGTACTGTGATGTGGTATCCTCAAATGTACTACAGTAATATACAGTACAATACAGTAAAATACAGTAAAGTGGAGGGAACTACAAAGAACATAATCCTTCCATTTCAGTGCAGATTACACAACAAAATAACAGCATTTTTAAATCTTAATTCTATCTGTTCTGATTGTAATGATTTGCACTAAGATCTTGTCAAGACATTTAAAAAGGAAAAATTTGCATTTCTACAACTCTTATTTAAATGCTCATATATAAAAATACCATGATTTATTTAGTATAATTTAGTTTAAAAGTCATATAAATTGACAAAATCTAAGCTGTATTTGGTACTTTGGTTTAAAAGACTTCGAAATGACTTGAAGCTCAAAGCAGATGACTTGGACTTGACTTGGACTTATGGGCCAGTGACTCGAGACTTGACTTGGACTTGCCTGTATTTGACTTGGGAACTTGACTCGGACTTGAGGTCAAAGACTCGAGACTTGTAAAACAATGACTTGGTCCCACCTCTGCCATTTACAGTTTAATATATGCGTGTTTTTGTTGGTCTTATGAGCAATAAAAACACTTCTTAAACTACTTGATTCAATGCAAGATTTAAGTGTGAGATCATACTACGGAAGAGTCAAAACGAAGCAACGTCATCTCCACGGAGACAAGCAAGACAACAAAAGTTACACAGTGCAGCTTTAATTAAATTGTTGTTACGTTATGTCCAAATTCGTCCCATGTTATTGGTGCTGCCCCGACGCCCCGCCCCTCTCTCCTCACTTTACACATTAACCCCCTCCCTCCCCCTTCCAAACACAACAACAGCCTTTTCTAATATTCTTTTTAATGTGGATCCCCGCGCCTTTGGCTATCCGCTAACCGATAACGACCTACTTGCTCGTTTTGTTTTGGTAGCATCGCTGTAGACAATGTTTAAAATACATAAAACAGACTTCTGAACCGCGCTTTGAATTATTTCTGGCCTTTGTAATCCTTTCACGCTAACCTTAAGTCACGTTCTGCCTAAGTGGGACGTACGAACCCGAGAACTGGATATCCAAGTTAACGTCGTGAGCGTTGTCTTGTCTTAGCTGCATTTTTAATGACGTTCAAGCTGTTTTTTTTTCCACTCGAACGCAACTCCAAACCACATATTTCATCACTGCGCGCTACAACGGTGCTATGAAATAATTATTCCGACGTTACATCACAGAACTGGTTGGCGACAGTCACAGCTGAGGTCAAGTCTGATTGGGAATTTTTAGATTTCACTTGGAAATTTTTGTTTTTTTTTTGTCATTTTAATCAAGGCGAAGCGAAATTGGCCAATCCAATTAAAAGAAAAAGCAAAAACAGAGAATTAAAAACCAAATTTCACCATTATTTCTCCCTGGAATCCATAACCTTCTTGTTACGTTTTTAATTTTGTCTTGCACTGTTGAAATCCCCCATCCATCCACTCAGCATCCCCCTCTTTGACTATTAGGCTACTATTATCTCATCTTTAGTTTAGCCAGTTTATCTTTTCAACTAAATCTTGACCAGGTATTCATGCTGTATTGTTCTGCTTATCCCCTCTCCTCCTTTCTCTCTATCTCTTTCTTTTTCTCTGCTCTTTCTCTTTCTCCCGATCTCTCTTTCTTTCTTTCTTTCTTTCTTTCTCCACACACACAACCGCTATTGTGCAAACTAAAAAGTTCCCATTAATGGTAAGTCCTCCCAACTTGGGCGATCGGGTTGGGGGAAGGAGGTGGTTTCTATGTCAAATCAGAAGTTTCCAAAAAAAAAACAACTAAACTTCTGCATCATATTTCATTCACGATACATTCTATTCATTTCTTTGCATGACGTGTTAGCGTCTCCACCACGCCACCCTTTACCGCGCTCCCGCCGCCACGCTAGAGACTGGTAGCCTGGCATGGTCAAAGCTACAGCGCCCCCCATTGCCGCATCCACGCACCCTCCCGCCCCCCTTCCTTCCATCTGTGCTCCTATTGGTTGTTTTGTTTAGTTTTTATTTAATTTTCCGTATCTATATATTTTTCTCGACGCTGCCAGCTTGCCGCTACATGTCCACCCAATGTCCGACCATGCACTTTCTCTCTCTCTCTTCCTCCTCCTCCTCCTCCTCCTCCTCTCATCTCCTGCCATGTTGTTTTGGGTGTTTTCCATTGTCCGCTAAGCATCTGCGCCTGGTGTCTGCCACTGACTGGATTAAAGCGTACAGAGCGTAGAAACGACCGCAGCCGGCCCGCTCCCTCCACACACGGGCGCGCGGTCCAGATGACATATTGGGACGCCAGGAAAAAACAAGAATAATATTGTTGTGTTTTTGTAGCGTGTGGATTTGTACAACGGAGACGTGCCGCTTGTCCCGAAAGCGGGGGTCACGGTTTAGAAAGGGGTATTTATATGTAACCTGAGCTGCTCTTGGTCATGCTGTGGACTAGTGGGAATGTTTAAAGGTGCTATAGTACACGAAAAGTGACTCTTGTGAGCTTTTAGTCATGTTATAATGTTGTTACCTCGTCAAAAACATACTTGAAGTCAGGGTTCCCGCGGTCATGGAAATCCTGGAAAAGTCATCGAAATTGAAAATGGCCTAGAAAGGTCTTGGAACTTTGTAAATTCAATTAAAGTTTTGGAAAAGTCATGGAATTTTAGTATCTCTTCCAAGTTATCATTGGACAATTATGATTATTTCTAAACGTCTGCGCCTTTTGTTTAAAGGAGACGACAATAAATGCACTGGCAGGATTTTGAATGTTAAAAAACTATAATACCAAACCATAAACCGAGTGGAAAGAGTAAACATTTCATATTTAGTCCTAAAAGTCCGATCAATTCTACACATGTAGGTGTCGTAAAGTCATAGAAAATTCACTTTAGGTCATGAAAAAGTCATTTGAAATTTTGTCAGTGAAAAAGAGTGTGAACCCTGTGAAGTTGTTCTGTTTCATTCACACATGTCTGAGTAATTCTTTATTATTAGTCTGTCTAGCTGAAAATGCTCTGTTCCACCTTGTGATGTCATGAAGTTGTAGTTTTCCAGTTTCAACAGCTATACCTTTTACTTTTTCTTTAGTAGATATCAGGAATTCCAGAGCAGAAATTATCCAAATGATTCTAGAGAAGGTGTATGGAGTTTAAAAACACAGTGGAGCACTTCCTGTATTACCACATGACATCACAAGGTGGAACAGGCCCCATCTTACGCTATTTTCTGATCTGTTATAATGTTGTTTCCTGATCAAAAACAGACCTGGAGTTGTGTTTTGTTTCATTCACACACATTTAACACACAAACCCTGTGCATTTATTTACTCTGTTCCACTTTGTGATGTCATGTGGTAATACAGGAAGTGCTCCACTGTGTTTTTAAACTCCACACACCTTCACTAGAATCATTTGGATACTCATTTCCGCTCTGGAATTTCCAAACTCTACTAAACAAAAGGTAAAAGGGTAGATGTTGAAACTGAAAACTACAACTTCATGACATCACAAGGTGGAACAGAACATTTTGAGCTTTGGAGATGTAGACAGACTAGCAATAAAAAATGACTCAAACATGTGTGAATGAAACAAAACACAAGTCCCACTGTGTTTTTGATCAGGGAACATTAAAACATGGCTTAAAGCTCACAAGAGTTTTTTTTTTTTTTTGTAATTTAGGACCTTTAAGCAGCCTTTTCATTTTCTTAACCAAAACCAGACAAATTTAAGACTTCATAACTCAGTTTAAATCCAAAAAATGTAATAAAAATAGATAGAACCAGTGGATATAAGTGCTTGTTAGCGTGTTTTGCAGCCGTACAGTGGGACAGATGGAGAAGACCTCACCACATGACTCATCCTCTTACTCAGTGCTGTTGTGTTGTTGTGTCCATCCATCGCACAAAGATCACACTAGCGTTGGTCAATCTGGAGTGGTGAAATAATGTCCAACAGTAAAGGAGTGAACGGCCATCTGCTAATGGGCTACACAACAGAAGTCACATATAGGCGGAGTTTGATAATACTTATTTTATACACGAACAGTCAAAAGTTTCGGACTCAACATCTCGTTCAGTGTTTTTTTTTTTTTTTCAATGTTTACTGCTTTCTACATTTGCTATACTTACAGAAGACATCAAATATATGGAGATAGATGTGTACGGTAGGAGATGTACTGTATTTTTTGGACTACAAGGCGCATTTGAAATAAAAAAATCAACAGTGCGCCTTATGTATTAATTCTGGTTGTGCTTACTGACCTCAAACTGATTTTATGTGGTACATGGCGCTCAAAAATCACTCCGAAGTTGATGTCTGCGTGGGACAGAATTTTCAGTCCTGTTCCCACCCGCACCTGCAAAGAATTGTAATTTTCATTCCAGCTCCTGCCCACATCTGCAATATTTTGTCCCGCTCCTGCCCACAAATCCCGCAAGATGGGGACATTCGCTTTCTTAAGATCTATCAAACACAGAGAAGCAGGAAGGAATTGTCTAAAATGTGCGCGAGATTAGACCACATCTGCAAGTTTAGGCTGCTTAAAATGTTGCGTTTGTTTTGCTTAATGGGCCTTATAATCCAGTGCGCCTTATAGTCCGAAAAATACGGTATCTACCTTGTTGACGTGTTTCTGTTGTTAGATGCAAAAAGAAATAAGTTTAACAAGTTCAAACGCTGGATCAGGGAGGCCATTGAAATCAGGAAACATGTCAACAAAATAAACAACCAAGTAAATACATCTCCTGTAGTACTGTCTTGAAAAAGAACTCAAGAAGTTAATGTACAAAACAAGGCAAAATACTGGATGAGAGGGTGTGTCCAAACTTTTGACTCATTGTGTATGTTTAAAAAGCACCAGTCAAAAATTTGGACACATCCTCTCATTCAAAGTTCTTACTACTTTTTTACATTTTATATCCACACAGAAGACACCAAATATATGAAGCAAGATGTATGGAATCATTTAGTTCACAAAAAAAGTTAAATAAATATTTTTCAGCAAAACAAAAAGTGGGTAGTTTGAGTGAGTGAGGGTGAGTTATTTAACTTTTTTTTCTTTGCTACATAATTCCATACATCTTACTTGATATATTTGACATCTTCTGTGTGTATATAAAGTAGTAAACATATAGAAAAAGACCATAGAGTGAGAAAAAGTCCAAACTTTTGACTGGTAGTGTATGTTACAAGCATTATGTCACCACTCATTGTTCATTTGCAGAGGTGGGGAGTGAGTTACTTGTACTTACACTTTTTTTTAATAAATCCAAGACTCCTTTTATTTTGGCAATAATATGATGAGCAGGTCAGTGGCGAATCCTCAAACGGAAAAGTTACATAGAGAACCATTTAAACCAAATTTCTGATTTCTTTAAATTTTTACGATATTGAATTTGAAAGTTATGACCAAACCAGACCAGAACAGTCATTGAATACGTGCTGGAATATCATTTTAAAATGTTGAGTTGAAACAGATTTCTACAAAATTTGGACAAGAATATAATGAATACAATTAGATAATGTAAAATAAAATGTGAATCTATAAAGTGGGACTAAGCCTGGGGCAGCACCTGGAGGACAAAATGAGAGCGTGAAGTTTGGTGAGGGTCTAAGGAACACCGTGAATGGTCTAACATGTCTCCACACTTCAAACTCCACCCCTGCAGCCTGGTGTTTGTCATCCGAAACACCAGGCTGTAATCGGGGTAGTTCTGTGTGATGTCACCAACTACATGAAATTGCAGCGGTCATTGGAGCCAGGTCACACTCATTTAGATACATTTTTGACTGCAAATATACAAATTTTGCACTAAAACTGACAAAAACCGAAACTGAAACACCATATACAAAATAAAGTTTAGTTCCTCTTTAATTTTTTTTTGTATTTAAGCGCTCTGTGTTGCATTTTTTTTGTATGAAAAGTGCTCTATAAATAAAGTTTGATTAATTTATTTTGTAATATTTTGAAGAAAGGCAATTCATGTTTATTTGTAGAGCACATTTTGTACACAAAGTATTTCAAAGTGCTTTACAGAACAGGAAGAGATACTTTAAAGTGGAACTAAACGTTAAATCAACTTTTTTTGCTACGAAGTTGTGTATATGGTGTTTTTATAGCATTATATATGGTCTTTAGTCTAGTAAATGTGAAGGTTTCTAGTCAAAAATGTATGAAAACTGGTGTCTCATGGCTCCAATGGCCTCTGCAGTTTCAGGTAGTTGGTGACATGACATATGACTGCCCTGATTAGCTAAGTGTTTCATCCTCACTCTCTTCTTTAGTCCTCCACTGCCCAGTTTCACAGCACTATTTGAAAAGTCATTTTGGGCCGGTGTTTAGCTTGTCCCGCTTTAAATCACAGCACAAAACAAATATAAAACAAATATAAAATTCACTTTGAAACCGAGTAACTCCCACCTCCCTCTGCGCTACACCTGCACCTCTTTCTCTCTCTTTCTGTCTCTCCCTCCTTCTCCCGTGTGTCCATTTTGACCTGGCTTGGCCCTTCTCGTCTCCATGTCCCCCAGATGAGAGCCAGAACATGGGCAGTGACACGAGCAGCCTGGTGCAGCCTCACAGTCACTCTCTGCGGAAGCGCGAGGCGGCAGACGTGCCCTACCAGACCGCCCAGCTCCACCCGGCCATCCGCGTGGCCGACCTGCTCCAGCACATCACCCAGATGAAGTGTTCCGAGGGATACGGCTTCAAGGAGGAGTACGAGGTAAGATACACATACACGATATCTGTTTGTTGGTTGTTTTTAGTGATGATTTTTAAATATTTTATGGCATATATACATAAAAAATTATTATAAAGCTACATGCAGACAGATGAACAATATCCACAGTGAATACAAGACATGTTCGTGAATGTGGTCATGAATTGTTTTGCGTTTGGGGTGTTGTGCAAGTATCTCTAATGGCGATATGTTGAGGAGTCTCCATGGCGACACAATCAACGACTTAGCGAAAAATCTCAACTTAATTTATCCAAATGTGTATATGTCTTTTTTTAAATTCAGATGACAGCTTTGTCTCGTAGCAGTACCTGAAAAACGCCCCCAAAAATTCTTGCGTTTAATTCCCAACTCCCCCATACTTGCGATGATATATGATTTTCTATTTCTATCGTGGCTTTCCGTTTATTAAAAACAGTAAATCTGGAGCAATATGGCACCACATAAGAGTAGAATCCAGACCGAGCCTGAAATAAACAGGTAGAATGGTTAGCAAGGCTCTAACAAGGTTCACCCCTGTTTGCATGTTCTCTCTGTGTCTGGGTTTCTTCTTACCTTACCATACCTGAATGTTTCACAGTGTGGTATTAAACCTTTCTATCTTCATCAAGACCAAACCAGGCCTAGTCACAGGTCAGATCTGTGGAGAGGCGACCCTGCTCATAATCAGAATGCCTGTATTTTCCAGGTATTTTTGAGTTGTAAAACCACCTGTAACCACTGTTGGGCAAGTTACTTTAAAACTGTAATGTGTTATTTATGACTTATTATTGTCATTTCGAAGTAATTCATTACATTACAATATTACTGTATTTAAAATGTAAGACATTACACGACTACTGCAGCACTTTTAAGTTACTCTCACGTATGTTCTGGGGCTGCTCCCTCTCCTCCAAAGCACCCGTCTCTAGTAGTTGATGTGCGAGGCTCTCATTCTCTCAAGTTACTCTCACCAAAATAACTGAAGATGCTGAACTTTTGCTCCATATATGGACTGAACCTGGTCTAAACCAGAACTGACCCAGGTCTAAACAGAGCAGAGTTCTGCGCAGGTTAGCTGATGGTCTAAGCGGGCGCACCTCCGGCATTTCACCGCTGCTGATATCGCAGTGATTTTAGCAAATTTGTATGAAGAAAAACCCACCACTTCAATCCACATTAAAAAAGCATTATAACGGGCATTACCGAGTAAAATATTAAAATTTTTTCCCCTGTAATACCTTACATTACTGCATTACAGCAAAAAGCAAACATTACAGTAATTCGTTACTTTTATAACATGTTACTCCCAACACTGTCTGTAATTGAATAAATGTAAGGTAGAGCTGTTTAATGTCATACTGTGGAACATTCCTCTCAGAGCAATGACATATACTGTATTTTTTGGACTATAAGGTGCACTTAAAATCCCTTAATTTTCTCAAAAATTAACAGTGCACCTTATGTATTAATCCTGGTTGTGCTTAGTAACCCCGAACTGATTTTCACATATTTCCACTGAGTCGTGTACTTTAGTCTGACAGAGGCTGACCACATCAGCAAGCTGGTTTTTCAGCATCTAATTTATGCAAATTAACCACACGGTTTTAAGTTTTGTTTCTGTAAAACGTAAACAAATGTGTGCAAAGCTGCATTAAACACATTATTACTCAATCTATATTTGGACTTAAATTATCCACCCATATTCATTAATCATCACTCATTCGATTAATGCGCCTTATAATCTGGTGCTCCTTATGTATGAAAATAGACGAGAGAATTGCGCCTCATAGTCCGAAAAATACAGTACATAGAAACAAGCAGGTGACGTACCACCAGCCAAAAATTTACATATGGAATCTTTAAAGCAACTTCCGACACTATCCCTTGTGTTGAATTTAGCATCGCTCTCAATCTCCGTGTTACACTTTCAACCTTAAATATGGTTTTCCACATTACACTAGAATCTGACTGCAACTTCCTCTACCCCAGGTAAAAACAACATCATTTCTGTTTAACACTACCGACCTGACACAATACAGCCCACAGGCCACTTACAGCCCCTCTGAGGATAAAAAGTCTAGTTTCCAGTGTGACACAGCCTTATAATACATGGCCCTCCTCTCCTCCTCCTCTCGTCCTCTCCTCGTCTCCTCCACTCTCTTTTGCCGACCGTAGCACAATTGTTATGTTCCTCCAGATGCACTTTTACGATAAATAGTTGATGCGTTCCGTCTTTTGTGTGTTTACAGCTTGTGTTGCTCATCTGTTCCCTGTCGTCTGTGGATGTGTCTTTGTGTGTCTGCGGCGCTCTGTGTGTGTTGGACGCTCTCATGGACTTTACACTGTCGAGTTCAGCTCATGTGATTGTGTTTGAAAGGCGTGGTTGACAAATAAAGTCAAATAAAAAATTGTAATTGAAAAAAATAGTAGGGTAGAGGAAAACCGGAGCACCGAGAGGAAACCTACAGTACACAGGCACAGTGAGAACATGCAAACTCCACACAGAAAGGCCTCCCATCACACCAGAATCAAACCCAGAACCTTTTTGCTGTGTAGGGAGAGCACTAACCGCTTTGTCATCGTACTGTATTTTTTTATAATTAAAAAATAAAGATATGAATTATAATTAAACTTTGGGAACAGAAAAGACAAACTGTGTAATTTAGCATACTTTAACACAGACCTATTATGCAAAATCGAGCTTTTAACAATGATACAGTTGTTTCTCTTTATCATTTTCCCTCTCGAAGTTGTATTCACGAATATTTGAACAAGTTGTAATTATCTTTAAGAAGTCATTTGCCAAATATGTGACATTATATCAGTGTAATCATCCAGGTAGGTTCTGTAGCGGTCCATGATCGTGTACTAGTGTTGTAGTCAAGACCGCACTAAACGGCTACTGGACTTCTGGTTTTGCAGTGATATTGAGCAGCCTCTGTACATTTACCTTGCCAGACTGGCGCCACCTAGTGCCTCCGCTCAATGTCATTTCTCTCCAGCGACTAGGTCAGGAATCAGAATACACTAGACGGTTTGCAAGAACCTCAGAAGTTGTAGACCACGCACCGGCCAATCAGCGAAGAGCTGTGAAGCCATGACGTCACACTCAAGCGTCTGTCTAGGTCCCTTTTGTGGTACAGCGCAACAGTAAACAAAGCGTCGAGATGGATGTAGACGAAGACAGACATTCTGTGTTGGCAACAATTCCCGAGATTGAGGATTTAAAGCGGGAACAAAGAGAATGTTTAGTGAATTTTATCAAGAAAAAGACATTATTGCCCTTCTTTCTATGGGATTTGGCGCATTACATACATCACAACCAAATAGCAGCGATTGGTTACATTTTTTAAAAGTACCCGCCTACTGTCGAGCAAACGAATCCTAATGCTGCGAGGTCAGATGGTTTCCCCGAAGTGAAACCGGCTGATGAATCAGGCTAACATTTACCGTCCATAATGAAATACGATCGCACTCGTCGAATGTCAGACCTTGAGTCCGAGACCAGGCGCTATCACGACCAAAACAAGACCGAGTCCAAATGCGCTCGAGTCCAAGATGAGATCAAGAACGTAAAAAAGCAGCTCAGGATCATTCTAACGCTTCAGGAAAGGTTCTGTGACTGTGACTTTTTAACTAGGCCTATCGATACCTGCCCAAAATGAGTATCTAGTTTCAATACTAGTTTTAGTCTCAATTAGTATCTGATTGTCGATACTTTTACCAACCCTGCTGCCGGCAATAATAAAAAATACAGTGTAAGCTTCCTCTATTATCCCTGTATCTCCACTGTCTCTGGCTCTGTTAGGCGCCACTCTCTGTAACACCAGGAGCCCCCCCGTCACAGCAGCCCTGGCCCAGCAGACTTCCCCCTCCCCTGCCTCATTAGACCGGGACTCTGGCTGCTCTGGCTCTGGTCCAGTCCCCCTCACTGGTCCCTCGGTCCCCACACAGCAGCGCGGCCCCAGCTGGCGGCCATGTTGGAACAGCGCGGCGTCAAATACACACTAATAATGACTGTTGTTAAATATGAATCACAGTGAAAGGTGCGCCTTGTTTTTGGCCAAGTTTGAAATCATAGTCCCCAGGGGAGCACTAGGAAGATATTACAGTACTAAATGAGGAGTCGAGTTACTACCACTATAACTACTACTACTACTTTTACCACGTCTACTATTGTATTCTACTAAAACACAGTGAAAACAACAAAATACTGCACCACAATAACTAAATAAATAGTGTTAAATATTGTTGATAATACTGTTGCTACCTCTACTGCTACTACTATGACTACTACTACTGCTACTACTACTACTACTGCTGCTACTACTGCTACTACTGCTGCTACTGCTGCTACTGCTGCTACTACTAATACTACTCCTAATACTAGTACTGCTACTACTACTACTACTACTACTGCAATAATGCAACTGCTATAACCAATACGACTACTATGGCTACTACTACTGCTACTACTAATACTACTACTAATACTAGTACTGCTACTGCTACTGCTACTACTACTACTACTGTACTACTACTACTACTACTACTACTACTGCAATAATGTAACTGCTACTACCACTGCTACTGCTGCTACTAGAACTACTACTACTACTACTACTAAAACTACTACTACT
Source organism: Boleophthalmus pectinirostris (assembly GCF_026225935.1). Lineage (NCBI taxonomy): Eukaryota > Metazoa > Chordata > Actinopteri > Gobiiformes > Gobiidae > Boleophthalmus > Boleophthalmus pectinirostris. Next base: position 26,588,609 of record NW_026571095.1, read on the forward strand.
GCTTCTGCTGCTGCTGCTACTACTGCTGCTTGGACTACTGCAATAATGCAACTGTTACTGCCTCTGCTACTACTACTACTACCACCACTACTACTACTATTGCTACTATTACTGCTGTTGCTACTACTGCTACTACTACTGCAATAATGCAACTGCTACTACCAATACTACTACTACTATTATTATTACTATTTTTACTACTACTACTGTTACTACTTCCACTACTTCTACTACTACTACTACTACTCCTATGCTACTACTACTGCTACTACTTCTACTACTACTATTTTAAATTGCTTCTACTACTTTTTCTAATGCAAGTGCAGCTACTACTGTTACTACCACAACTTGTAGTACAAGCAGCAGTACTGGTAGAACTACTGCTACTACTGCTTGTACTGCTAAAACTCACAGAAGTACTACTCATTCAGTACCACTACCACTTACTTACTTACTACTTTGAACTCTTCTAATATGGCACCACAAATACCAATAAACTTCTACTCCTGCTACTTCGACTTGATGCCGACATTAATCAAATCGAAGTGACTCAAATGTAGACTTATCTGCAGTGGATGGAGTAACGAGCTCTGGCAAAGCCCGTGTAATCAATACAAATTAAGACAGAGTTTATGCAAATACTGGATCTTAACGCTAATGAATGAAACTGTCAGGAGAGATGCTACTCGTCATCTGTCTGAAGGCCCGGCTAGGCTAACTTCTCAAATGTAGACGCATTGCTCTTCAAATACTCTTTACAATTGACTTTAGTTGTGGGCTCTTGCGAATATTTTTACTTTCTTGCCAGTTTATCGAGTGGAACTATCAAATCAACAAAGAAAATGCACTAAAGAAGACATACTGTGCTTGTGTCTGCTCTGTAGTTGCAATCTATGAGACCACTGCTTCTTTGTTATAAACTGTACATTTTAAATCACAATATTCATCTAAAAAAATAAATAAAAGAAACACTACTACTATTAATATATACTACTATTAATATATACTACTATTAATATATACTACTATTGAATACCACTAAGACACATTTAAAACAAAAATACTGACCCACAATAATAAAATGTGTCTGCTGCTACAACTACTACTACGAATACTAATCCCAATACTACTACTATGAATACTACTACGAATACTAATCCCAATGCTGCTTCTACCACTTATACAGCTACTACTACTACTACTACTACTACTACTACTAATATTAATACTACTAATCCCAATCCCAGTACTACTACTGCTGCTGCTACTGCTACTACTACTACTACTAATTCTAATTCTACTACTAATTCTACTATGAATACCAATCCTAATACTACTGCTACTACTACTACTAATCTCAGTACTACTACTACTACTACTGCTATTATGACTACTAGTATTTCATCTGCCGGCTACTACTACTACTACTTTTGCTACTGCTACTGCTACTTCTACTACTACTGCTACTGCTGCTACTACCTACTACTACTACTACTGCTACTGCTACTACTACTACTACTACTACTACTACTACTACTACTACTACTACTACTACTACTACTACTACTTTTGCTACTGCTGCTTCTACTTCTTCTACTACTACTACTAATCCCTGTACTACTGCTACTACTACTACTACTACTACTACTACTACTACTACTACTACTACTACTACTACTACTACTACTACTACTACTACTACTACTACTTCTACTTCTACTGCTATTATGACAACTACCCTTTCTGCTGCGGGGTACTACTACTACTAATAACTACTACTACTACTACTACTACTAATCCCAGTACTACTACTACTACTACTACTTTTGCTACTGCTGCTTCTACTTCTTCTACTACTTCAACTACTACTACTACTACTACTACTACTACTACTACTACTACTACTACTACTATAATGAAGCCTTGAATACACGATTACCCAAACGTGCATGATGAATCACTCTAAGTACCACTTTGGGAGGGTAAATGAGAAAGGAAAACTGCTATAATATTAAACCCTGTGAAAAGTTGCATAATAGTTCCGCTTTAACATCCTAAATCTTTTCATTCATTAGCTCCCACGTCTAATCACCTCTGTCCCTGCGTCTCTCCTCTCTCCTCTGTTCAATAATGTATCCTCCCCGTGCGGTTACCCTCCAGGCCTTCGGGGGCAGCGGTCCCGTCAGCCATTATGAGTACAGGTGTTTGAGGTCCGCAGGCTTAGACCTCCTGTCAATCAAAAGTGAGAGAGGAGGGGATAAATGTCACCGCCGTCTCTTTACAATCACCTCTGTGTCCTCTACCTGTCTGTGCACTGCAGGGACGAGCTGGAAAAGCCACATTAAAGATGCACTGTGTAACTTTTCTAGTGAGCATGACGACGTTATTGCTTTAGTATGTTCCACAGTACGGCATTAAACAAATATATCTTGTATTTATTCAATTACAAGTGTTTTTATTGCTCAAAACTACCGCAAGAACATACATTAATAACGAGAGCGGGCGCACTTCTCCACAGATCTGACCTGTTATTCAGCCTCCTTGTCGTCATGGAGATAGTTAAAAGAAATACGTAAATACTGTAGAACATTCTAGAAAAAAATAAGCAACAACTATATGGACTCGAGCAGGTTTTTTACTAGGGTTTAATTTTTTTCCGAGACAAGACGACTCATTTCCCGGGAATCCTGGGAAATAAATGCGGTTGTTTTAGTTTATTTTTTAGAGCCTAATTAAGATTTATATACCGTATTTTTTGGACTATAAGTCGCTCCGGAGTATAAGTCGCACCAGCCAAAAAATGTGTAATGAAGTAGAAAAAAAACATATATAATCACACTTTTGGGGGGAAATTTATTTTTTAAAAATCAGAGACTAAGAACCGACATTTAATCTTGAAAGGCAAGTTATAGTAAAAACAATAGAACAAAGAACAACAGACTGTTAACGTCACATATGAACAGTTCTTCAGATAAATATAGCATAAATAACAGAACAAGTTTACTTAAATACATGGAATTCTTCATCCTCGGTGTCACTTCTGAGCAACTCTGCGACCTCCGGAGGTAAACAGAGCGCCGTTTCCTCTTCTGTGTATCTATCATCAGACTCAGCATCAGTTCCAGTTAGAATTATTCCGGCCTTTCTGAATCCCGACTGGATGGTTTCGGTGTCACTGAAGTCCAGGCTTTGTCGATCCATCCAGTGACTTCCAGGAAAGTTTCATGGCGCACCCTCTCGGTTGCCATGAAGCTGTGCTCTCCATTCCCGCCTTTCGCCAGTCCCTCTGAAGTTTCTCGCTTCCTCCAAACTTACATTACCGTTTAAAAAATTTCTCACCGTATATTTATTGCGATATTTTGTGGAGGCAAAAACAAAACTGTTAATATGCAACTTTTTCCTCTTAAAATGCCTTGACAAGACTTAATCTAAAGAACTAAGACTTAAAAGTGTTTAGAACTGTTACTTCTTCTTGTAGTTTACACTGAAGTGGAGCAAAGGATCATGGTCTATGTAGTTCTCTGTATTTTTTTTTAGCTATTGCTGCACCATAACTCTTAATTTAAGCAAAGAGGCTTGTATTTCGATATATTGTGATGGTCCAGGACATTACTATGAGAACTTACGATACAAGTATCACGATATTTTGGTTATTGTTACATCCCTAGTGGATCCCTGTTAGAACAATCACACTGTTCCTTACACCTCCAGACCCCTCAGCTCCTCCCCCTTTAGTCTTTCAGGTCCTGCCCGGTTTCACAGTTCTGTTTAAAATGTGGTTCTGGACGAAGTTTAAGTGTTTAGTCCCACTTTATTATGCAAAATTAACTCTTGTGAGCTTTAAGCCGTGTTATAATGTTGTTATCTCGTCAAAAAAACAGACCTGGAGTTGTGTTTTGTTTCATTCACACATTGTGATGTCATGAAGTGGTGTTTTTCAGGTTAATAGCTACTTTATACCTTTAGTTTAGAAGAGATTTTTTTCAGTTTGAGAGACAAACTCGGCCTAAATATGCAAGATTTGTGTGTTAAACATGTGTAAATGAAACAAAACACAACTCCAGGTCTGTTTGTAATGATGAAACAACATTATAACATACAGTACATCAGAAAATTGCATAATATGTGCGCTTTAAACTTGCCTTTCTCTTTCAAATTATTTCTTTTTCACATCCACTTACAGCTTATATATAATGTACTTTTAATTTCCGTCCTGTTTTGCCTGATCTCAGTGTGGGCGTGCCAATTCTGCTTGTGCTAATCATTCCTCTTGCTGCTTTTTTCTGTGTATTTTTTTAAGGTTAATGCCCTTTTTAAATATGTCTATACTTACCTTGTACTGTATCTTCTCCCTTGCTTCTTATTCTTAACATTGGATCAGATAAACGAGGTAAGAAAATGCTATTCTTTATCATTGTGAGTTTTGTAGTCAAACTGTTGTGGGAAAATCAAATATAATATCAGACCAAAATGGCAGATTCTTTGGGCTTGTCGATTTTGATCTGAAAAGGGCATTCACCGATATCTGCTATGCTCATTTGCTCACTGTGAAATGCTGAATTTTGAGTATTGCATTATAAATTATTTGTTACTGGTAGATTTTTACACTAAAACGATAACAAGCTACGATGTAACTACAGTATTTGGAGTGAAATTACCGTGTTTTTTAAGTACTTTTAGTTTTAAAGGTCATATATTACACAAAATTTACTCTTGTGAGCTTTAATCCACTTTAGAATGCTTATCAAAAACATACCTGGAGTTGTTTTGTTCACACGTTTGAGTAATTTGTTCATATTTTTGTCAGCATCTCCAAACTCAGAATTCTCCGTTCCACCTTGTGATGTCATGAAGTGATAGTTTCAGCTACGTTTTACCTTTTGTTTAGCTGAAATTAGAGATTCCAAGCCTGAAATTATCCAAACGATTGCGGTGAAAGGAGTTTAAAAACGTAGTGGAGCACTTCCTGTATCACCACATGACATCACAAGGTGGAACAGAGTGTTTTCTGTTTGGGAGAAGGACTCTAAAGTCTAAATATGCAGGGTTTGTTTGTAAAACATGTGTGAATGAAACAAAACACAACTCCAGGTCTGTTTGTGATGAGGAAACAACATTATAACTAACCGTAATATGGGCTTTTAAAAATAAGCAAGACTAAGAATTAGAGCCCATTTTTCTACTTAATTACATTTTTGTTTGAAGTATATATACAATTTCTGCATATATATATTTGAACTACAGTGCTCCATAAAGCCCCATTAGAATCTATGTATTGAGTCTGTGCATGTTTGAATGTTGCACGCTGTGGTTGTTTCTTCATTTCTTCTTTTATTTTGAAATGTTGGCTTCCTGCTGCTGCTGTGTTAAATGAACAATTCTTTACTGTGTCTATATGAGTTAAAATGAGTAATGGATTCACTTTTGATGATTCACATGTTACACCAAAAAGAAATACAGGTGGTAATGTATGTGACGTAAATACGTGCGCAACGTGAGCAGATCTGAGCAGAGTTTTGCGTCTTGGACAGTGCTTGCTATTTTAAATTGATTTAGAAGTACTATTTGAAATCAAATGAACACTTACTTGGTTTAGTCCTAGTTTAGACCTGATTTAGTCCTAGTTCTAGTCCTTGTGTAGTTCCAGGTTTAGCCTCAGTCAATCTCAAACTACTAAAAACAATCTCACAAGATTTCTTTCCATTTTAACTATATGGGCAGAGTAGCTCAAATAAGAGTAAGAAAAGAGCATTTAGGAAAACCACTCAAGTAAGACTAACTTAAAGAGTAACTGTCAGGACGATCTTCAAATCATTTTGTATTAACATGAAGTTTTTGTCACTTGTAGACTAGATTATTTTTGCAGTATAGAACCAACAAACTCAAAGGAACACAACATCCTTCACACATAAACCCGCATTATGATGGCACACACACTTGTAAAAACATCTCTTGGTTTAGTCCTGTTTTAGTCCTGGTTCAGTCCTAGTCTAGTCCATGTTTAGTTCCGGGGTTTAGCCTCAATCTCAATCTCCTCAAAACTACTAAAAGCAATCTTATGAGATTTCTTGCCATTTTAACTATATGGGTAGAGTAGCTCAAATAAGAGAAAGAAAAAAGCCAAACTTAAAGAGTAACTGTCAGGACGATCTTCAGATCATTTCATATTACCATAAACCTTTTGTCACTTGTAGACTAGATCATTTTTGCACTATAGAACCAACAAACTCAAAGGAACACAACACCATTCACACATAAACTTTTATTATGATGGGACCACATGCTTGTAAAAACATCTTTTGGTTTAATCCTGATTTGGTCCTGGTTTAGTCCTAGTCTAGTCCTTGTTTAGTTCCAGGTTTAGCCTCAATCTCAATCTCATCAAAACTTCTCAAAACAATCTTACGAGATTTCTTGCCATTTTAACTATATGGGTAGAGTAGCTCAAATAAGAGTAAGAAAAGCTTTTGTCACTTGTAGACTTACTCACAGCTGGAAGAAAACCTCTGCTCTTAACAATTATTTTTGCAGTATAGAACTGGCAAACTCAAAGGAACACAACACCATTCACACATAAACCCTTATTGTAATGGCACCACAAGCTCGTAAAAACATCTCTAAGTTTATGTTATGAAGTTTTGCACAAAGAAAACAACAGGAGTGGATACAGCAGGTAGACTGTAATTAAAAACCGGTTTAAGCTGGACGGGTGCCAGAGAGGATCATTTGTAGCGAGTAAACCTCACCACTTATTGCAATGGGGAAGTTTATTATAACACGGAGCTGTTTGTTTTCCTTGAGCGCAGTCACGGCCAATAAAATGCATTTGCACACTCCCCTGGGCCACAGTTGCAGGAATTTGGCGTACAGTTAAAGCTACTGTATGCACAAAATACTATTATAGGTTCTTTTTTTCATACTTTTACTCAGCGTAGTTATTTCTTTTTATTTCAGTATTTTAGCTGCCACTTCAATTCGTTTTTTAGGAATAGAAATACAGAATTTTCCATCATTGATCTTCATTTTATTATTAAAGAACCCATATTACACTATTTTCTGATTTTAAAATGTTGTTTCCTCGTCATAAACAGACCTAGAGTTGTGTTTTGTTTCATTCACACGTTTAACGCACAAACGTGTATATTTAGGCTGAGTATTGAAGATAATTTGTTCCATCAGATTTTGAATTTTAAAGACCGATGAATTTCTCGCTTTGAATTTTTTAACTCGGAAAAAAACATGTTTGAATTATTATTTTTATTCTGAATTTTAGTTGCTGACATTATAAACATGCTTTTTCAATATGTTTCAGATTTAAAATAAAAATGTCACCTTTTAAATATTCAGCACAAATATTTTCAAGCCTTCACGTTTAACAGTCAAAATTCAGAGTGTAAAATTGGCAGGGAAAAATTTTACAACAAAGATCCAAGATGTTAACGTAGAAACAATCGATCATCTGACACAGAAATCAAAGAGATGAGTTTTTAATGAGGCTAATTCTGACCAATCAGATCGCTCCACCGAACCATTTCTTGTTTGTTACTAAGTTAGATCAGGTCACTTTGGATCGATTGCTTCTGCCTTGACATGTTGGGTCTTTCCTGCGATTTTTTTTTTTCACTGCGAATTTCACACTATTTTGAATTTTGACTGTTGAATTTGAGGGCCTGAAAATGTTTGTGCTGAATATTTAAAAGGTGAATTTCTAATAACAAAAAAAAAGTATGTTTAAAATTTTAGCAACTAAAATTCAAAATAAAAATAATTCAAACATTCAAAGCAAGAAATGCCTTAATCTCTCAAAAGAAAACCACTCTGTCCCACTTTGTGATCTCATGTGGTAATACAGGTAACAAGTGCTCCACTGTGTTTTTAAACTCCATACACTTTCACTAGAATAATTTGGATTATTTCAGACCTGTAATTGCCAATCTCTACTAAACAAACTGTAAATGGTAAACTATTAGTAAAGCTTCATGACATCACAAGGTGGAAGAGAGCATTTTGAGATTTGGATATGTATAAAAACTAAAAATAAAAGGTTACTCAAACATGTGTGAATGAAACAAAACAAAACTCCAGGTCTGTTTTTGAGGAGGTAACGACATTATAAAGTGGCTTAAAGCTCACAAGAGTCAATTTTGTTTAATATAGGATCTTTAATAATGCTGATTTAATAAAACAATAATGTTAATAGTCACTCACATTGGCTACGTTCAGACTGCAATTTGGATTTTTTTGTGAAATCCAAGTTTTTTGCAAGGTCGTTCACATTTCCAGTTAAATGCAACTTGTATGTGATCTCCAGTGTGAAATTCAAAAACCCCAAAAGTGTCCCGCATGCACATTGGAGGACACGACGACGTCACACACAGCGAGCGTGCTCAGTTTTTACATAAGTCGCCTAAACACTGGGCTTGCCTCCCAAAATACAGTCCAGTTCTTCGTAAAATGGACAGGTTACACGTCCACAGCCGCTTCATTTGTTTGAGTCTTTAGCCTCCTTGTATTTGGCTCACAGGCTCTTTATTTTTTGTTGACATTGGAGCCAGGACCGACTGCAGCCGAGCTCAGTCATTTCTTTGGCAATCATTTCAAAAACCGCCCTGTTCCGATAAGACTCCTCCAATTTGGCCTGAATACAGCGATCCAACCATATATTAATAAACTCGCTAACCTCGGTTATTGACTAGACTCTGAGCCTGACGTGTAGGTGGGGTGAATGTGACCTGACCGTTCAGACTGAAGTCGCATGTCAAAAGATCGGATATGTATCGGTTTTAGGAGCACATATCCAAGTGTCCTGGGTCACATTTGAAAAAAAACTAGATCTGTGTTGTTCACTGTCATTAAAAGATCAGATACAGGTCACATGGGGGCGAAAAAATCAGATTTGGGTCACTTCAGGCTGCAGTCTGAACGTAGCCTTAGTTCTTCACTCACTGCATTATTTTGCGTTTTAATTTTCTTATTTAGTATTTCATTTTTGTAGTACTTTCCGTATTAGTAGATGTGTAGTGACAGAGACGGGAGCAGTGGGGGTGGTGTTTGTGTGAGAGTCTGATTCATGTTGAAGTGGGTGAGATGAGACTGGGATCCTTCAGGGCGACTGGCACACTGACACGAGCTACCACCCCTCCCTCACCCCTCCTGCTCTTCCTCCTCTTTCTCCTCATCCTCCCTCGCTTCTTTCTCCTCCTCGTCTTCTTCCTCCTCCCATTTCGGGGCGAGTGGTGGTCCATCGACACGAGCCATCAGAGAAGAAGGCCTTAGCTACCATTCCTCATCCCTCCGTCACCCTCTCTTCTTTTCCATCCTCTTTCTACTTTGTCCTCCTCTCCTTCCTCTTCCTATCTTTCTTCCTCCTCTTCATTTCCCTCCTGCTTTTCCTCCCCTCTTTCATTCTCTTCCTCCTCCTCTTCTCCCTATTCCTCCTCTTCCTTTCAGGGTGACACGAAGGGTGACCTGAAGATGATGAAGGGATGAGGAATGGTGTATTCCTCATCCCTTCATCATCTTCATCCCAGCGAGTGGCATCAGCCCTCCTCAGCTCTTCCTCTTGTCCTTCCTTCTCCTCCTCTTTATCTCCTCCCTCCTCCTCTCCCCCCCCTCTTCTCTTCCTCATCCTCCTCTTCTTCCTTCACCTCTTCTCCCCTATTTCCTCTCCCCCCCTCTTTCCTCCTCCTTTCAGATTCCTTCTTTCTTTTCTTCTTCCTCCTCTTTCCTTTTCTTCTCTTATTATTTGTTTCACCTTCTCCCTCCTCTCACACTTTCTTCTTTCTTCTCCTCTTCTTCAGGGCATCTTTTTACGGGCAACACAAGCCTTACCGTACATCTCCCTCATCCCTCCATCATCTTCCTCTCCTTCCACCTCTTCCTCTCCTTCCTCCTCCTCCTTCGCGGCATCTTTACGAGCAACACAAGCCATCAGAAAAGGTCTTAGCTACCATACATCTCCCTCATCCCTCCATCACGCCTTCCTTTCCTTTCTCTTCTTCCTCTACATGCTCCTCCTCCTTTTCTCTTCCTCTCGTCCTCTTCTTCTTCTCCTTCCTCCTTCAGGGCCTCTTTCCGGGCGACGCAGAGTCCTTAGCTCCCATCCGTCTCCCTCGTCCCTCCGTCTTCCCCATCCGTCCTCCATATTTTTGGCATATTAAAGCTGTTCTTCAGCGGAATCACCGGCAGCGCAGGCGTACGTCCTCGCGCTCCGTCGAAAGAGCCTTTTATTTCGCAGACTGACGCTCCGCTCGCTTCTCGGAGCCGGGAGACAGAAAGCATCGACGGTGATTGAACACTGACCACAAGCTGTCTACGCCGCCTCCGATCACGCAGTATCGGGCCTTTCCTGCGTACTCTCACTTTAAATCGATTACGGTACTTTTAAAACATACGTCAGCAATTGTGGGTTTGGGCCCAAGACTGTTCGGAGCCTCGGTTCAGAGCGGCGCGTCTCAAAATCTACTCCTAGTCTGTTTTCAGTGAGTAATGACGAGCTCGGGCTTGAAGAGGCTCTACTCATCAGCTTCACGTATTGTTTTTGTAAAGTCCAAGCATTTGTGAAGCCGTAGATTGACATTTTGCGCAGCTTGTTACACCTTTAAAATGACAAAGTGTGATCCAAATGCAGCTCAAAAGTCTTTACTGAGTGTTCACATGTAATTGAGGACAGACAAATCGTACAAAAAGGGGAAATTTAAAGAGAATTTTAGACATAGGGCCTCGTTTCCCAGTGAGTCAGAGTGTTGGAGACGTTTGGAGACACTTTTTAAAATATTCCATCCACTCCTCCTCTCCGCTTTCTTCCTCTCTCCTCATCTTCTGTCCCTTTTCTCATCTTTCCTCCTCTCTCCTCCTCTCCTGCACCTCCGCTTCTCTTTTCCTCCTCTCTCCTTTTCTCCTCTCCTCATCTCTAGTCCCCTCTCTTCCTCCTCCTTTCCTCTTCCTCCTCTCTCCCCTCATCCTCTTCCTTCCTCTCCTCTTTCCTCCACTCTTTTCCTCCTCTCTCTTCATCTTCTGTCCTTCCTCTCCTCTTTCCTCCACTCTTTTCCTCCTCTCTCTTCATCTTCTGTCCTTCCTCTCCTCTTTTCTCCTCTTCCCTTATCTCCTGTCCCTTCTCTCCTCTTTCTTCCTCTCCTTTCCTCCTCTCTGCTTTCCTCCTCTCTCCTTTCCTCCTCTCTCCTTATCTCCTATCCCTTCTCCTCCTCTTTCCTTCCTCACTCCTTTTCTCCTCTCCTCATCTCTTGTCCCTCCTCTTTCCTCCTCTCTCCTTATCTCCTATCCCTTCTCTCCTCTTTCTTCCTCTCCTTCCCTCCTCTCTCCTTTCCTCCTCTCTCCTTATCTCCTGTCCCTTCTCTCCTCTTTCTTCTTCTCCTTTCCTCCTCTCTTCTTTCCTCCTCTCTCCTCATCTTCTGTCCCTCTTCTCCTCTTTCTTCCTCTCTCCTTTCCTCCTCTATCCTCCTGTCCTGCTCCTCCTCTCCTCTTTCCTCATGTCTCCTTTCCTCTCTCTTCCTCTCTCCTGTCCTCATCTCTCCTCCGTCTCTTTCCTCCTCTCTCCTCATCTCCTGTCCCTCCTCTCCTCTTTCCTCCAGTCCTCCTCTCCCGTCCCTTCTCTTCTCTCTCCTCCTCTCTCTCCTTATTTCTTCTCTCTTCTTTCTTCCTCTCCTCTTTCCTCCTCTCTCCTTTCCTCCTCTTTCTTCATCTTCTGTCCCTCCTCTCCTCTATCCTCCTTGCCTTTTCTCCTCTCTCCTTCTCTTTCCTCCTCTCCCTATCTTCTGCCCCTTTCCTCCTCTGTCCTCCTCTCTCCTCATCTTCTGCCCCTTCTCTCCTCTTTCCTCCTCTCTTTTCCTCCTCTCTCCTTTTCTTTCCTCCTCTCTCTTCATCTTCTGTCCCTCTTCTCCTCTTTCTTCCTCTCTCCTTTCCTCCTCTCTCCTCCTGTCCTGCTCCTCCTCTCCTCTTTACTCATGTCTCCTTTCCTCCTCTTTCTTCATTTTCTGTCTCTCCTCCCCTCTTTCCTCCTCTCTCCGTCTCTTCTGTACCTCCTCTTCCTCTCTTCTCATCTCCTTTCCTCTTTCCTCCTCTCTCCTCCTCTCCCATCCCTTCTCTCCTCTTTCTTCCTGTCTCCTTCTCCTCTTTCTCCTTCATCTTCTGCTCCTCCTCTCTCTCTCTCCTTCCTTCCTCCTCTTCCTCCTCCTCTCCTCTCTTCTTCCTCTCTCTCCTTCTCTCTTCCTCCTCTCCTCTTTCCTCCTCTCGTCTCATCTTCCATCCCTCCTCTCCTCTGTCCTCTTGTTTCCTTTCCTCCTCTCTCCTTATCTCCTGTCCCTTCTCTCCTCTTTCTTCCTCTCCTTTCCTCCCCTCTCCTTCTCTTTCCTCCTCTCTCCTTTCCTCCTCTCTCCTCTCCCTCCTCTCCTCTTTCCTCTTCTCTCCTCATCTTCTGTCCCTTTTGTCGTCTTTCCTCCACTCACCTCCCCTCCTGTCTCCATTCCTCCTCTCTCTTCATCATCTGTCCCCCCTCTCCTCTTTCCTTCACTTTTTCTCTCTCCTCTTCCCCTTCCTCCTTCCTCTTCCTCTCCTTTCCCTTCTTGTCTCATAATGCTGCGTCTGTGTCTGTGTTCCTCTGTTCTGAGTCTCGTGCAGGTTTAATAGCTTCAGTTACAGGACAGCGGTGACTTTAAAATCTTCGGTGTCGGGTTATGAAAAAGTCAAACTGTGAATCTGTTTTATTTCATCTCACTTTTATAGTTTTGCTTGTAAAACACTTTGTATCGTGTGTTCCCTTTTTACCCGCTGCATACGATGTCAGTAGTATTTGTGTTTTAGACGTGTTCTTATATCTCTTCTCTTTTCTCTTTTTTCTTTTTTTCTTGCAGAGTTTTTTTGAAGGACAGTCTGCTGCGTGGGACTCGGCCAAGAAGGACGAGAACCGCATGAAGAACCGCTACGGCAACATCATCGCATGTGTGTACACCTCTGCTCTTCCTCCTCCTCCTCCTCCTCCTCCTCGTCCTCCTTCTTCTGCTCTCCCTTCATCACTTTTCTCCCCCTCTTCCTCTTCTTCCTCCAGTGCTGCTGTTTCTCCTCACCCCTCCCTCCCTCCATCACTTCTCTTCTTCCTCCTTCAACACCCTTCCTTCACCTCTCCTTTCCTCTCTCCTCCTCTCCCTCATCACTCCTTTCCTCCTCTTCTCCCTCCATCACCTCTCCTCGTCCTTCTCCCTCCTCGTCCCTCTTCTTCCATCCCTTCCTCTTCCTCTTCTCCTTTCCCACTTCTCCTGCAACCCCCTTCTCCTCCGCTCCTCCACCTTCCTTCTCTACCTTCTCCCTCCCTCCCTCCTCCTCCTCCATCACTCTTCCTCTCCTCCTCCAACCCCCTTCTCCTCCTGAAGCCTGCCCTCTTCCTCTTCCTCGTCCTCTCCACCATGTCTCTCCTCTTCCTCCTGGTCTCTCCTCCCTTCATCACCCCTCTCCTCTTCCTTCTCTCCCTCTGTCACTTCTTTCCACCTCTCCCTTCGTCACCTCTCTCTTCTCCCTCCTTCAACATCCCTCCATCACCTCTCTCCTCCTCTTCCTCCTCCATCACCTCTCATTTCCTCCTTCCATCACTCTCTCCTCCTCTTCCTCATCACTTTCTCTCCTCTTCACTCATCACTTATCTTCTCTTCCTCCTCCTCTTCTCTCTCCATGACCGCTCTCCTCTTCTTTCTCTCCCTCCATCACATCTCTCTTCCTTCTCTTCCTCCATCACTTCTCTCTTCTTCTTCCTCCATCTCTCCTCCTCCTCTCCCTCCGTCACCCGTCTCCTCTTCCTCCTTTTCCTCCCACTTCCTCCATCACATCTCTCCTCCTTTTCTCCCTCCATCATTTCTCTCCTCTTCTTCAGTCACATTTTTCCTCCTGCTCTCCCTCCATCACCCCTCTCCTCCTCCTCCATCACCTCTGTCCTCTTCCTCCTTCAGCATCCGTCCATCACCTCTCTTCTCTTCCTCCTTCTCTTCCTCCTCCGTCACCTCTCACTTCTTCCTCCTTCAACATCCGTCCGTCACCCCTCTCCTTCTCCTCCTCCTCCTCTTCCCCCTCCATCACCTCTCTTCTCTTCCTTTTCTCCCTCCCTACTTCTCTCTCCTCTTTCTCTATCACTTCTCTCCTCTTCTTCCTCCATCACTTCTCTCCTCCTCTTCATCCATCACTTCTCTCCTCCTCTTCCTCCATCACCTATCTTCTCTTCCTCCTCGTCTTCCTCCTCCATTACCGCTCTCCTCCTCCTTCTCTCCCTCCATCATGTCTCTCCTCCTCTTCCTCCATCACTTCTCTCCTCCTCTTCCTCCATCACTTCTCTTCTCTTCTTCCTCTATCACTTCTCTCCTCTTCTTCCTCTATCACTTCTCTCCCTCTATCATTTCTCTCCTTCTCTCCTACCATCACCTCTCTTCTCTTCCTCCTTCAACACCTTTCTCCTCCTCCTCCTTCAGCTCCGTCAGCTCTTTCCTCTTCCTTAACCTCTTCCCGCTCCTCCTCCTCCCTCCTTCTTCCTCCCCTTCTTCCCTCCCTCTTCCTCCTACTCCTTCTCACCTCCCGTCCTCTCTCCTCCCCCTCTTCTTCCTCTTCTCAACACCCCTCCTCTCTACTCCTCCTCCTCTTGAACCCTGTCCTTTTCCTCATCCTCTCCCATCACCTCTCTCCTCCCTTCATCCCTCCATCACTCGCCGGTGTCTCTCGTTTAGTTTTCGCGTCCTGTTCTTGTTGGTGTGATTTATGCTCCGTGTGTGAAACCGTAACCTGCTCAAACAGACTTTTACTGTGAGCCCAGCGCGGCGGCTCTGACCTTTCCTCTGGACACTGTTACGAGAAACAGCAGCGCCACATCTGACTCAGAGCGCGGAGCTTTGGCCCCATCGTAATGTTAACACGCTCAATAACGACGAATAATAACAGCTTGAAAAATATAAGCTCCTATATCTTCTAGTTAACGCCACAGCATTGAACTTTTTAGCTAAAAATAGACTAAAATAAAAGCATGTTTTTAAAAATTTGCACTGAAAAACAACAAAACACGTGGGCTTGCATCTCCACAAACCTAAATAAAAGCCTCTTACTTATTGTATTTCCGTGGATATGTTGTTCCTTTGGCAATAATCTTCCAAATTATGAGATAAAATGTATTTATATCGATGAAAAGCGTTCCAAATTGTGGTTTTAACTTTCTATTTTCAAGGAATTATGCAGGAGATGCGCTACCTACCTTACATACATAAGTTTAATTAGATTTTTATTTAATTTTATTTTTTATTCATTATTTTATTTATTTATGTGTTTATTTCAGGGTTCCCACGGTCATGGAAATCCTGGAAAAGATTGTAAATTCAATGAAAGTTTTGGAAAAGTCATGGAATTTTAGTATCTCTTTCACACAACTCCAGCGTTCTGTTAAATTCTCATTAGGCTATTGATTGATGATTATTTCCAAGCGTATGTGGCTTTTTTTTTTAAAGAGACGACAATAAATGCACTGACAGTATTTTGAATGTTAAAAAAAACTATAATACCAAACCATAAATGAGTGGAAAGGGTTAACTTTTCATATTTAGTCCTAAAAGTCTGATCATTTCTGCACATGTACTTGTCGTAAAGTCATGGAAAATTCACTTTAGGTCATGAAAAATGTCATGGAAAAGTTTAGAAATTTTGTCAGTGAAAAAGAGTGGGAACCCTGTTATTTATTTTGGTTGCACTCCATTTTCCTATTGCAAAATGAATGACTCTTTTGTGGAGGCCTCGTACTTGGTCCATTCATTGATCGACACCCGTTCTTTTGGCCTTTCACATATTGTACCAAAGCAGCAGGTAAGAATCTCCTTTAATTGTCGGTGGAAAGTTTTGTTTGCAAGTACAAACCCTAAAGGTACCATAGCACGTTATTATTTCAGAAACATCACGCTTTGGTGTTATGTTGTTAACTAACAGAATTGCAGGGTTTAATGTGCGATCGTCAGGGAAATCGCTTGTTTTTGTAGTGTTGTCACGATTCAAAAATTCCAAACTCAATTTCGATACTCAATACTGATTCCAACACTATGATGATTATAAAGACTCTTTATTTAGACAAGTCATTTTTAATATTAAAGCATAGTACCGTATTTTTCGGATTATAAAATGCAATATCTATAATTAATGTTGAATTCTGTCCTCTATTTTCATACATAAGGAGCATTAAGCAAAACAACCAGACGACACTTGAGACTTGATCCTTTAGCCCAGGCATCCACGATCCATTGGCAAATCGTGGCGTAATTCGCCGGCGACGCCTCCCTGTCTTGGTGAATGTGGATTATGAATGTGAATGTGGGTGGATCATTTAAATTTGTTTATTTTCTATGAGGAGGACTCAAATATACATTGAGTAATAATGTGTTTAATGCAGCTTTGAGCACATTTGTTTACGTTTTACAGAAACAGAACTTTAAACCACATGGCTCATTTGCATAAAAGCGTTAAAAAGACAGCTCGCTCCTTGTGCGCAGATGCTGTCAGCTTCTATCGGACTTACTCCACGAGGCTCCTGACTACGGTAGCTGTAATGCTCCGACAATTCATGAAGCGGTGCATCTTCGTAGTTTACCAAAGTCGTACTAAAACATTTTGACAGAGCTCCATGTACCATATAAAATCGGTTCAAGGTCAGTAAGCACAACTGGAATTAATACATAAGGTACATTGTCGATTTTTGAGAAAATTAAAGTAATTTAAGTGTGCCTTATAGTCCAAAAAATACGGTATCCCATGTGGCCTTATATCTGTGTATTCACTTGTATTCTTGTTCTGATACAGCTCAAAATCATTCTAAAGCTTCAGGAAAGGTTAAATTCTGTCCTGTGAATGTGACTTTTTTAGTATCAATACCTGCTCAAATGAGTATCTAGTTTTGATACTACCGTCCCTGACAAAAGTCTTGTCGCTTATCCATTTTGTAGAAACAAAATCTTATAACCTGACTTTAAATTAATCGATTGGTTTTAGAAATGTCTCATATGAAAGCTAAAACCCTCCCAAATTATGTTCAATATACTAAAATAAGTTTGCTTCACTGAAGAAAGATTGATCATTTAATGAACACAGAAAGGTCAGATTTTGGAAAGACAAAAGTCTTGTCGCCTTGTCATATGATGCACCCAATCCTAGATTACAGCCTCACCTGTGATCAGTTACTGATCAATCAGTTAGTGGGTGTGTATAAAAAGAACCTCAGCACACCAGACCTTCACATCAACTGCAACTTGACCTCTGACAACATGCCTAAGATCCACCCTGAGACCAAAGCGTTAATTATCAAGAGGCTGAAGACCAGATCCACTGCTGAGGTGGTGACACCTTCAATGTGTCTCAGCATCAAGTACAAAGAATAAGAAAAAGATCTGAAATGACTGGAGATGTTTTTGACAAGCCCAGGTCCAGCAGACCCCGCAAGACAACTGCTCGGGAGGCCAGCGTCTTTTCCACTGCAGCAGACTCCACCAGGCCTGGTCACCTCAAGTCCCTGTGTCAACCACAACAGTTTGTAGAATTCTGTCTCGAAATGGCCTCCATGGTTGAATCAGTGCACAGAAACCAGCACTAACAAAAGGCAATTAAAAAACTGTGTGGCATTTGCCAAGGCCCACAGCCTGTTAAAAGGATGGACACTGGAAAAGTGGCAGAAGGTGGATTTCTCAGATGAATCCTCAGTTGAATTACATCACAGCCGCCGCAAATATTGCAGGAGACCTACTGGAACCCGCATGGATCCAAGATTCACCCAGAAAACAGTTAAGTTTGGTGGCGGAAAAATCCTGGTCTGGGGTTCCATCCAGTATGGGGGTGTGCGAGACATTTGCAGGGTGGAAGGCAAATATCAATAACCTAAAATATCAAGAAGTATTAGCTCCTCTTACATTCCCAACCATAAAAGGGGTCAAATTTTGCAGCAGGATGGTGCTCCACCGCATAATTCTTTCTCTACATCAAAGTTTCTCAAGGCCAAGAAGATCAAGGTGCTCCAGGACTGGCCAGCCCAGTCACCAGACATGAACATCATTGAGCATGTCTGGGGTAGAATGAAAGAGGAAGCATGAAGGCAAAACCAAAGAATCTTGATGAACTCTGGGAGGCATGTAAGATGCTTTCTTTGCTATTCCTGATGACTTCATCAACAAATTGTATGAATCATTGTCGAACTGCATGGATGCAGTTCTTCAAGCTCACGGAAGTCATACAAGATATTAAATATGGCTCTCACAGCACCACTACTTAATTCACTGACGTTATGCAACATATTTTTGTATTTGAAGTAAATTATTTGTTCAATTTTCTGTAGGCGACAGACTTTTGTCTTGCCAAAATCTGACCTTTCTGTGTTCATTAAATGATCAATCTTTCTTCAGTGAAGCAAATTTATTTAGGTATATTGAGCATAATTTGGGAGGGTTTTAGCTTTCATATGAGACATTTCTAAAACCAATCGATTAATTTAAAGTCAGGTTATAAGCTTTTGTTTCTACAAAATGGATAAGCGACAAGACTTTTGTCAGGGACTGTACATTCAGGCGATGAGTATCTGAGTTTCAATATTTTTGACAACCCAGTTAGTTTTACATCTTGAACTTTGATGCATGATTGAGCTATTTGAGAATCTGCATCTTCTAAAACACTAAAAACTAATAATAATCGTAGGAAATAAGGTCACAAAAGTAATGCAGTGACTATCTGATCTGAATGCCCTTTTAGATCTTACTGTTTGACCCCATAGAATCTGCATTGAAGTGTAATTCTTGCAGACAACGCGACAGGCCGTCCTCGCATATTTACATTTGAGTTACTCACTTGAGGATGTCCAGTCCATTACCCTTGTCACGTCTGTGCGTCTGCCCCCTTCATATCTGCTCCCACCATCTCCTCTCATCTGGATCTCTCATGTGTCCGAGCTTCTTCCTCCTCGTATCCTTGTTAAAGCGATTTTCCTCATGTTTTTCTCATTATGACTCGGTTTCGTGGGGTAGTTCCTGTGGTAAGTCTTTATTGTAGTTTTGTATCAGTGGCAGTTTGTGTGAATAAAAATTGACAAGAAAAATACAAAAATACAGATGTTTTCAAATGGAATACCTCTGTCATTAAAACTGAAAATTCCATCCAAAATGCAGTGACAATTTACACACAAAGTAGGCGTTTTTCTGAAGGTTTAAACCTACATTTAAAGGTGCACTGTGCAATTTTTCTGGCAGATGTTAGAGTTTTGTATTGTTTAGTCCACAGTATGGAAATAAACTTGGTAATCACAATGGAGAAAGTGGAGTTAATGGTCAGATCTATGGATATAAAAATTCACATTTTTTCAGCTCTAAAATGCCTCTAATTCTATCAGTCAAAAGTTTTAGAACACCTTAATTTTTCCATTTATTTATCGCAATTTCAAGTCATGCAAGTCCAATGAAGAGCTTGAAATGATGCGAAGTAAGAACTGAACAGCCAGAGGTTTAAAAAAAAAAAAGATAAAATATAACAAAACACAAGCCAAAACTACCTCAGGAAAAAAGAACAAGACGGTAAAGCTTGAAAACATGGAGTGTCCAGCACAGTCTCCAGACTTGAACCCCATCGAGACAGAAGAGTGAAAGCCAAGAAACCCACAAGTGCCACACATTTATGGGAACTTCTGCAACAGACTTGGGAAGAACTTTTTGAAGAATATTTGATTTCTGTTGTAAAAAGAACGAGCCACGAGTGTGTTCAGCTGTTATATATGCCAAAAGTGGACACTTTCATGAACCAAAAGTTTAGAATACATTTTGGTCAACAGTAAACAGTAAGAAACTAGAAAAAGTGTGGCATTCTAAAACTTTTAACCAGTAGTGTATGTTAATGCTCTACTGTGGAACATAGAATAAATAACAAAGCAAGTAGCTGATCCTCCACCGAAGAAGTTATGTGCACCTTTTAACAAAATAGTTTTTTTTTTTGTCATTTATTTATATTTGTCTGATCATTACTATTGTGCAATATTGATATGTTTTGGCCCTTGTTTACATTATGGTTGCTAGGTAACAGTGATTATCTTATGTACGTTTATCAGAGTTCAGTTATAAAGTTCACCAAACTTTAAAAACTAGAACAAATTACTCAAGATATTTAGTATTTATGCAACATTTACTTTCTATTTTCTAACATTTCTAACACAACATTGCCTGAAGAGGTTTTATATGTCATCTGTGCATGTTTGAGCAATCTAGCGATCTCTCCCTGGCCTTGTTTGAACCCTCCTACGTCCACACACGTTCCCGCCTGACAGTTCTTTATAAATATACAAAAGCAGGATACAAAACTGTGCACAGCAACTTGACAAACCTGATGCGATGTGCAGTAGTTTGTGTTGTGATAGCGCTCTGAAGGGGGAGTGACTTAGACCAGGGAGCAAAGGCAGGGGGGAGCTCAGGAATCAAAACAATTAAAGGTAACATGATGATCTAAATACATGTGTAAGCAGTTAATACCCCATAGAAGTGTATTTTTCTATCTTTAAATAAAACAATGTAGTAAAATCTGTCATATTCACTTTATCGTAACTAATCCAGCGCTGGTTTCTTCTTCTTCTTCTTTTGCAGACGACCACTCGCGCGTCAGGCTGCAGGCTCCGGAGGGCGAACAGGGCTCCGATTACATTAATGCAAATTACGTTGATGTAAGTACACACACCAGCCAGCGCCACCCAGCTAAAGGTCAGCGCGCTTCCTCTTGGGGAGAGGGAAGGCTCAGTCACAGGGGGCCGGGGGGGACAAAAGACTCCCCGCCGCCCGGCCATCATAGCAGACGCTTACGCACGCATAAACACGGCTACCAGTGCACTCTGGGAAAGGCACTCTGTTCTGTTTAGAAACAGTGTCAGCTTTTCATATTCTAAACCAGGGGTGTCAAACATGTGGCCCGGGGGCTGGATCCGGCCCTCCAAGACCTTTAATCTGGCCCTCGGGTGATTTTCTACTAAAATATTTTAATTATATTTTCTATTAAAATATTGGCAATTTTCTGCGGCGCTTATCATAGCAGCGTCTCCAGCGCCTCTGTACGTGGCCCCTCCCACCAGAGCAGCATAAACGAAGACTTGTCTCTTTCCAAACGCTTTTAAAGGACGATCGTTTTGACTGTTGACCGTGACACCCTCATCAACAAAATGTCAAATATGAGAAAAGTGGACGCCGAGTGCAGGATTTTCCAAAAGAAATTGACTTATTTCTATTTGCATACAAGTTAATGTTAAAACATTGTGTTGAAATTGCATTTTTCTTAAAATTTCAGGTTGTTCATAATATTATAATATTGTAAAGAAAGCGTTCATCAATTAAATAAGACTTCTGTAGTAGATTTGCGTTTCTCTGCACAAATATTTGAACTTATTGCTATTTTTGGGGTTTATATGCCATGAGTTTTCTGATCCGGCCCCTTTGGGATCGAAGTAGGTTGGATACAGCCCCCGGACCAAAATGAGATTGACACCCCTGGTCTAAACTATACTGAACATTACAGACAGTGTTGAACATTTAACAAGCTTAGATCTTTAAAATAATGGTCCTATGTTTGTGTTAGAATGTTGTTACTTCATTGAAACATATCTGGAGTTGTGTTTTTGTTTCGTTCACACATGTTTAACACACAAATCATGGCATAGATCAGAAATACGGGCCTTTGTTTGATTCTGTTCCACTATAAAATGTACAAAATGCGTTTATTCTTGGTGTGTGAGTTTTCTGGTGAGTCCCGCTTGTATTCATGGAGATGGACCTTTGCCTGGAGGCTGAAATAGTCTACAGTCTGTCATTAATCTCTGCATGGGGATGAGTAGGTGACACCAGCAGGCCCACTTCCAGGAAAGGAAACACCAATGTGGCACAGTGGCAGAACTGTTAGCACTCCCTGAAAGGAAGAAGACTCTGTGTGGAATTTGTGGTTGTTTCTGAACAGTTTGTATGTTCCACCGTGTCTGAGTGGGTTTTCCTCCTCAACTCAAAACATGCAGGTCAACAAGTCAATTATTTCAGGTCCCGTGTTGTTAGACGTGTTCCATCAAAAATGACGACTGGAATCGATCGATGAAACTCACAAAAATGTATTCCCTGTCCAATACAATTCTAATACAGAACTCTGGGTCAGATCATGTCCCCAACAGCCTAAATATAGAGGACTTACAATCAGGCGACCCAAGAAGTTTTATTGATTTGATATAGTCTTCAGTATTTTTCGAAGATGCACCAGCCAAAAAATGCGTAATGAAGAAGAAAAAAATATAATATATAAATCTCACTGTTGGGGGGAAATTTATTTTATAAAATCACAAACCAAGAACCGACATTTCATCTTGAAAGTCAAGTTCTAGTAATAACAATAGAACAGAGAACAACAGACTGTTAATCTCACATATGAACAGTTCTTCAGATAAACTATAGCATAAACAACAGAACAGAACAAGTTTAAACTCTCGGTGTCACTTCTGAGCGACTCGGAGGTAAACAGAGCATCGCTTCCTCTTCTGTGTCGCTGTCGTCAGACTCAGCATCATTTCCAGTTAGAATTATTCCGGCCTTTCTGAATCCCGACAGGATGGTTTTGGTTTCTCGCTCACTCCAAACTTTCTTTCTGCTGCTCGATTACCGTCTTCAGCTGCATATTTCACTACTTGCAGCAGGAGAGTGGCTCTTTCTGCAGGAGACATGCGCAGTAGAGCCAAGTGACAGTGGTACAGGAGTAATAGGAGCAGCAGATACTGACACACAAGACTAGAGCCTCTTGCGCCTGTCAGTATGAAATTTTTAATATATAAGTTGCACCGGAGTCACAGGACCACCCAAACCATGAAAAAAAGTGTGACTTGTAGTCTGAAAATTACAGTAGTCCTGACTAAGCCAAACTAAACTCTAGATCTGGTCCCCGGGCGCTGCTCCTGACAGATCCTCAGCCGATTTGAAGAATGGGTCAAATGCACAAGAGCAAATTTCTCTACAGGGACTAACCTGGATATTTCTGAATTAGGAAAAAAAAAAGGAAAATGCATTAGAACTTCTGATAAATACATCTTGTAAGTGAGGAGTTTAATTGAACGAGTGAGTCAGCTGAAGATTTGGATTTGCACATTGTTTTGTGGTACTTTTTTGAAATACTTTTTTAAACTACAAAGCCGCACCACCCACAACGCACACAAACACGCACGGAGCAGACAGCGACCGCGCAGCGAAAAACACCCGCAGACACACTCATCACTCCACGCCGACGAGGAACGGAACGGAGGAACGAACCGAAAAAGCGAGTGCAATGTGCCACTTCTAGACACAACTGAACAACTGAGTCACCGCGAACACGCCGACAATCCAGCGGTCCCAGACAGCACCCTCCCTACACGCCACAACTGAACAAAGCCCAGAGTCACCGTGAACGCACCAAACAAAGTCCGACTGACCCATCCAACTGTTGTTTCATTTAAAGTGCGGTTTATTTGTGAAAAAAGTTTGAAAATAGACCATTTAATGACAGTGCGTCTTATAATCCAGAGCGCCTAATAGTGCGGAAAATACGGTAAAGAGTTGTTTTTCCATGAACTCAGGTGTAAGTGTACTTTTATGATTACAGTTTCGGTCAGATACACAGAGATAGATATGTAATACTTTGGAAAACTTTTGCCACGCCCATTTTTAGTCAACCAATTGATCTTCAGGACGTCTTTATATTATTAGTCATCCAAGGATTACTTTAGTCGACTACAGCCCTACAAATAATACAGTAACTATCAACAAACAATCAATATGGACTCCCTCGTTGAATTATTTATTTTTTTTAAACTCCCCACATTCAAATCACCTTTCTATATTGTGCCTGAGACAGCGGGTGTAGCAGTATCTTCATGGGGCTTTTTAGGAGGACTGAGATCAGAGGCTGACAGCGGTGGGACAGGAGAGCCCAACCATCTCCCAGGAAAGAGAGAGAGAGAGGGAGAGTTTGGACCAGTCTTTGAACAACACCATCAAATATGAAAAAAGAGAGAGGAGAGAAAGGAGAGGGAGGTCCATGGCTTATTCATTAGCACCGATACAACTAAAGGAGACAGACACACAGACTGGGAATATAGTGTTTCCTTACAAATGAATGGAAAAGTAACCTTATGGGAGTATGTCAGTGTAGATTTAGGAATTATTATGGGTTAATTCATTAAAAAAGCAGTTTCCAGATGATTTATTTTTACGGTAATTGCCTTAAATATTTCACTTTTTTACTGTTCATGAATAGAACTTACAATTTTATCTAAATCATTAAAGGGACAGTCAGGAATTTTGGACTTAAGACCTCATTTCCTCGTGAGCCAGAGTGTTGGAGACGTGTGAAGACTCTTTTTTTAAATATTCCATCCAGTCCTTGTATTTGCAGAGGTCGCTGGTGTCAATGGCCATAGTTATCCTGCCACTAAAAACAGTCTTACCCACTCTTTATTATTTCACTGGGAATGTAGTGTTTCCTTACAAATGAATGGAAAAGTTACCTTATGGAAGTCATTCTAGATTTAGGGATTATTTTAGGTTATTTAGTTGAAAAAGCACTATACGGATGATTTATTATTACCGTATTTTCTGGGCATTTAGGTGCTCTGGATTATAAGGCGCACTGTCATTAAATGGTCTATTTTCAAACTTTTTTCACAAATAAACCGACTTTAAACGAAACACAACAGTTGGATGGGTCAGTCGGACTTTGTTTTTTGCGTTCACGGTGACTCTGGGCTTTGTTCAGTTGTGGCGTGTAGGGAGGTGCTGTCTGGGACCAACGGATTGTCGACGTGTTCGCAGTGACTCAGTTGTTCAGTTGTGTCTAGAAGTGGCACGTTGCTCTCGCTTTTTCGGTTCGTTCCTCCGTTCCGTTCCTGGTCGGCGTGGAGTGATGAGTGCGTCTGCGGGTGTGTTTCAGTCGCTGTCTGCTCCGTGTGTGTTTGTGTGCGCTGCAGGTGGTGCAGCTTTGTAGTTTACTGAAGTCGTGCTGGGACACAAGTAGATTCGTGTATAGGACGCTCTGGATTGTGGGGCGCGTTGTCGTTTTTTGATGGGGTTGGTGGCTTAAGAGCTTGGAAAATACAATAATTGTGTTAACTATTTCAATTTTTTAATGTTCATGAATGGAACTTATAATTTGCTTCTAAAAGAAATCTGTTACAATTTTATTGAATTGAAATTATTCAAGTTTAAGAGGAAATGTTATGCAAAATCTGTGAAAAATCCCTTAGTCGTCCAGGTAGAATCCATGGCAAAGGAAAGGTTCAATTTGTCAACTGGACAAAAGTTTATTTGGTCGAATACTTTTTGCAGCTCATCCAAGCTGCTCCTTCAGTTCTGGTCAAACTCTCAAACTCCGTGCAAGTTCAATAGGTCTAACTAACAGAAACTGTAAACAAGTATGTGTGTTAGTTTCAGAGTAGTTTCATTGTAGTTAGGTCCTACCCGGAAGACAGATATAAGGAAGTGTCCACCAGCGTCTGACCAAAACTGAAGAAGCAGCTTGGATGAGCTGCGAAATGTATTCAACCAAATAAACTTTTGTCCAGTTGACAAAATGAATTTCTCCTTTGCCATTAGGCGAAATCGACTTTTTGAAGCGTTCTACTATGTTATAATGTTGTTCCCTCATTAAAAACATGCCTGGAGTTGTTTTTTTTCATTCAGTAATCTTTTATTATTAGTCTGTCTACACCTCCAAAACTCAAAATGCTCTGGTCCACCTTGAGATGTCATGAAGCAGTTAACCTTTTACCTTTATTTCAGTAGAGATTGGCAATCCCTGAGTCTGAAATCGTCCAAATGATTCTCGTGAAGGTTTGTGGAGTTTAAAAACACCTCCTGTATGACATCACAAGGTGGAGCGGAGTATTGTCTAAGCCTAAACATGCAGGATTTGTGTTTTAAACGTGTGAAAGAAACAAAACAACAACTCCAGGTCTGTTTGTGACGAGGAAACATTACACGTGAAAAAAATAGCGTAATATGGGCTCTTTCATTAGTAAAGTATTAGCGTTGTATCCAGATATGTGTGCATTACTAAAGAATCCAATCTAAAATATGCTCTTTGTTTTTACCACATTGCTTATTACAGTGATTGGGCCCATTCTTTTCTCCAGTCTCCTGCTGTACAATGTCTAATATATGCAGCATTAAGTCTTAGCCTGCGGGCATCCATTTGTATTTTCACCATGAATATCATTAAGAGGCCACTTCCCAAGTTTCTGGAACACTACTACTAATATAATAGACTGTTTAATTTAGTTCTTAATACATTTTGGGACTAATTTTGTCTTTTTGCATACGTGATAAAGAAGAAAAGGGAAAACTATACGGCCGAAATGTCGTATAAAGATGGCGTGGGAGGAATTAGATTATCTGTCAATGCAGTGGTGAAGCTTCATTTGTGACGCGTTTGGTTTCATAGATAATTAAGGATGCAGTTCATTACATTTACTAACAGATAAACCCATAATAATACATTGGATTGTTCAAAGTGCATTCCGTAACATTTTAAATTAAACCACGAGGGAGACCAGCAGGTTACAGCCCTACACCACGTTACAGTTCAGTCGTTTTTGTTGTGGATGCAGTGTTTGCCCACACTAATCCGATGGAAAACGGCTCCAGAGACGGAACAATCTGATGCCGCCAGCTCCCACGAATTCACCCGAGTACAGATCTGATCCAGCACTGTGTGGACGCAGGAAAACTTTGATACTCTGATGTAGGAGCTCTAGCTGCCGTCCTTACTGGACCACGTCACTCTGACTTGCGGCTTCCTCTTGTGACGCTATTACGGAAAACAGTTTAAACATAGACAAACGGAAAACAGTGGCGCTAGAACTATTTGCTAGTACACAGTCCACGAAGAGACTGTTTTCACACTTGCCGTCTTCCTCGGCTGCTGCAACTTCAGACATGGTTAGCAGAACACCTCTCTATCACCGAAAAACACATATATTCCACTAAGTCGTGTCCTTTAGTCCAACAGAAGCTGAACCAAATCAGCGCACAAGGAGCGAGCTGTTTTTTGAGAGCTTAGTTTATGCAAATTACTCATGTGGTTTTAAGTTTTGTTTCTGTAAAATGTAAACAACTAGGCGTAAAGCTGTGTGGATAGGGAAGGCTTGCAGACACAGAAACGATGTGCCTGGACGCAGATCGTTTCCGATACAGTGATACGGTGATTTCTTTCAGTGTAAACGTAACCACAGAGAATTGTTGTGTTTTTGAGTGTGCAAGAATGTACGCTAGAAATGTTTAAACTCAGCCTGTTTACATGGGAATGCTTGCGGGTTAAAATGACAAAATATTTTATCAGAAGTGCAGAAGTTCAAACAGTGACGGTGTTATGGGGCATAAAAACACAAAAATCAACCAGAAAAAACCCTCTAGAATGGAAAAGTTGAATATGCTCGACCGTAGCGTTTCCGTCTACACTGCCCAAGACACAAAACTCTGGTCAGATCTGCTCACCTCACGTATGCCTTTACGTCACATACATCACCACCTAGCTGCCTGCCATGCATACCCAATCAAATTCACGCAAATTTCCTCCTGAAAATGCTCGTCTAAACGCGGAATAAAAAGTGAAGACGCAATGCCGCTTTTGCGTCTTCTGTTCAGACTGTCATCATATAAACATTGCCTCATACCATGGAATATTTCAGGTAAAGCAATGACAACTACATGAGGACAAGCAGGTGGTGGACTCTACACCAGAAAACTTGCGCGGTGCATCATCTTGTTGAAAATAATGAACATGTTTACAGTTTCCTGTATTTTAGCGACCACTCATTTCACATTAAAAAGAAACGCCATCATTTAAAGCAAATAAGGTTATAAGCCTGGATCTATGGCTAGAACTGTGGCAGAAAGTGGACGAGAGAGGTGGAGAAGAAGACATACACACTGATAATCCTATGTTATGATAGATTAATACTACATAATTTAAATATGTGATAGAGTTGGTGGCTAAACATACATTTGTGAAAGATAATTGTCTCTTGTTTGATGAAAAAAGACTCTGTAGCCAACATTATTTATTTAAAGGTAGAAACATTTTGAAATCCACAATTGAAATGCTGAGTTATTCTTAATTAGCCTATATAAAAATATATATACAAAAAGGCACGGTGTCCCATGTATTTGTTATAATTTTAGTTTTTTTTTTATCCAATCAGAAAGCAGAATCGGCCTTACGTGAGTCTCTCATTTGGGTTGCCAGGTTCAGTGCTTAAAGATGCACTGTGTAACTTTTCTGGTAGAGGATCTTTTGTTTTGATGTTTTTCCTGGAATGTTCAGCAGCATGGCATTTAATTTAACTATCTCCATGGAGACAAACAGGCCAAGTTCCAGGTCAGATCTGTGCAGAAGTGGTCCCGCTCACTGTAGTAATGTATATTTTTGCTCTAAATTGAAAAATAAAATACCTGTAATTGAATAAATCATGATATATTTGTTAAATGCCATACTGTGGAGCATCCCAGGCAAAGCAATAACCTCTACTCGAAAAGTTACACAGTGCGCCTTTAGTGTTTCCACCTGAAATTACCCCCTGTGATCTAAATCATCACCTGCAATCATCATGAGACTTTATTAAACCCCAACTCTGGCATCGATGCAAGACTGTAAAAATAAACATACCATCCTGCAGCCACATTATGATCTGATTAACTACGGAAAAAAAAGTTCTGCTCGCTTTTTATCCCGAACCCATCTTGTAAATTTTGAACCTGATTTTGTACTTTTCAAACTAGATCACACCTGACAAGTCAAGCCTCTGAAGTCAGTGGAGTTTGGTACAGAGCCACTAATTTAACCCCAGGGGAACTCTGCTGAGGCTTTTTTTATAACGTCTGTGCTATTTAAAACAACATTTCACAATTTAACATTTTAACAAGGCCATGGATTGAGTACGTAACACTATTGTGGCTAGACGGTAACTCATATCTCCATGGCAACAAGCAAGTATTGGACCCTCCTCCGGAAAAGTTGCCTAGTTGACCTTTAAAATTGACTTACAGGAATGATTAATCCCACACTAGTATTTCCAGAGGTGCGTAGAGTAGCCAAAAATTATACAAAGTTGTTGCAAAGAGATGTTATTGGCCACGTTTACGTAATATTTTTTAATTCCGAATCAATTGTTCTGAAATAAATAGTTCAAAATTGAAATATTCTCCTTCAAGTTTACATGTAAATAATAATTCCGAATTGAGGTTTACATGGAAAACACCTTAAATCCCCTTTGTTTAATTCAGCTCAACGTCTGGATGTCGGGAACACGAGCGTATTTACGTCGACCGGAAGAAAACACACATTTCAGCTGCTACCGGCTTTTTGGTCATCTCGGTTTGTTGTCAAGTCTCGGAAACAAACACGATCCAAACTTTTTTCGTGGTCGTTCCAATGATATTTAAGCAGCAGGTCAAGAATTCTCTCATCACGCTTTACGTCTGTCGGCTGAGGAGGAGAAGGGAAGAGTGTAAGAGAAGGGAGGAAGAAGATAAACCGAGTCAGCGGCTGCTCTACCTCAGCCCACTCCCGCATCCCGCTCGCAAATCCAAAGAGCAGTGGATGAAAGTCCGAAGATCGCGTCAGAAGGGCGACCCAACGAGCATGCGCTGAACGACCGGAATTATTTTTAAGAAGCATAAACGTTTACATGATCAAGGAATAAATAAATTTGGCTTTAAAATCGGAATAAACCACCCGCTTACTTCAGAATTAAGTTTAATTCCAGATCATCATTTTCATTAGGAATTAAGTGTTTACATGGTCTTTTAAAAGGTGAATTAATTTATATTCAGAATTAAATCATTTTTATTCAGAATTAAAGCTCTCATGTAAACGTGGCAATAGTTTGTCTGGAATGTCACGATATGGCATTAAACGTTTCCATCCTGCGTTTACTCAATAACATGGGTTTTCATAGACTTAAAACTCGCCGTTCCACAAATCTGACATGTAACTTGGCCCTGTGGCGTCACCTGCTGTCACTGTAGAGATAAATAAGTGTAATGAGTGCCATACTGTGGTAGCCTGATACAACAGCTGGTTTCACTTTGTGGAAACCATGTGACCTCACAGCATTAGAATTTGTTCGCTTGACGGTAGGCGGGTACTTTTTTAATTTAACCAATCGCTGCTATTTGGTCACGACATATGTAATGCGCCACTAACAGCCAATATATTAAGCTTTTCCCAAATCCTGTAGGAAGAAGGGCAATAACGTCTTTCCCCTTGATAAAATTCACCAAACATTCTCTTTGTTCCGGCTTTAAATCCTTGATCTCGGGAATCGTTGACAACACAGAATGTCTGTCTTCGTCTACATCCATCTCGACCGCTTTGTTTACTGTTGTGCTGTACCACAAAAGAGACCCAGACAGGTGCTTGAGTTTCATGGCTTCACAGCTCTTCAGTGATTGGCCGAAGTCTACAACTTCCGGGGTTTTTGCAAACATCTAGTGTATTCTGATTCCTGACCTAGTCTCTGGAGAGAAATGAAATTGAGCGGAGGCACTAGATGACGCCAGCTTGGCTCATACTTCCAGGCAAAATCTCCCTGGATAGAAGCAGATGACCGATCCTCTACCAGAAAAGTTACACAGTGCACCTTTAAGCAAATGTAACTGAGTACGACCCACCTCTGAGTCCATCACCTCTACTTTACAAAAACACACTTGCCCCGCATCCACCAACACTGTACACACGACCATCTTAAACGCTTACGAAAATGTCCAATCCGAAAGTGAAACATACCCATCTGGCTTCCCATAATGCATCATAATAGACTACAATAACCGCCAGCGTAGGAAATGCGCCTCACTTTGGACTTTATTGGTCCGGACAAGCTTT
Organism: Boleophthalmus pectinirostris; assembly: GCF_026225935.1. Lineage (NCBI taxonomy): Eukaryota > Metazoa > Chordata > Actinopteri > Gobiiformes > Gobiidae > Boleophthalmus > Boleophthalmus pectinirostris. Next base: position 26,619,524 of record NW_026571095.1, read on the forward strand.
GCGATGTTTTAAAAAGCTTTTCGGAATAGCTAAAACATCATTACACATCTGCCCGGGCACTTTTCCAACGCCGCACAAATCCTTTTCAATCAGTCTTTAATATTATGCATTTATTCTTATCTTTATAATGGCTCCCCTCTCCATTGTGAAACCCTCTGTCCTCTCCGCCGCGTAATGGACCATAAACCGAACAGTGAGAAAAAAGAGTAAATAATTTAAGCCGGCCGCGTTTGCCATAGCGTAGCGCACCGTTGTATTATGGATTGACGTAACCAGACATTACAAATTACCACATTAGAGAAGGGAGGATGGGGAGAAATCACTTAGCGGAGACAGGTACAAGAACTAAGCATTACCAAAGGAGCGAGCGTGCAGGCTGCTGGGCACAAGCTGCTGGTAAATGGGGCCGTACATGTTGCCTGTGGCGTCAGAATAGTTGTATAGATCTTTAAACTAGATTATAATAACTGTAAAGGCCACATGTGCTGTTTAAGTGTGTGTTTTAGCTGTAGCAGGAAGTAGAATATAATAAAGGGTGACCAGATTTTCAAAATAAAAAACTGGGACACTCCCGGTTTGGGTTGGTAATAATAAAATTGTGAAACGAGTGCGTAATTAAGGAAAATTGTTATGCATTCGGCACTAATGTGAGTCAGTATAGCCATTTTTTCTTTGTGTTTTTGTCATTTTTAAGCAGCTTTTCTGTATTTTACCTAATAAAATACAGGGGTGAATGGGAAGAGGCGTGGCATGCTTAAGTACTGGTTAAATCCTGTTTTTGACCTGATTTAGTCCTGGTTTTGACCTGGTTTTAGTTGTGGTTTAGACCTGGTTTACACATGTTTTACACCTGGTTTAGACCTGGTTTAGTTCTGGCTTAGTCCTGGTTTAGTCCTGGTTTAGACCTGGTTTAATCCTGGTTTAGGCCTGGTTTAGTCCTGAATTAGTTCTGGTTTAGTCCTGGTTTAGTCCTGATAAAGTCCTGGTTTAGATCTGGTTTAGTCCTGCTTTAGACCTGGTTTAGACCTGGGTTTAGTTCTAGTTTAGACCTGGTTTACACATGTTTTACACTTGACTTAGTCCTGGTTTAGACCTGGTTTAGACCTGGTTTAGACCTGGTTTAGTCCTTGATTAGACCTGGTTTAGTCCTGGCTTAGAACTGGCTTAGTTCTGGTTTAGTAATGGTTTATTCCTGGTTTAGTCCTTGATTAGTCCTGGTTTAGTCCTGGTTTAGTCCTGGTTTAGACCTGGTTTAGTCCTGGTTTAGTCCTGGCTTAGAACTGTCTTAATTCTGGTTTATTCCTGGTTTAGACCTGGTTTAGTCCTGGTTTATTCCTGGTTTAGTCCTGGTTTAGACCTGGTTTAGTCCAGGTTTAGTCCTGGTTTAGACCTGGTTTAGACCTGGTTTAGTCCAGGTTTATTCCTGGTTTAGTCCTAGTTTATTCCTGGTTTAGTCCTGGTTTAGACCTGGTTTAGACCTGGTTTAGTCCTGGTTTATTCCTGGTTTAGTCCTGGTTTATTCCTGGTTTAGTCCTGGTTTAGACCTGGTTTAGTCCTGGTTTAGTTCTGGTTTTAGTTCTGGTTTAGTTCTAGTTTATTCCTGGTTTATTCCTGGTTTAGTCCTGGTTTAGACCTGGTTTAGTCCTTGATTAGTCCTGGTTTAGTCCTGGCTTAGAACTGTCTTAATTCTGGTTTATTCCTGGTTTAGTCCTGGTTTAGACCTGGTTTAGTCCTGGTTTAGACCTGGTTTAGGCCTGGTTTTAGTTCTGGTTTAGTCCTGGTTTATTCCTGGTTTATTCCTGGTTTAGACCTGGTTTAGTCCTGGTTTTAGTTCTGGTTTAGTCCTGGTTTATTCCTGGTTTATTCCTGGTTTAGACCTGGTTTATTCCTGGTTTAGTCCTGGTTTATTCCTGGTTTTGTCCTGGTTTAGACCTGGTTTATTCCTGGTTTAGTCCTGGTTTATTCCTGGTTTAGTCCTGGTTTTAGTCCTGGTTTTATTCCTGGTTTAGACCTGGTTTAGACCTGGTTTAGTCCTGGTTTATTCCTGGTTTAGACCTGGTTTAGACCTGGTTTAGTCCTGGTTTTAGTTCTGGTTTAGTTCTAGTTTAGAGGTGCGACATGCAGGAGGGGTCCATAGCCCAGAGGTTGAGGACCCCTGGTGTAGATGTTTAAAGAGCCCATATTACACTATTTTCTGACATTATAATGTTGTTTCCTCATCACAAACAGACCTGGAGTTGTGTTTTGTTTCATTCACATGTTTAACACACAAACCCTGAATATTTAGGCTGAGTTCACTAGAATCATTTGATCGATTTCATCCCTGGAATTGCAAATCTCTACTGATCTAAATGTAAAAAGTAAAAGCTGTTAACTACCTTGATGAGGTAACAAAGTAATAAAACAGTTTGTGTAATATAAGACCTTGAATCTACTTTTTCGTAAAGCTGCATGTGCCATTTACGTGCATGTTTTAGCTGTTGTAGGAGCATTATGGAGGCACAAGCTATTAGCAAATGGGCCAGTGCATGTTACGTGTGGCGTGAGAATAGTTGTAAAGAGCTTTAAACTACTTTATAATGACGGTAAGGGTTGCATGTGCCGTTTAAGTGCATGTTGAAGTGTTTTAGCAAGGTAAGAAGTGGAATATATGGCATTACGGAGGTAGCGTGTCGGCAACTGGGCACAAACTACTAGAAAATTCAGCCGTGCATATTAGTCTATATGGTGTGAGAATAGTCGTATAGAGCTTTAATCTACTCTTTATTAAGACTGTGTGTGTTGTTTAAAGCCTGTACCTGATTTTTACATCATGCATTGTACAGTAAAAGCTGATAAATAAGAAACTATTTCAAACGTAAAACATAATCTATTCATTTTCTGTAGCATTTCCTTGAGTAATAATCATAGACTGTGTAAAAAAGTGGACTTTGTGTTCAACTTCAACCCAGTGAAGTCGCATCGAGGCCAAACGTTACAGCGACTAATCTGGAGTCAAGTTTCATATTTGGAATTCTGACCATGCGTATCATAGCAACCAAAAAGACAATCGGGAACATAGGGGTTGTGAAGGAAACACTGTCAATTGTCCCGTTTACATGAGAGCTTTAATTCTGAGTAAACATCATTTAATTCTGAATAAAAATTAAGACCTTGTAAACACTTGACACTTGACTTGACCTTGTAAACACTTGAATTGAACTTAATTCCGAAGTAAGTGGGTGGTTTATTCTGACTTTAAAGCCAAATAAATGTATTCCTCGATCATGTAAATGTTTAGCCTGATTCATCAGCCGGTTTCACTTCATAGAAACTGTTCTAGAATCCGTTCGCTCGACGGTAGGCAAGTACTTTTTATCAATTACCCAATCGCTGCTATTTGGTCGTGACGTATGTAATGCGCTGCTAACGGGGCAAACTGGTATATTAAGCTTTTCGCAAATCCCACAGGAAGAAGGGCAATAACGTCTTTCCCCTTGATGAAATTCCCCAAACATTCTCTTTGTTCCGGCTTTAAATCCTTGAACTCGGGGAATTGTTGACAACACATAATGTATGGCACTTCGCTGATTGGCTGGTGCCCGAACTTGCACTTCCGGGGTTTTTTGTGAACCATCTAGTGTATTCTGATTCCTGACCTAGTTGCTGGAGAGAAATGAAATTGAGCAGAGGCACTAGGTGGCGCCAGCCTGGCTAGTAAATATTTATTCGTCATAAAAATAATTCCGGTCATTCAGCGCATGCTCGTTGGGTCGCCCTTCTGACGCATTCCCCAGTCCTCGCTTCGGACTTTCATCCACATCTCTTTGGATTTGCAAGTGGGATGCGGGAGTGGGCTGAGGTAGAGCAGCTGTTGACTCAGGACATTAAACAGCTCTTCTTTATATTTATTCAGTTACAGGTGGTTTTACTTTGTCTCCATTTAGATTTTTATAATAACCTTTAGGAGTTTTATGTTTTTGTTTTTATGTTTATGTTTAAATGGTTGTATATATGGATGAAACAAAGGGATGGGGTGGGGGGTTGCTCTTGATTTTTTGCTCTTGATTTTAATTATTGTATTGTAATTTTTCTGTTGCATGTGAAGCACTTTGTGCTACATTTTAAATGTATGAAAAGTGCTATACAAATAAAGTTTGATTGATTGATTGATTGATATAGCTCAGAACACCTAGATCTGACCTGTAACTTGGTCTGGTTTGGCCTCCATGAAGATAAGCAGTACGGAAATAAACCTTTCTAATTCCAGACAAAGCAATAACATCTCCATGAAGAAAACAATTTGACAGATTCTCCAACCAGAAAAGTTACACGATGCGTCTTTAAGTGTGCCATATTTTAAATCTTTCTGCGAGGTGGGAAGCAGAAGTAACTCATCCAGACAGGATTGTTAGATGTGGTCCTGAGGTCTGCGCAGATGAGATTAAGGGAGAAGCAAGGTGTGGCGTTTACAAGCACGATTTAGCCCAGATCTGTAGTTACAATTGGATTTCAGCGCGGTTAAGTGGCTGAGAGTGCATTAAAGGGTGTACAGAACAAGCGCTCCTGTACTTAAGCAGGCCATTTGGGCCAGAAACGAGAGGAAATGGGAAAGAAGAGAAGAAAAGAAAGGGGGGAGGTGTGCTCAAGTGCAAACAAGAACATGATGCCAGAGGAAGTACATGTTTTTGTGGTCTTTGGTTAGATCAGTCAGCTCATAATCCTGTGAAATATCCTGTGAAATGTTGCCTGTGAACAATAAAAGTGCAATATGTAACATTTGCGGGATCCAATTCACGTTAGGCTTTCTGTGTGGAGTTTGCACGTTCTTCCTGTGTCTGAGTCAGGGTCTGGTGGGCACCCCAGTTTCTCCCATCAACCCAAAACATGCACCACATGCCCGGTTACATACTGCCACTCCGACATTGACGTCTAATTGTCAGAGTGGTGGCATTTCCATTTTTTATCAACAAACCTACACTCCAATATTATTTTTTCCTTGGTCAGAATGGCGGCACTTTAGCTTTTTTTTCCAACAACATTCCGCCATTCCCACACAAGGTCGGTCAAGGCGGCGCTCTTTTTGGGACAATATTTTCACGGACTGGTGGTGTAGGAAGTGCACTAAAGGAGGTGCAGTGTGTATGGTGTATGGGAGGAGACACACAGCATGGTTTAGTCCTGGTTAAATCCTAGTTTAGACCTGGTTTTAGTTCTGATTTTAGTCCTGGTTTAGACCTGATTTAGACCGGGTTTTTGTCCTGACTTTAGTCCTGGTTTAGGCCTGGTGTAGAACTAGTTTAGGTCTGGTTTTAGTCCTGGTTTAGTCCTAGTTTAGACCTGGTTTTGACTTGGTTTTTGTCCTGATTTTAATCCTGGTTTAGTCCTGGTTTAGACCTAGTTTTAGTCCTGGTTTAGACTTGGTTTAGACTTGGTTTAGACCTGGCTTAGACCTGGTTTAGTCCTGGTTTAGACCTAGTTTTAGTCCTGGTTTAGATTTGGCTTAGACTTGGTTTAGACCTGGCTTAGACCTGGTTTAGTCCTGGTTTAGGCCTTGTTTAGATGTGATATTAGTCTTGATTTTCATGCTGGTTTAGACGTGATTTATTCCTGGTTAAGACCTGGTTTAGAACTGGTTTTAGTCCTGATTTAGACCTAGTCTAGACCTGGTTTTAGTTCTGATTTTCGTACTGGTTTCGTCCTGGTTTAGACCTGGTATCGTCCTGGTTTAAACCTGGTTTAGTCCTGTTTTAGTCCTAATTTTAGACCTGGTTTAGACCTGATTTAGTTCTGGATTAGAAGCTCGGCCCTTGCAACATGTGGGAGGCGGCACGGTCCACAAATAGCGACGTAAAAGGTGTCGGAATGGGGACATGTGGGAATGGAGTTTTGTCGGAATGTTGCAGTGGGGGTCTGTCTGTGTGGCTGTATGTCGGAATAAGGGTTGTACCCCGAGGTGCCCCGTTGGCATTGAAGGACGGGTCAAATGCAGAGGAGAAACTTCTCTACGGGGACAAGTGAACCAAAACTTTAATTTTAACCTGTAGCTTGGACTGGTGCCATCACATCCATGTCTTTTCCGATGGAGGCCAGGGTGAAGACCTTTCCAGATGATTCACTGTTTTTAAAAGAAATAATCAATTAGAAAATCCACATCTTCAAGGAATCTGATCTTGCTTGTTTTTGTTTTTCGCCAGCACTTTCTTGCAAATGGATAGGCCCAGTAATGGCAGTGAAATTGATCCTAAACCAGGTAAAAACTCACTATTTGACAGCGAAAGGGCAAATTGTACCGCAGAACTCTGCCATCCGCCAACTCAATTTTAAACTGCGGTCTCTTTAGAATAATCTATCACGTGAACCCGGCCTGTTCACATCCCCTACATCGCCGTCGCTGGTTAGCATTTAGCATCGCAGCTCGTGCACCATTTGTTCTCCGTAAGTGCCACTCACCTGACAGACATTTTGAGAGGCCTGCGTTCTTCCGGCTTAATCCCACGACGTCTCCACTTTTCTTGACAGCAGCCGCGTACATGAAAGCTCCACCACATCTCCTGCTCGGCGCCCAGATAAAGAAGTCATTAAAACGGAGGGACAGTTGAATAGCGGACGAGTGCGGGGGGGGGGGCACCTCGCGCGCTCAATACCTCTTTTGTGTCTGTGCCTTGCCTTCATTGGAGAATACGTTAATCACAGTGCGAGTTAAATTGAATATGAAAGATAAGCCGAGCAGACAGGAGCCGGGGAGGAGAGAGGAAAGAGGGAGGAGGAGAGGGTGGGGGTAAGTGTTGGTAATGTTTTGTGTTTTTGCTTGTGTCATATCTCGGGGGGGGGGCAGAGAGACGAGGAGTCGGACAAATAGAAGTCTCAGGGATTATGGTAATCCGCGTAAGGTGTGTATCTGCGGGATTATCGGCACTTTGCTCGGCCGGAACACTCCAGAGGTGTAGAGCGCGGGGAGGGATGGGGGGGAAAGAGAGAGGGATGAGATAGAGGAGAGAGATGACAGAAGTGGGGCAGAGACGCAAAGAGAGAAATGGAGAGAAAGGGATGGAGTGAGGGAGGCATAGAGAACCAGGAATGGGGTTAGAGAGAGAGAAAGAGGGAGGATGGGATGAGAGAGAGATGACGGGGGGAACGGGAACGAGACAGAGACAGGGATGGGGTTAGAGAGAGAGATGTTGGGGAGAAAGAGAGACGATGGGTTGAGGGAGAGACAGACAGATGGGGTGAGAGAGAGAGATGGAGATGATGGGGTAAACAGACAGTCAGAGGCAGCGATGGGGTGAGAGAGGGATGACGGAGAACGAGATGATGGAGAGACACACAGAGAGGTGACGGGGAAAGAGACAGAGGCAGGGATGGGGTGAAAGAAAGAAGGATAGGATCAGTGAGAGAAATAGATGTTGGGGAGAAAAAGAGATGATGGGTTGAGGGAGGGAGGGAGAGAGTGGATGGGGTGAAAGAGAGAGATGTTGTGGTGAGAGAGGGACGGGGTCAGAGAGAGATGATGGTGAAAGAGATGATGGGGTGGGGAGGAGTGAGAGATGGTGGGGTAAAAGAGAGAGAGCAGGATGAATAGATGAGAAAGAGATGATCGGGTAGGAAAGAGAGAGACGGCACAATGAATGGATGAGAGAGAGAGAGAGAGATGATGGCGAGAAAGAGACGCGATGTGGTTCGGGAGGGAGAGAGTAGATGGGGTGAGAGAGATGATGGGGTAAAGAGAAGTAGAGAGCACGATGAATGGATGAGAGAGTGAGATGATGGGGTGAGAGAGAAAGAGAGCATGATGAATTGATGAGAGGGATTGGGAGAAAGAGAGATGATAGGGTAAGAGAGAGAGAGAGAAAAAGCCAGATGAATGGATGAGAGGGAGCGAGATGATGGGAGAAAGAGAGAGAGACAAAAAGAGAGAGCACGATGAATGGATGAGAGAGATGGAGAGAAAGAGATGACGGGGTGAGGGAGAGACAGACAGATGGCGTAAGAGAGACAGAGTTCGATGAATGCATGAGAGAGAGATGATGTGATAAGACGGAGAGAAAGTGCGATTAATGGATGAGAGAGATGATGAGGTGAGGGAGAAAAAGACAGACGGGGTGAGAAGGATGATGTGGTGAGAGAGAGAGAAAGAGCACGATGAATGGATGAGAGAGAGAGAGATCATGGGGAGAAAGAGATGACGGGGTAAGACGGAGAAAGAGCGCAATGAATAGATGAGAGCGAGAAAGATGATGGGAGAGAGACGGGGAAGAGAAATGAAAGGGAAAGAGGAAGAAAAAAGAGATGAGGAAAGGTGGTGAGGAAAAAGAGAAAAATCCAGTTGAGGTAGAACGGTGCAGGCGAAAGAGAATAAGAGATTTGGAGCTGTATAAATAATCCGAGTACAGAACATGACAACAGCAGCACGTGTGTATCTCCTGTGTTCATTTCATTCACAAAGATTTAAACTTTAATCCATGAATCAAAACATGTGTAAAATCTTGAACAATGAGGCTTTAGGAGAGCGTACAGGTGCATCACAGACATATTTAGAATCACAACTCGCATGGTGTACACTCCATTTACTCTATAGAAACTGATCGGCTGTTAAATCAGCTTTCAGGGATTATTTCAAACCTAGATTTTTGCTTTATTTCATTACACTACACTCGTTTTCAATACGTGCTAAATACAAGCTCCTTCTCATTCTTAGTTTTATCCATATTCTTGCTGACGATTTAGATAGATTTTATTTGCACATATATTAAAAACAACACTGTGCAGGGAAGAACAGTCAGGAACAGACATGTTGACTTTCAGTAGTCCAGTTTCAGTAGTCGTCAAAACGTCACTTAATTTAACACTTCTGTGATTCTGTATTGATTGTCCAAAACATCTTAACAGTGCTTATATTACGCTATTTTCTTCCTTTTTTTTTATTTTTATTTTTTTATTAGTTTATTTTTTTAATCTCACAAATTGAAAAATACAGTCTCACAGGATTTTTGTTAGATAGTAATATCCTCGTACCTGTACCATAAGTATACACATATTCTCACCTACATTAGGGTCCAGTCAAGTGGTAATGGAGGGAAACGGGCAGATTTTTTACATTCAAATAGCTCTTATTCAGAAACTAGAGGGACTATTGAAATAAGTAAAGTATCAGAATGTAGGAAAGAGTTAACACAAGGTAAAGTTAAACCTGTGATATTCTTTCAAGTTGTTGACAAAAAATTTAAAAACTCATGTCGATAACAGAGGGAATGAAATATGCAGCACTTTTCGGGCAATAAATACAAACAGTGATAACTACCAGTTCTCACTTACATATCCTTAACAAACTGGTTTGAATATTTGCTTCATATAGTTTTCTACCATATGGTACAAGATTAGGTTGAAAAACCTCTTACTTTTTGAGTAATGAGATTTTTTATTAAGAAAGGTCATGGTAACGGAGGAAAAGTAACGGAGGGAAAACTGTGCAAGCAACTAGAAGGTGCATGATTTTACATCATTTGTCAACTTTTTTTCTTCTGAATACTTAACTATTACTTCAAAATGAAAGGAAACTATTTCTATAAAATATATTCAGTCCTTCCAAGTAAAATTTTTATCATTTTAAATACATTTTTTTTTTTTTATCATGTACCTTCATCAACAGTTCAAAGATCAAATAACACAAGATATGATGAAATACATACATTTATTTACATGATTTGCAGGTCTTTGAAATTTGGGAAATAATTTTTGTTCCATGTTTCATACATGGTCTGTTTAAAACGTATGTAACTTTAGAACCAAAAATGGTACAGAAAAAAGGTAAACGGTTTCATAAACTAGAGTACATATGTATCTGTTCAATACATTTTTATATCAGATGTATTAACTTGAATTTTTGGCCTTTCTGTTTACTTCTGCTTGACTAGGCCCAGTTAACATTTACCTACATACTTTTTTTTTTTTTTTTTATAAAATTAAATAAACCAGATTTAACATTGTAGCTTAGAACCAGGGTGTGCTTTAAAACGTTATTATATACATTACTATACATTACACCAAAGACTTATTTCAAACAGACTGCCAATTTTCAGACTCTATACAAAGTCAGACCATGTTTGTCTAATATAATTCAACCATCCCCTCCATAAATTTGCAAATTAGTCTTTCTCCAGCCTAACTGACGCCGTCACTTTCTCCATATTGTATATATTAAGCATTACATCCACCCACTTTTCTACTTTAGGTATTTGATCCGTCCGCCATTTTTTGGTGATTGCCTTTTTGCTAGACAACAGCATCATTTTTATTACATTATAATCATTCCTTCTAGTTAACATTATGCTATTTTCTGATCTATGTTATGATGTTGTTTCCTCATCAAAAACATACTCGGAGTTGTGTTTAATTTAGTTCTCAAACAGAAAACTCGGTTACACTTTATGATGTCATGTGGTAATACAGGAAGTGCTCCAATGTGTTTTTAAACTCCATACACGTTCACTAGAATCATTTGGATCATTTCAGCCCTGGAAATTCTACGAGTGAACTAAAAATGTTATCACAAGGTGGAACAGAGCATTTTAACCTTTGGAGACGTAGACAGACTAATAATAAATGCGTATTCAAACCTGCAAATGAAACAATCCCAACTACACATATGTTTTTGACGACATAACAGCATTATAATTTGACTTAAAGCACACAAGAGTCAATTTTGGTTAATATAGGACTTTAAAACCTCAGCTTAAAACACACAAACACTACACTATAGTTACAATATGTTCTCAAAAAACTATATCAACTACTTTCTATATACTGCACATGTACACTTCTTGTCTACAGTGAGTGAATCGGAGCCTAAACAGCTGGCGGTGTGACATTGCTCAGAAACATCATATCTAAATGAGTGTGTCTCTCTCGTCGGAGCATCTCGTGTTCAATATTTCCACTAAAAACATTGTGTCTTTTGCGTGCACCAGATGTTCAAATGGCCCGGAGTACAGAATCTACCGTGCGCACTCTTGTATGGAGATGTATAAGGAAGCGGAGGGGGTCACCGAGCAGATCACTGTCGGAAGTGTCAGCGTTTTTGCGCAGGGAAAATTATCATGTTTTTGTGAGTTTCCTGAGTGATAGAGTTTAAAATGTAGTTTTTTCTTTTCTTTTTTTTTTTCAGGGATACCACAGGCCAAACCACTACATCGCAACACAAGGTAAGAACAAGTTTATTCCGAATATTCAACTCCACTTGTATTCAAACTGCTGTGGGAATTATTACATATTGGCAGACACTGTTGGGCAAGTTACTTTAAAACTGTAATGTGTTATTTATTACTTATTACTGTCATTTCAAAGTAATTCGTTACATTACAATATTACTGCATTTAAAATGTAAGGCATTACATTACTATTGCATTACTTTAAGTTACTCTCACCAAAATAACTGCGAAAAAGCTGAACTTTTGAGCCGTATATGGACTGAACCAGGACTAAACCAGGTCTAAACCAGGACTAAACCAGAGCTGAACCAGGACTAAACCAGGACTATAACAGGAATAACCTCAGACTGATTCCAGGACTGAAGAGGAGGACAAACCAGAACTAAAATAGGACTAAAACAGGACTCACTGTCAGGACGGGCTCGAAGGTGACCGCAGGAGAAAGGAGCGGCTTTGCTCCGCACCTCATGGAGGTAAGAGCGGCTGTCGCCCGATCGCTCTTTATGGACCCTGCTGCGGGGCTCACGGTCCTGATTTCAGCAAATATTTGCGGGTACAAGACCCGGTGCAAGACTCTGCTACAGCGCGTAACTTCTACCTTCCTTCAGCGTGTCCAGAAGTCCAACTTTTTGTGCGATGGTTTGCATTGTCCTCTGTCGGTGTGAGCACAGGAGACTTTGTCAGTGCAGAACGTTTTGTCGATGTTGTGGATTTTGTCGGAGAGAAAACTTGCAGACATACAGCACTTCAGAATCACACTGCTAGAGATTGAACATGCATTTAAATTTGGCAGCTGAACACATTCTGTACTGCAGAGGAGACAGGAGTCCCTTAACCGATCAGGACACAGCGGGAGGAATGCAATACGTGTTCATACACTAAAAACAAAAGGCATGCAAAATTGCACAAAAAATAAATAAAAATTTGCGAAACAGCGAGACCGCGAAAAGTGAACCGCGTTAGAGCGAGGGACGACTGTAAACCAGGTCTAAACCAGAAGTGACCCAGGTCTAAACCAGGTCTAAACCAGGTCTAGACAGCGTAGAGTTCTGGGTCGGTCCTTTCACCCGCGGTTAACTGAAGGTTTATCCGGCCGCGTCTCCAGCATTTCACCGCTCCTGATTTCACGGTGATTTTAGCGAATTTCTATGAAGAAAAACCCACCACCTCAATCCAGGTTAAAAAAGCATTGTAACACGCGTTAATCACATTTGTACCGAATAAAATATTAAATTTTTTCCCCTGTAATGCCTTACATGACTGCGTTACAGCAAAAATCAACGCATTACTGTAATACATTACTTTTATAATATATTACTCCCAATACTGTTGGCAGACATGCACACTCACTAGGACTTTAGAACCGTGCCCAAGCACAGAGCCCCCCTAAAGCGAGGTACATTTGTCCTTTGTGAGTGCAATCGAACGATGCTCAGGCGTGGCATGGATGGGACTTGGGCCCAGTTGGATGAAGTGGGCCAAAGCACGGCGTGGTTGCTCATGTATGCACACACGCACAACTTTACTGTACACTGATCTTACACATACAAGGAAAACAGTGAATAAAATCTGCTCCAAAACACACGGCAAATCTGCACTTACCTTCAATGAGGACTGTGACAGATGTTTAGCTGCGTCTGGTCTCTGGCTGTCATCACTGCTCCTCACGTATCATAAAAGGACTCACACCAGCCTCACTATTTAATAGATATTTCTACCGCTGGACTTATTTTCTCCACTAATAACGATAGCACATGTAAACAGAGTGTGTGATGATGTCATCGGGCCGTGGCCTGGTTCGGCTGTGCACATGTGAGTGCAGGACATAGAACCCTACACACTAATGCTTGAACACGGCACGGTTCCAAAGTCCTAGTGTGAGTGTGTCCATAGTCTTAATTACTCACCATTTTATCCATATTTTTGCTGGTCATTTGGTAATTTCTTGGTTAATTTACTTAGTTGTAAATGGTGGAACACAACAAAGTAAACGTAAAAAAAAAATACTGTACTTAAGTAAAAATTGTAGGTATCTGTACTTTACTTAAGTACATTAAGTGTATTAACGACATTAAATGGATCAAACGACAGTATGTTTTTGAGGAGATTACAGCTTTATGATGTGACCTGAAGCTCACAAAAGTCAGTTTTGCGTAATTTAGGACTTTTAATCCTCATCTTTAAACACACACTACACTATAATAAAATAAAATAAGAAAGATATCGTCCAATTTACTATATCTTCGCTGTATATGTTGTCGAACAATGATTACATAACATGGCCAGGTACAAGTACATGGCCAAGTACACAAGAAAAGTACTTCCACATAAGAAGAAAGTAAAGGTGAAAAGTCTTTGAATAAAACTGCAGACACTAGCCAGTCAAAAGTTTGGACACACGCTTTTTTCATGTGTGTTTCTTTACTTTTGTGACAATTACAACAAAATGTAGAAAGTAAAAAAAAAACTAAACTTTGACTTAGTGTATTTTAAATTAATTTCACATTTTTTAAGTTTATGTTGTATGATTTTTTTTTAAATAAATATAATTAAAAGAAGAAAATCTCATAGCAGTTGATAATATACAGATTTATCTCCTTTTGATGGAAATTTCAAAACAGTAAATGTACAAATATTAGACATTTATAGTTTTAAATGAATCTGATCTGTGCTGCCCTGATCGAGAATGAATGAACTTCTACTATACTTTTTGTACTTGCGTTGTTCCTGATTGTTCTTCCCCTTAACAAAAACAGATGATCTTTTTAAAACTCTTCATGAATGTGGAAGGCGCCTCGTGTAGGTGGGAGGGTGAGCTTCCATGTGCACTCGCTGAGGAGGAGGAGGAGGAAGTTATACTAGACAAACCTCCCATTGTTCTAATGTGTTTTGGAGCATCTCAGTTTGGGATTTTTCTAAACGATTCTCATAGTAAATGCCAGTATGATTTTTATGGGCAAGAAGTTTGGTATAACTGTATTTTATCACAGTTTACACCCTGTTATTTTGCTTTACTTTATTGAAAAGTGGTACTACTCGGTTACATTTAGGGTTTGTCAAAAGTCTGAACTCGTCAAATCTCAGAATCTCAGCAGGGCCGGGCCTGGTTAAGGCAAGGCAAGGCAAGGCAAGGCAAGTTTATTTGTATAGCACAATTCGTACACAAAGTAATTCAAAGTGCTTTACAGAATAAGAAATACATTAAAATCATAATAAAAACAAATCAAAACATAAATAATCATGAAGATTAAAATTAAAAAAGAGAGACATAAATTGGAGAGAAAGAGTGCGGAATGAAAACCTTTCAGTTATATGCACAGTTAAACAGAAATGTTTTGAGTCTGGATTTAAACAGCGTCACAGAAGAGTCTGTCTCACATGTTCAGGAAGACTGTTCCAGGTTTTAGCTGCATGGAACCTGAAACGCTGACTCCCCTTGTTTAGTTCTGACTCTGGGCACCAGCAGGAGGCCGGTCCCTGAGGTCCTCAGAGTGCGAGATGGTTCATATGACACTAACATGTCACAGATGTACTTTGGTGCTCGGCCATGGAGAGACTTGTACACAAGCAGAGCTGCTTTAAAGTCTATTCTCTGAGGCACAGGAAGCCAGAGCAGAGACCTGAGACACAGGACTTATGTGCTCGTACTTCCTAGTTCGAGTAAGGACCCGAGCTGCAGCGTTCTGGATGTTCTGCAGCGTCTCACAGCTCGTTTGGAGAGACCAGTGAGCAGAACATTACAGTAGTCTAACCTACTGGAGACAAATGCATGGATAAGTTTCTCCAAGTCTGATTTAGACAGTAAACCTTTGATTTTTGCTATGTTTTTTAGATGGTAAAAAGGCTGCAGATGTTATTGATTTTATGTGACTGTTAAAGTTCAAGTCTGAGTCCATTATTACCCCTAGATTTCTTGCCTGATTTGAAGGTTTTAGAGAGAGAGACTGGAGGTGACTGCTGACACTGTCCCTTTGTTTCTGTGGACCAAACACTATGACTTCAGTCTTGTCAGAGTTTAGCTGGAGAAAGTTGTTTTGCATCCACACACTGATCTGTTGGATGCAGTGACCAAGTGACTCCACTGGTCCATAGTCTCCTGCTGCCAGAGAGACGTAGATCTGAGTGTCATCTGCATAATTGTGGTACGACACGTTATTGCTGCTTATTAACTGGCCTAATGGCAGCATGTAGAGATTGAACAACAGGGGGCCCAGGATTGACCCCTGAGGCACCCCACAGGTCAGGGCCATGTCATCTGAGACACAGTTTCCAATTTCAACAAAATACTTCCTGTCTTCTAGATAGGACTTGAACCAGTTTAGTACAGTACCAGAGATGCCCACCCAGTCCTCTAGTCTCTGTAAGAGGATCCCATGATCGACAGTGTCAAAAGCAGCACTCAGATCTAACAGGATCAAGACTGAGACTTTGCCTGCATCAGTGTTCAGGCGGATGTCATTTGTCACCTTGATAAGAGCAGTCTCAGTGCTGTGGTGGGCTCTAAAACCTGACTGGAAAACATCAAAGGAGTTGTTCATTTGGAGAAAGTTCGTAAGCTGTTGGTAAACAGCTTTTTCAAGGACTTTGCCAAAAAAAACGGCAGATTTGAGATGGGTCTGAAATTGTTCAGTACTGTGGCATCAAGACTGCTCTTCTTTAGGAGAGGCTTAATGACCGCAGTTTTCAACGCATTTGGGAATGTTCCAGATTGAAGTGACATGTTAACTATGTGAGTGAGTGGTGAAAGTAAACTGTTGAGGACAGACTTTAGAAATCTAGTGGGTAACATGTCCAGGCAGCAAGTAGATGAACTCAGACTGGTAACGATCTCTAAAACAGTTTTGTCAGTTACAGGTGCAAAGTGATTCAGCTCTAAGTGTCTCTGTGGCTGCATGCTTGTTATTTGTGTTGTGGAATTGATGGCATTTTTGATGCCCTGAACTTTGTCATTAAAGAAAACTGCAAACTCATTACATTTAGATGTGGAAATTAGTTCTAGTGGCAGTGGAGCTGGAGGGTTTGTTAATCTGTTCACTGTTGCAAACAGGACACGAGAGTTGTTACTGCAATTACCAATAATGTCCGAAAAATACTTCTCTCTTGTTTTACTCAAAGTGTAGTTGTACATATGCATTGTTCCTCTGTAAATCTCATAATGAACCTGGAGGTTTGACTTGCGCCATTTCCGCTCAGCCTTCCGGCACTCCCTTTTCTGTGCTCTGACTGAGTCATCATTCCTCCACGGAGCTTTTTGCCTATCTTTAACCATTTTAACCTTTATCGGGGGCGATGGCATCCAGAACATTCAAAACACTCAAAGTCACAGAGTTCAAACACATCATCAACATTAGAACATGAGGCAATTTCAAAATGTATCATTTCCATGAACAGTGCACCTGTGTTATCATTTATGTGTCTCCTTCGAACAACTGTAGGAGCAGCCGGTGGTTTGGGAATAACAGACAGGTCAAAGAAGACACAGAAATGATCAGACAGAGCAACATCAACCACATTGACATTTGAAATATTTACACCCTTTGTAATGAGCAGGTCCAGAGTGTGCCCTCTGTTGTGAGTGGGCTCACTGACATGCTGAGTCAGACCAAAAGTTTCAAGGACAACACTAAGCTCTTTGGCATTTTTGTCACACACATTATCCACATGTACATTAAAATCACCTGTAATGACTAAACCCATCAAAGTCTGTGCAAACAACTGAAAGCATCTCAGTAAAAATCATCAATAAAACTTTGACAGTGCTGAGGAGGTTTGTATATGACTATGTAGAGTATGGACGGTGATTGTTTTAGCTCCATTTTGAGGAAACATACTCAAATGATGAAAACACCCCAAATGACAACCTGTGTGTAACCAAATGATCTCTAAAAAATGCACACACTCCTCCACCCTTTTTATTTGCTCGTGTTTCAGATTCAAATTTGAAGTTGGGAGGGGTTGATTCCACTAGCACTGCATGACCTGTGTTTTTGTCAAGCCATGTTTCAGTTAAAAAACATAAAGTCAAGATTAAAAGAAGAAATAAAATCATGAATTAGAAATGATTTGTTACATAAAGATCTGACATTGAGCACAGCAAGTTTCTGATTAGTTTCAGTAGGACTGGATGTTATCTTCTTACAGGGAACGTGAACTAAATTTCTCTGATTAGACAGTCTAACTGTCCTTCTTTTAATCCTGTCTACGTGTTGTAACTGGAGCTATAGCTCCATCGCAGGGCCCCAGCTGGTTAAGACTTGGATGGGAGACCGCTGGGAAAATCAAGTGCCACAGGGGGGAATTTACTTGAGTAAGTTATAAAGAAAGTTATAAAGAAATTGTGCTTTCAGTAAAAGTTTTGGTTCCTTTTCCCACTGTGAGTAAGCCCGTTTAAATATGTTTTTGTTGGGTTATTTTTCTATTTTTTTGTGTCTATTCCTTTGAAGATTTTGTTTATTATTGCTTTAACTTTAAAGGCAGCGCTGTAAACTTGTTAACTTTCAGCGAAATTTGCCTGTTTGATGTCAGAATCGGTAATTCACATGAATCGTGTAGATCTGCAATAAAAAATAAAATGGGGGTGGTTTGTATCAGAAAACTCCAAACTTTTTAAACTTTTTTTAACGCTAAATTTGTCCTCTCAGTTTGAGTCGCTCAGTTCTGTTGTGTGCCGTTTCTTAACAATTATATAACAACGATAATTATAGATAATTATTGCAATTTGTGATAAGACGTGAGATTCATTTGACATACTGGCGATGTGCGTGTATTTTTATTTATGTGGCTGCGGAGCTTCAGTGTCCCAGCTCGCTAAAACATGAGCTCAGATCTTCATAAGGTTTGGACTGTGTGTTTTTTCAGAGACACTGTCCCATAAACTGCAGTGTGATCCAACTTATAAACAGTGAATATACTCTGTACTAAAAAGCAACTCCAAATAATTGACCAAACAGTGAAGGCTTAGGCTTTGTTCAAATGTTCAAAGTCTCTGGGCTCTATGGGACATCGGCTCATTCTTTAATGTCCAAACAGTGTGGAGATCCCAGTCCTGTGTGATTATACCCACAATAGTTCCCGTTAAAAAAAAAAAAAAAAGTTAAAATTACTCAAAACGAAGAACATGTTACAGCAACTTTACATAATTAAGTTAGCAGGACTATTTCTAAAACTTTGAGTAAACGTAATTTAATGTATCTAATTACTTTGAACATTCGGGTTTACAGTGAAATATTCTTTATTTGAATACAGTTTTTGGCTACTCCAGTAATCCAGTAATTTAAAGGTTGTATGGAGGATTTTTTTTTGTTTCAAACTGTCAGTGAAAGATTAAAATACCATTACAGAGACGCAGCAGCTTTGTAATTATGACGACCAAAAAAAAAAAGAACGAAAATCTATCAACTGTGGACGTGTTGAGGCCAGATAAACATCAGCCAATAGAAAACGAGGCTCCCTCATTTTCTATTGGCTGTTAGGTTGTCAATCAAACTCCCTAGTATAACTGACTCGTCGGAGCGCGGGGATTACGTGGTTTACGCAGCGGTTCTTAGAGGCTTTTTCGAACTGTCGCTTCCTCGCATTTCGCACAAAGTTTGTCGCGACGGCGGACGAGAATCCACGACCGGTTCGCCACAAAAGAAAGTCAGTTTTTGAGGTCGTTGAAAGAAGAAGAGAAGAGGAAAAGGAGCAAAGCCAAACTGAGGTCATTCTTGGAGATCTCGTCCAGCGATGGCGCGACCGAAGCAGACGAAGGGTCTAAAAACTGACGCGTCGGTCGCTGAATTACTTCTAGACAGGAAACTTCAACAGTAATTCTGAATGCGCACAAGGACTGTCGCTGTATTTCTCTTCCCTTAAAAAATCCTCTATACAACCTTTAAGGTATCATTTCATATACTGTTGGACTAAGAAAAATAGTTAAAAAATAGTTTCATTTTTTATAAAATATACAAAACAATGTATTTATTCATTCAGTTTAAGTTATTTTTTTTCTCTGACATGCTTACAGTCGAGACAATATGATGCAACATTAGTAATTCATTTGTACCATATTGTTCCACGTCTGTTTATTTGTATTGATCAAAACAAAATCCAGCGACACGGAGCTGTCAGAGATGAAGGTGGCACTATTTTTTCAC
Source organism: Boleophthalmus pectinirostris (assembly GCF_026225935.1). NCBI lineage: Eukaryota > Metazoa > Chordata > Actinopteri > Gobiiformes > Gobiidae > Boleophthalmus > Boleophthalmus pectinirostris. Next base: position 26,638,845 of record NW_026571095.1, read on the forward strand.
GGTTAGAGGCGGAGGAGCACATGGTCTTGAACACGTCTGCTGTTGTTTACATTCACTCGGTCTTTGATGAGCGCTCAAGTGTGCGTTTGGGGATTCGACATCTCTGCTCGGTACACGGCGGCAGGCGGGGCGCTCCTCCTCTCCACACCTCCTTTCCTCTCCGCCTCTTTCTCTCTCTCCTCTTTCCTTTGGCTTCCTTCTTTCAACTCTCACTCTTTCTCTTGCCTCCCCTCACTACTTCCACGCTCCCTCTTTCCTTCTCCTCTCTCTCACCTCTGGTTTCTCCAAGCCTTTTACCTTTCTCTACTCTCTATCCTTTGCTCACTTCTTCTCTCCTTCCTCTCTCCTCTTCCCTCTATTCTGTACCTCCCTTTCCCACCAACTCTCATTTTTTTTCTCTCTTCTCTCTCCCTTCCCCTCCTCCTCTCTCTCATCCATCCTCTCTTCTACTCCCTCACTCTCTCTCTCTCTGATCTCCTGTCTCCCCTCTTCTCTTACCTCATGCCTCTCTTTGTTCTCTCTCTCCTCCTCTCTCCAAGCCCCTGCAGTCTCTCCTTCTCTCTCTTATTACCCCCTTTCTCTCCCTCTATTCCTCTCTCACCCTTATCACCCTCCTTTCCCTCTCTATCACCGCCTCTCTCTCTTCTATCCACCCCGTCACCCCTTGTCTCTCTTCCTCCATCTCCTCCTCTTCTCCGTCCTCCACCTCTCTTCTCTCCCCCTCTCTTCTACCTTTCTCTCTACTCATCTCTTCTCTCTCTCTCTCTCCACTCCTCCTTTACCATCCCTCTCTTCTCTCTTCCTCACTTCCTCTCTGCAAACCTCTCTACATCTGTCTCTTTCTCTCTCTCTCTCCCCCTCTCTTTCTCATCACCTCCCACCCTCACTTTGGCCCTCTTTCTTATCACCCGTCTTCTCTCTCTCTCTCTGCCTCCCTCTCTGTCCCTCTTAACCCCATCTCTCTTTCTCCCCTCCCTCTCTCTTATCACTCCTTTCTCTCTCTCTGTCCCTCTTTTTTCTTCATCACCCCATCTCTCTCCCTCTCTTTCTCATCAACCCACCTTCACTTTGCCTCTTTTTCTTATCACTTGTCCTCTGTCTCTCCCGCCCTCTCCGTCCCTTTTTACCCCATCTCTTTCTTCCCTCCCTTTCTCTTTCCCTTCATCTCTCACCCTTATCACCCCCCTTCCTCCATCTCTCCCTCTCTCCCCCTCTTCCTTCTCTCCCTCTCTCTCCCTCTCTCCTCCTCTCCTCTTTCGCCCTCTCTCTCCCTCTCTCCTCCTCTCTCCCTTTCTCCCTCTCTTCTGCCCCCCTCTCTCGCTCTCTCTCTCTCTCTCCTCCCTCTCCCCCCCTCCCTCTTTCTCTATATCCCCCTCTCCTCTGTATCTCCCTCTCTCCCCTCTTCCGTCTCTCCCTCCTCCCTCCTCTCCTCTCTCTACTCCTCCCTCCCTCTCTCCCTCCATCTCCCCTCTCTCCCTCTTTCTCTCTCTCCATCTATCCCCTCTCTCTCTCTCTCCATCTATCCCCCTCTGTCCCTCTTTCTCTCTCCATCTATCCCCCTCTCCTCTCTCTCCATCTGTCCCTCTCTCCCTCTCTCTCTCTCTCTCCATCTATCCCCTCTCCTCTCCCTCTCTCTCTCTCTCCATCTCCCCCTCTCCCTCTTTCTCTCTCTCTCTATCTCTGTCTGTCCCTCTCTCCCTCTCTCTCTCTCCATCTATCCCTCTCTCCCTCTTTCTCTCTCTCCATCTATCCCTCTCTCCTCTCTTCTCTCTCTCCACTATCCCTCTCTCCGGCTCTTCCTCCTCTCCCTCTCTCGCTCTCTTTCTCTTATCATCCCCCTTCCTCTGTATCTCCCTCTCGCCCTCTAACTCTGCCTCCTCTCCCCCTCCCTCTCTCCCTCCCTCCTCCTTCTCTCTCTCCCTCCCTCCTCCTTCTCTCTCTCCCTCTCCGTCTCTCCGTCTCTCCGTCTCTCCTCCCTCTCTCCCTGCGGTGGGAGTGATTTATCAGCGTGGCCCGGGACAGCGCTGCATAAATAAATGGATTAGCTGACATGTACAGACACATTTTGTCACTATGTTAATCTGGACCGCCGTTCCACCGGGCCCCCGCCGCCCCCCCTGCGACCGCCCCCCCCACCGCGACCCCCCCTCGACCCCCGCGACCCCGGAGGTTAAGCCTGATTGATAGTTAATTGTTATGAATTTTGCATGCCGCCGCGCTACGCTACCGTTAAAAAAAACCCAGTTGCCGGCGTCCGTAATGGATTCACAATGTGCCTTGGCGGAGCTGGGAGTTGCATAATTACCTGTTTATTAGTGCGTTGCCGTTCTCTTCCTCAGCGTCTCAATTAAAAGCAGCAGTCTCTTATTACAGAACTACAGCGCATACAAATCAGGCAGCGACCGCTCACGTTAGCCTCCCCTGTTAGTGCGCTAGAAGGCTAACACCTGCTAGGTTTCACGCCAGCGCCGATGACCATGAACGCCCAAAACTTTGCCATCTGTCACTGAAAAGTACCATCTCTCCAAACAAACTTCCTGTCATAAAAAAACAGATTAATGGTGTACTTACTGTAAACATATCCATGTAGCATTTATTCAGTGTTGGGAGTAACGCTTTACAACGAATAACAAATTATTGTAATGCATTGGTTTTTGCTGTAACGCGGTAATGTAATAGCCAGAGTGGCGCCACCTAGTGCCTCTGCTCAATTTAATTTCTCTCCAGCGACTAGGTCAGGAATCAGAATACACTAGACCACAGGTGTCAAACATGCGGCCCAGGGGCTGGATCCGGCCCTCCAAGACCTTTAATCTGGCCCTCGGCTGATTTTCTACTAAAATATTTTAATTATATTTTCTATTAAAATATTGGTAATTTTTTGTGTCGCTGAGCAGAGCAGTGTCTCCAGTGGCTCTGTACGTGGCCCCTCCCACCAGAGCAGCACAAATGAAGACTTGTCTCTTTCCAAACGCTCTTAAAGGACGAACGTTTTGACTGTTGACCGTGACACCCTCATCAGCAATAATGTCAAAAATGAGAAAAGTGGAGCCGAGTGCAGGATTTTCCAAGAAAAATTGACTTAATCCTATTTACATACAAGTTAATGTTAAAATTTTGTGTTGAAATTGTATTTTTCTTAAAGTTTAAGGTTGTTCATAATATTATAATATTTTGTAAAACAAAGAGTTCATCAATTAAAAAAGATTTCTGTAATAGATTTGCGTTTCTCTGCACAAATATTTGAACTTATTGTTATTTTTAAGGTATATATGACATGAGTTTTCTGATCCGGCCCCTTTAGGATGAAAGTAGGTTGGATACGGCCCCCGGACCAAAATGAGTTTGACACCCCTGCACTAGACGATTCTCAAAAACCCCGGAAGTGCGAATTCGGGCACCAGCCAACCAGCGAAGAGACAGACATTCTGTGTTGGCAACGATTTCTGAGATCGAGGATTTAAAGCCGTAACATAGAGAATGTTTAATGAATTTTATCAAGGAGAAAGACGTTATTGTCCTTCTCCCTACAAGATTTTGGAAAAGCTTAATATACCAGTTAGCCCTGTTAGCGGCGCATTACATACGTCACGACCAAATAGCAGCGACTGGTTAAATAAAAAAAGTATCCGCCTACTCGTCAAGCAAATGAATCCTAATGATGCGAGATCAGACGGTTTCCACAAAGTAAAACCGTTTAGTGATGTAAGGCACTGCAGGAAAAAAAATTTGTAACATTTTACTCTTTACAAATGTCAGTAACGCGCATTACCAGAGGCGGCACTACCATTAGGCAAAAGTAAACGGCTTCTTAGGGCCCCCAAACCTGGAGGGGCCCCCAACCAATTTCCCTGAGCACCACTAATGGCCAAAGTCTCAGAGCAATTTGATTTTCTCTCAATATGACATTAAATGAGAGTAGTTTACTTTTAAACAATTATCATAAGAAAAACTATAATAATCAAATGTAATGGATGTAAACTAAAATATAATTGTAAAAAAAAACTACTCTCAGCTCTGGTTTTCTAGTAGCCTACCTAACTAATAAGAAGAATAAATAGAGATGTGAATGTCTCAAAAACAATGGCGAAAAACAGACAATAAATATATAGATTATAAATAATATTAAAAAACAAAACACAAAAAACAGTGCATTATAGTGAGGGCCCCAAACTCAAGTTCACCTAGGGCCCCCAGATTACTATCTCCGCCACTGCGTGTTACAATGCATTTTTAACCTGGATTGAAGTGTTTTGGGGGCTTTTTTTTTTTTCTTCATACAAATTCACTAAAATCACCGCGAGATCAGCAGCGGTGAAACGTCCAATCAGATCAAAACAGATACATAACGTCATTGTGAGTCACGTCAAATGTATGATTAAAGGCCGTCACACACTACAGGAGAATTTGCCTCTTTTGGCCTTGACCTGACTTTTGTCTTTGTGTGTGATTGTGAAGCTGCTGCGCTCCTCGTGTCTAGTCTAGAGGTAGTTTATTTTAAGATATATAATTATTGCATGGACAGATAATTTCACTACTTTAAGTCTCTTTCTGATAAATGTAAGTGTTTATATCTTAAAATTTGGCCAAGCTTTTTTGCAATGTAGCTGTTTTGGTGTTTTTTTTGTATTGTGTTGCTCAAAGTTGGAACAGAATTGTCATGTAGAAACAGAAGGAGGACCCAAAATGCAGGACTGCTTCAAAGTATTTAATGACAAAACCAAAAAAATCCAAAACTCAAAACTAAACAAGCCATGACACGAGACAAGGAGAAACTCTGACAGAGACAATGGACCAACAAAAGGCAGAGGAGAACACAGGGTATAAATGCACACAGACACAGGCGAAACACATTAGGGCGGGGCAAACAATCGAGACAGGAAGTAAAACTCAAAACTACAAGCTGACAGGACAAATGTCAAAATAAAACACTAAAGGCACACTACACTACAGGAAAAAGATATCAAAATAAGCAAAAACAACGACTACAAAACATGAACCATGACAAGAATCTCAAATTAAAAGTACTAAAATCTTAAGTCTCAGCCATTTGAGCAGGTCTCAAACCATAAAGAAAAGTACTTTTTACTTTTCATCCAGATCTAAAATGTACTGGAGTATAAAGTACAGATACCTGCTCTCAAATGTAGTGAAATGAAAGTTAAAAGTATCCACTGTAAAATGTACATAAAAGCACAGAGACCTAAAATTTGCACTTAAGTAGAGATGTAATGGTACGATATTATCACAATATGCATTTCACGGTACGATATTTATTGCGATATTTTTGGAGAGGTTGATATAACTGTAGATAGGACACTTTTTTGCTTTTAAAATACCTTGACAAGATTTAGTTGTGAATTATTTCCATCAAAATCCCAAGAATTCAAGTTAAAAAAACATATAACTTCATGTTGTCTGCGCTGAAATGAATCATGGGATATGTAGTTCCCAATGTTTATAAGCTGTTGTTACTCTAAAAATCTGTATTTAAGCAAAGGAACTTGCGATTCGATATATTGTGACGCCCCACGGTGTTATTGTGAGACTTTAGACGATGCGATATCATGATATTTTGGTTAATGAATCCAAATAAAAGTTCTATTTGACGGACCGGTGCGCTGTTTACCCATACCTTGACATGTTTCGGGTGCCGTCTTCACCCTTCTCCTGAAATGTCAAGTGATATTACGACGACAACGTGTACAAATCAGGCAGTGACCGCTAACCTTGGCTGCCTCCTCCTCGTTTGCTCGTAACACCTGCTGTGACACTTTGTATTTACTACTTCGGCACTGTTTGGAAACCTGTAAAACTTCGCCATCTGTCAAGAAAAATCAGTCTCTCTAATGTTGCATCCGCTCGTAAAAAGATTCACTGTTAACTCTAAATATCATTAGCATTAAAACGGCGTCTAATTGTGGTAGAGTCAGCGAGAGCAGTGCAGTTGGGTTAAATATTTGCATATGTAAATGAGCAGTCAAAGGAGTTATGGCAGATGCCCTGAGTCACATGAAAAGCCCGAGAAGCTCCATTTGAGTTAATTAGACCCGGTTTTCTCTGTGCGCTGGTGTAATAATAAGAAGAAGTGCATAATAAGTTACGGCAGTGATAGGTACAGTGAAAATAACGATGAGAAATATTGGTACACACGCAGATAAACAAATAAATGAATGAATGCAGGAACTGATAACGAGGCTCAGACTGAAATACATCCACTTGAGATGGTCTGTTTTAGGAACCGTGTAAGTAACTTGGGGCGACAGTAGCTCAGTTTTTAGTGAGTTGCTCAGTGTTTGTCCTCTGGTCAGAAGGTTTGGCGGTTTGAGAGCTTTGAGTGCCTTCAAGATGGAAAAGCGCAAAGTAAAAATGTGACCAAATACCATAGTCATAGTATTTTTTCTTCTTCATAGTTTTAATGACACTCGTGGATCATTAGGTTATTAATTCTGACTTTAATATACCATATTTTTCGGACTATAAGTCGCTCCGGAGTATAAGTTGCACCAGGCAAAAAATGTGTAATGAAGAAGAAACAAAACATATGGAAATCGCACCAGACTATAAGTTTATTTTATAAAATCAGAGACCAGGAACTGACATTTTATCTTGAAAGGCAAGTTCTAGTAATAACAATAGAACAGAGAACAACAGACTGTTAACGTCACATATGAACAGTTATAACTATAGCATAAATAACAGAACAGAACAAGTTTACCAAACTCTCCATCTCACTCCAAATCACTAAATCCATTGAATTTTTCATCCTCAGTGTCACTTCTGAACAACGCTGCAACCTCCGGAGGTAAAGAGAGCGTCGCTTCCTTTTCGATGTAGCTGTCGTCAAACTCAGCATCAGTTCCAGTTAGAATTATTCTGGCTTTTTTGAATCCCGACAGGATGGTTTTGGTGTCACTGAAGTCCAGGCTTTGTCGATCCGTCCAGTGACTTCCAGGAAAGTTGCATGGTGCACCCTCCCGATATCACAAGTTTTTCGCTCATTTCAAACTTTCTTTCTGCTGCTCGATTACTCTTTTCAGCTGCATATTTTGCTACTTGCAGCTTGTAATCTGCAAAATATGATTTTCTTTTTGGAGGCATGTGTGTTCAGTTTTCTCAGTCGTCTTTATAAGTTTTTTTAAATGTTAAATTGTTCAGTGGTACAGAAGTAATGGTGTGATTGACTCACATGATACAGACAGGACAGAGGCTCTTTCTGCAGGAGACATGCGCAGTAGTGGATACTAGCACACAAGTCTAACGCGCCCTCTTGTGGCTGTCAGTGTGTAAATTTTAATATATAAGTCACAGGACCACCCAAACCATGAAAAAAAGTGTGACTTATTGTCCAAAAAATACAGTATATCTAAAACAACTTAATTAAAGAAACAAGTTTCGCTGACTTCCGTGTTAAAAAACTGTGGCGCCCAACGGGAGCCGACACCATCACAACAAAGAGCCGTACAGCTGACAGGCTCTCGGTCGGGGTTTTTGTTCTGCAGCTTTCTGAATAGAACATTTGTAAAAGTTTGAACACTCAAATGTGGAAACTCAAACTCAAACATGCACGAATCCCTCAAAATACACTTTAAAGCTGCATTGCGTAACTTATCCGGTGGAGGATCCGTCAAATACTTTTCTTCTTGGAGATGTCATTGCTTTGTCTGTATGGCTTTTAACCCTTCTATCTCCATGGAGACCAAACCAGACCAAGTTACAGGTCAGATCTGTGGAGAGGCGACCCCGCTCACGGTCAGAATGCCAGTTTTTCTTGAATTTTTGAGCAGTGAAATCATCTGTAATTGAATAAATGTAAGGTAGAGCTGTTTAATGTCGCACTGTGGAGCAAGCAGGCGACGGACCTCCAACAAAAAAGTTACACAATGCACCTTTAAGTAAGATAATGATGAAGGAACCCATCTTTTTTATCATATGACACTGACAGTCTGTACATTTGCTCTTTGCTGTTTCATGTTTTGCCCTGGTCCTGGAGTAAATAATGCAGTGAGGTATAGTCCTGACCAGAGGCTCCCCAGAGGCTCGTGTGGTCGCCCTCTGCTCCTGACAGCTCCCCCCAGTGGTGCTAAATAAAACATACCTTCACCTTAATCTTTATTCTCTGTCAATCTGAAAATACACCTCCAATTTAAAGGTGCACTGTGTAACTTTTCTGTTGGAGGATACGCCACATTTGTTTTCACTACACTCTTTTTCTTTTTGTCTTGCACATGATCTTATTCCTTCTCTTTCTCTCTTATTCATTGTCTTTATCTGTATCTCTTTATCTTTCTTATTCATTATTTAGTCTTCTCTTCCCTTCTCTTTCTCTTCTCATTCCTTCGCCTTTCTTTCTTCCTTATTCATTCTTTCTGTCTCTTTTTTATCTTTTCTCTCTTATTTCTTCTCTTCTCTCTCTTCCTTATTCTCTTTTCCCTCTTCCTTTCTCCCTCTTAATCATTCTTTTCTCTCTCTCTCTTTCTCTCATTCATTCTCCTCTCTTATTCACCCCTCTCTCTCGCACTCTTCCTTTTTCTCTTATTTTTTTCTCTTCTCTCGCACACTTTCATTCTTTTTCGTTCATTCTCTTCTCTTTCACTCTCATTCCTTCCCCTTTCTGTCTTTCTCGTTCTCTTTATTCATTCTCTCTCTCTCTTTATCTCATTCCTTCTCTTATTCCTTCTCTCTCTCTCACTCACTCTTCCTTTTTTCTTATTCTTTGTCTTCTCTCACACACACTTTCATTCTCTTTCTTGCTCTCTTTCATTCATTCTCCTCTCTATTTCTCTCTCTTTATTCATTATTTTGTCTTCTCTAGTCTCTTTCATTCCTTCTCTTCCTCTTAGTCATTCACTTCTCTCTCTTTCTCTCTCTCTTGCTCTCTTTTTCTCATCTATTCTTGTCTCGCTCTTATTCACCTCTTTCACTCTTCCTTTCTCTCTCTTATTCTTTCTCTTCTCTCACACACTTTCATTCTCTCTCTTATTCATTTTTATCTTATCTCTCCTATTCATTATTTTGTCTTCTCTACTCTCTCTTTCATTCATTCTCTTCTCTTTCTCTTATTCATTCACTTCTCTCTCTCTTCCTTTCTCCCTTCGCTCTTAATCATTCTTATTCATTCTCTTCTCTCGCCCTCTCTTGCTCTTTCTCTCATTCATTCTCCTCTCTCTTATTCCTTCTCTCTCTCTCTCACTCACTCTTCCTTTCTTCTTTCACTTTCATTCTCTCTTACTTTTTCTCTCTCTTATTCATTATTTTATGTCTTCTCTACTCTCTTTTTATCTCATTCATTCTCTTATTCCTTCTCTCTTCTCTTTCTTTTTCATTCTCTTCTCCCTCGCTCTTCCTTTCTCTTCTCTCTCACACACTTTCTTTAATTCTCTTCTTTCTCTTATTCATTCACTTCTCTCTCTCCTTTCTCCCTTGCTCTTAATCATTCTTATTCATTCTCTTCTCTCGCCCTCTTTCTTGCTCTATCATTCATTCTCATCCCTCTCTCTTATTCCTTCTCTCTCTCACTCTTCCTTTCTCCTTTCACTTTCATTCTCTCTTACTCCTTCTCTCGCTTATTCATTATTTTATGTCTTCTCTTCTCTCTTTCATTCATTCTCTTCTCTTTCTCTTATTCCTTCTCCTCTCTTTCTGTTTTTATCTCATTCATTCTCTTATTCCTTGTCTTCTCTTATTCATTCTCTTCTTCTTTTTTTCTCTCTTTCTTTCATTCATTCTTCTCTCTCCCATTCTGTCTTATTCATCTCTCTCCCTCTCCTTTTCTCTCTCTCATTCATTCTCTCTCCTCCAGGTGAGTTTTTTTTTTTTCTTTCTTTACTGACAGTTCCTCTCGTGTCCACTGGGGGCGGTGTGGAGCAGGTGTAAAAGTGACAGATCCACACTGTAATTGGTTGGAGGGGCAGAGTGAAGAGTGTGGCTGCCGCTCGAAGTAACACCGTCCAGATTCTTTTACGCTCCGACTACAATGGCACTCGTTAGGACCGGCTTTATTGACGGGTGCTTTTTGGTGCCAGGGTGACAGGTGCGGCAGGTGCGGCAGCTGCCAGTCCATAAAAGGCCGTCGTTTCAGACTCGTCTCATTATGTGGGTCACCTCCGCTGCAGTAGAAACCTCGTGTGAGAGGAGTACTACATATACCAGAGCCAGAGGAGAGAGAAACAGAAGTGCCGGTTTGAGAGAGACACTGGAACTGAACCAGCTCTTCATGGGTTGTACGTTTTTGTGTTTACTTTGGGTTTTGTGTTTATTGTGTTCTGTTTTGGTTGTATTTTTTTGTGAAATACTACCATTCAAAAGTTTGGGCACACTTTTTCCTTCATGATTTCTCCTTATTTCCATGATTGTTTTACATTGTAGATTCTCACTGAAGGCATCAAAACTATGAATGAACTCAGGTTGTTTAAAATAGCTTCTCTTTGCTTTGCACTCTTGGCATTTCTTGACCCTGACATGTAGCTGTGAAGTGAAAACCACTGAACACTGAGACGAGGCCTAGGGTTTGCAGCACTGACGACAAAGTAAAGCTTGGCTACTTTGAGGAATTTGAACATGAGATATAAAACCCAATCAATCCTATCCACTTTATTTATATAGTACATTTTATTAAAATGACTGTCAGATCTCAAAAGCTGAGTACTTAGTACTTGGATGGGAGACCACTGGGAAAATCAGGTGCCACAAGGGGGGACAGTCGCAAAAACATATTGTGTGTCGGAGGGGGCTGATAGTGCAGATGGCAGTCGCACTTCTGTCAGTCCTCCTCAATCTCCTCCTTAAAACAAGTAAGTTGTTCATGTTCTGGCTCCGGTACGAGAGGAACTTTAAAATCTCCAGGTGCTCAATGCTCGCGTCCATGTTTGGGCAACTTCTGTAAACACAGAGCACGCTCGCTGCGGTTGACGTCATCATGTCTCCAGTGCACATGCAGGACACTTTCGGGCCATTTAATGTTCTCACTGGAGTCACATACAAGTCGCATTTAATTGGAAATGTGAAGGACCTCGCAAAAACATCGGATTTCACAAAAAAATCGGAATTGAGCGTTAAGCCCTGCAGTCTGAACGTAGCCTAAAGGACAGTAAATCATAAATAAAAGCTATAAATAACACAAAAGTACAGAAAATCTATTTTTGTTTTAAGCCATGTTAAAATGTAGTTACCTCATCAAAAACATATATATATGTGTGTAATGTGTTAATAAAAACATTCAGTCATGACTAACACTTTATCGTCGTCTTTATCATCTCCAAAGTTCAAAATGCACTGGTTCATTTTGTGATGTAATGAAGTGTTCATTTTGAGTTAATAGCTCCTTTTACCTTTAGTTTAATAGAGATTGTTTTAGAGAAGAATTGCGACTTAAACGTGTGTGAATGAAACAAAACGCAACTCCAGGTTTGTCTGTGATGAGGAAACATTAGAACAGAACAGAAAACTGCGTAATATGGGCTCTTTAAGTTCTTTCTCGTCTGCTTCTTTACACTCTGATCAAACACTCACCTCTGCACACGCACACATCCGGCTCTCCTAACTCCCATCCCTCGCTCCCAAAATATTCATGATTCAGGAAGGACTTTAAATTTCATCAAGTTTGGAGCCCCCGGGCCATCTCCGCTCTCCTCCTCCTCCCCCTCTCCTCTCCCCACGCGCCAAATGTCACCGGCACCAGCTAAACTTTTATTATTTACAGGTTAACACATCAACGCCCGGCGGGGAGTCAGCCATACCGGAGAGACGGAGAGAAAGAAAGAGAGGAGAGAAAGAATCGAGGATGAGTGGATGCGTACATTGTATGGGTGCGTCTGGTGTATGTGTTATTAATGGACTAAAAGAGAGAACAGAGATAGAGAGAGATAAAAAGCGAGGATGTGAGAGAGACGAGGTGAGAGATGGAGAGAAGAGAGGAGAGGGAGGGATGAGATGAAGAGAGAGTGAAAGAGGGGGAGAGACGTCAGGGTGAGAAAGAGAGAGAAGAGGGAGAGAAAAACAGACAAGAGGAACTAAACAGAGGGATCAGTGATGGAGGGAAGAGAGAAAGAGGGAGGGAAGAGATATGGAGCAAGAGTGAAGAGGGACAGAAAAAAAGAGAGGGAGGAAGAGAGAAGCGAGAGATAAGAGGGAGAGAAAACGGACAAGGGGAACTAAATAGAGAAGGATCGGTGAGGGAGGGAAGAGAGATGGAGTGAAAGAAGGACAGAGAAAGAGAGGAGGGAGAGAGACAAGGTGAGAGAGAAGAAAGAGAGAAAGGGAAATAAATAGAGAGCAGTGATAGAGAGAGAGATAAAGGGGGGGAAGAGAGAAATAGAAAGGGAAGAGAGATAAATAGAGAAAGAGAGATGGAGAGAGTAAGAGGAAAAGAGACAAGGTAAGAGAGGAGAAAGAGGTATGAGAGAGGGAGAGAAAAAGAGACCACGGAAGAGTGAGAAAGAGGAAAAGAGAGAGACAAGGTGAGAGAAAAAGAGTCAAAGGGAAATGGAGAGGGAACAGTGATAGAGGGAGAGAGAAAGAGACGAGAGACGGCGAGATATAGAGGGAGGGAAGAGAGATGAGCGGAGAGAGAGTGAAGGTGAGAGAAACGGAGAGAAAGAGTGAGGGAAAGAGACAAGGTAGGAGAGAGGAGAGAGGCATGAAGGAGAGAAAGAGGGGAGGGAAGAGAACAGAGAGATTGTGTGAGAGAAATAGAGAGGGAAGAGAGAGAAAAGGAGATGGAGAGTGAGGGAATGAGAGAGAGGCAAAGAGACAAGGTAAGGGAGAGAGATGAAGGATGGAGAGAGGAAAAGGGAGAGAAAAAGATACCACAGAAGAGCGATAGAGGGAGAGAGAAAGACGAGGTGAGAGAGAGAAGAAAAAGAGACAAAGGGAAATAAATAGAGAAGGAACAGTGGTAGAAGGAGAAAGAGATGAGAGAGAGAGATTTAAAGAGGAAGGGAAGAGATGAAAAGAGCGTGAAGGTGAGAGAAAGTCTGAGAGACAAATAGAGAGGAACGAGAGATGGAGAAAGACTAAGAATGAGGGAGTGAGAGCGAGGGAAAGAGACACGAGGAAATAGAGATATGAGGGAGGGAGAAAGATCACAGAAGAGTATTGGGAATAGAGGAAGAGAGAAAGACGAGGTGAGAGAAAGAGTCAGTGATGAGTAGCGGGGCACATGCAGTAGTCGGTGTACGTCTGGTGTATGTGTTATTGATGCAGTAAAGGGGAAATGCCGCTGGAGGATTTGTCGCAGGTTGAGCGGTGACAGTCGGGGTTTGTGCATCTGCCTCGTATCCGGCTTCAGAGTTTTTGTTGTTTTTTTTTTTCCTTCTTGTTCAAAGTGATGCCGCCTAAAGTTCTTGGTGTGGCTTCTGTGGGATGAGAGACTGAGAAAAAGAGAGGGAAGAGAGAAGAGAAGAGAGGAAAAAAGAGTGAGGAAAATGCATCCACCAGACTGTGAATCGGGATAAGGGGGCATAGCGACTTTCTCACACCTTGGATAGAGTTCAAATGGCCCCCGTCTTAACCAGTGTTGGGAAGGTGACTTTTAAAATGTATTCCCCTACAGATTACAGATTACATACCCCAAAATGTAGTTTGTAACGTAATCCATTAAATTACTTAAAGTGAGTAACGTAATCTGAATACTTTGGATTACTTGGTTTGGTGTAGAGAAGCAAAGACGAGGAAATCGTAACATAAGATGTTTTATCTGCTAAAAGAAAATAAAAAGCCCAGACTTTACTGAACCGAATTAAAAATATTATTGATAGAAGAGGAAGAGACACGGTCCAGCATGGTTTAGTCCTGTTAAATCCTGTTTGAGACATAGTTTACACCTGGTTTTAGTCCTGGTTTATACCTGGATTGGACCTGGTTTAGACCTGGTTTAGACCTTTTTAGACCTGGTTTTGACCTGGTTTTAGACCTGGTTTAGACCTGGTTTAGACCTGGTTTAGACCTGGTTTTAGACCTTAGACCTGGTTTAGACCTGGTTTTAGACCTGGTTTAGACCTGGTTTAGACCTGGTTTAGACCTGGTTTTAGACCTGGTTTAGACCTGGTTTTAGACCTGGTTTAGACCTGTTTAGACCTGGTTTAGACCTGGTTTAGACCGGTTTAGACCTGGTTTTAGACCTGTTTTAGACCTGGTTTAGACCTGGTTTTAGACCTAGTTTAGACCTGGTTTTAGACCTGGTTTAGACCTGGTTTTAGACCTGGTTTAGACCTGGTTTAGACCTGGTTTTAGACCTGGTTTTAGACCTGGTTTAGACCTGGTTTAGACCTGGTTTAGACCTGGTTTAGACCTGGTTTTAGACCTGGTTTTAGACCTGGTTTAGACCTGGTTTAGACCTGGTTTTAGACCTGGTTTAGACCTGGTTTTAGACCTGGTTTAGACCTGGTTTTAGACCTGGTTTAGACCTGGTTTAGACCTGGTTTAGACCTGGTTTAGACCTGTTTTAGACCTGGTTTTAGACCTGGTTTAGACCTGGTTTACCTTTAGACCTGGTTTAGACCTGTTTAGACCTTGGTTTAGACCTAGTTTTAGACCTGGTTTAGACCTAGTTTAGACCTAGTTTAGACCTGGTTTTAGACCTAGTTTAGACCTGGTTTAGACCTGGTTTAGACCTGGTTTTAGACCTGGTTTTAGACCTGGTTTTAGACCTGGTTTTAGACCTGGTTTAGACCTGGTTTAGACCTGGTTTAGACCTGGTTTTAGACCTGGTTTTAGACCTGGTTTTAGACCTGGTTTTAGACCTGGTTTTAGACCTGGTTTAGACCTGGTTTAGTGTCCTGGCAATGAGTGGAATTACCGGAAAGAAAAAAAAAAAAAAAAAAGGGAATAGCCCAAAATGTGAAAACAGGAAAATACCGCTGTGTAATCCATTTATTTCAACAAAGTAACTGTAATTCAATTACCACTCACTGAAACAGTAACTGTAACCGAATACAGTTCCTCATAATTTGTACTCTGATTACATAACTCCGGTACATGTAATCTGTTACTCCCCAACACTGGTCTTAACTACGTCCCTTCGAACCATGTGAATCCTCGCAAAACTCCGGTCGTCACATGTTTTCTCCCGACGGGAAGACGGGGACATGTTTGTTTAAATCAGCCGACAGGTCAAGAAGTCTGCACGTAAGAATTTAAAGTAACGTAATAAGTTAAATTAACACTGAACTACCGTCATGATCAGTTTTAATACAAATTCAAGCCGCGCACCTCCTGTAGATCTCCTCTTTGTTGTTTTTTCTTGACTCTATTAATGTAAGGATGAAAAACAGACAAAAGTGGTGTAAAACTGTGGGCGTTCTGAACAATGGAGCTGCGGTAAAAAAAAAAAAAAAAACTTCCTCTTTGTCTCCACCTAATCACAGGAGCCATATTGTCTCCCTGTTGAATATTATCAAGTTCTCCCGACTTTCTCTCCTCGCTTTCTGTTCCTTTCCTTCTCTCTCTCTCTCTCGTTCTGTCTTTCTTTCTCTCCGTGTGTGGCTGTGTTTGTGGAAGCGCGTGCTGCTAATAAACTCCCATTGGAACAAGTGAGCGCAGGATGCCAAGTGTTATTGTGTTAGTGCAGGCCTACACACCACATGTCCACCACTGTCCCTCCTCTACCAACGAACGACACGGAGAGAGGGAAGAGAGGAAGATGGAGAGAAAGAGGGATGAGGAAAAGGGACAAAGAGAGAAGAAGGAAGGGAGAGAGGAGAGAGGAAGATGGAGAAAGGAGTTGGAGCAAGGAGGAGGGGTGAGAAATGGAGAAAGAATGACATGAGAGAAAGATGGAGAGAGCGTGAAAAGCGATGAAGAGAAATAAGGGGTGGAGAGAGAAGAGAAAGAAAGAAAGAAAGAGAGAAAGCAGATGGAGAGAGAGAGTGAAGGAAGGAGATAAAGAGGGAGGAAGAAAGACAGAATTACAGGAAAGAGATGGAGAGGAAGAGATTGAAAGAAAGAGATGGAGAGGGAAGAGAGAGATGAGAGGGAGGGAGAAAAAAGATAAAACAGTGAGTGAAAGAGGGAGGGTGAAAGAAAGAGGGAAAACAAATGGAGAGAGAGTGAAGGAAGGAGATAGAGGGAGGGATGAGAGAGAGAAAAAGAATTACGAGACGAGAGAGAGTAAGAGATTGAAAGAAAGAGATGGAGGGGGCGAGGGAAGAGAGGGATAACAGAGGGTGAGAGAAAGAGAGGGAAAATAGATGGAGAGAGAGAGTGAAGGAAGGAGAGAAAGAAAGATGGAATAACAGGGAAGAGAGATGGAGAGAGAGAGTAAGAGATTAAAAGCGAGAGATGGGGAGGAGAGAGGGAAGAGAGGGGGAGATAGAAAAAAGAGATAAAACAGAGTGAAAGAGGGAGGGATGGGAGAGGGAGAGAGAAAGAAAGAGGGAAAACAGATGGAGAGAGAGTGAAAAAGGGAGGGATGAGAGAAGGAGATAGAAAAAAGAGATAAAACAGATAGTGTGAAAGAGGGAGGGATGAGGGAAGGATGAAAGGGAGAGGGAAGGAAAGACGGAATGACAGGAAAGAGATGGAGGGAGAGAGTGGAAGAGAGGGTGAGGGGAGATGGAGAGAGCGACAGACAAGAGATGGAGAGAGAGGGAAAGAAAGACGGGATGACAGGAAAGAGATGGAGGGAGGGAGTGGAAGAGAGGATGAAGAGAGATGGTGAGAGAAGAGAAAGAGATAAGAGATGGAGAGAGGGGATGAAAGAGGGAGGAAGAGAGGAAGAGAGAAGGAAAGACTGAAAGACAGGAAAGAGAGATAGAGGGAAAAAGGGAAAGAGGGTGAAAATAGATGGAGAGAGTCAAGATAGATGGAGAGAGAGAGTAAGAGAGATTGAAAGAAAGAGATGGAGAGAGAGAGGAAGAGAGATTGAAAGAAAGAGATGGAGAGAGAGAGGAAGAGAGGGTGAGGGGAGATGGAGAGAGCGACAGACAAGAGATGGAGAGAGAGAAAGAAAGAAAGAAAGAAAGAAAGAAAGAGGGAAAACAGATGGAAGAGAGAGGGAAAGAAAGACGGAATGACAGGAAAGAGATGGAGGGAGAGAGTGGAAGAGAGGATGAAGAGAGATGGTGAGAGAAGAGAAAGAGATAAGAGATGGAGAGAGGGGGTGAAAGAGGGAGGAAGAGAGAGAGAGAAGGAAAGACTGAATGACAGGAAAGAGAGATAGAGGGAAAAAGGGAAAGAGGGTGAAAATAGATGGAGAGAGTCAAGATAGATGGAGAGAGAGAGTAAGAGATTGAAAGAAAGAGATGGAGAGAGAGAGGAAGAGAGGGTGAGGGGAGATGGAGAGAGCGACAGACAAGAGATGGAGAGAGAGAAAGAAAGAAAGAAAGAAAGAGGGAAAACAGATGGAGAGAGAGGGAAAGAAAGACGGGATGACAGGAAAGAGATGGAGGGAGGAGAGTGGAAGAGAGGATGAAGAGAGATGGTGAGAGAAGAGAAAGAGATAAGAGATGGAGAGAGGGGGTGAAAGAGGGAGGAAGAGAGAGGGAAAGACTGAAAGACAGGAAAGAGAGATAGAGGGAAAAAGGGAAAGAGGGTGAAAATAGATGGAGAGAGAGAGTAAGAGAGATTGAAAGAAAGAGATGGAGAGAGAGAGGAAGAGAGGGTGAGGGGAGATGGAGAGAGCGACAGACAAGAGATGGAGAGAGAGAGAGAAAGAAAGAGGGAAAACAGATGGAGAGAGAGGGAAAGAAAGACGGGATGACAGGAAAGAGATGGAGGAAGAGAGGATGAAGAGATGGTGAGAGAAGAGAAAGAGATAAGAGATGGAGAGAGGGGATGAAAGAGGGAGGAAGAGAGAGGGAGATAACGAGGGAGGGATGAGAGGAAGAGAGAATCAAAGACTGAAAAAGGACAGGAAAAGAGATAGAGGGTGAAAATAGATGGAGAGAGAGTAAGAGAGATTGAAAGAAAGAGATGGAGAGAGGAAGACAGCAATGAGAGAGACACAAGAGACAGAAGAAACTGAGTAAGAAAGAGAAAGCGATAAACAAAGGAGAGAGGAAGAGAGAGAAGGAAAGCGAGGGAAGAGAAGGAGAGCTGTAGTGGGCGTGTAGGCGTGGGCGGCTGCAGCGGGTCGGCGCTCGTGATTGGACGGACCGCAGACGCTGGAACAGTGGACCAGGGTCCTGTGGATACAATCAAGACACCGAGCCACATGGAAACCGAACCAATGTGAGAAAAGAAACGCCGAAATGTCCAAACTCTGCGCCAAACGTTCACACATCCAGCAAGTCTGTTTATCCTTCACAAAGTTTACTGTACTTCCACAAAATACAAGTCATATTTCTCCTTAGACTTACAATTAGGAGTTAAAGAGAGTTTTAAAACGTAACATATTTAGATCATCATGTTACCTTTGTTTCCTTTTACTCTCTCCTTCAGAGCGCTATCACAAAACAATCAGCGTGCGTCCTGCTAATTAAACTACTGTACATTGCGCCAGGTTTGTGAAGTTGTAGTGCACAGTTTTCTGTCATGTTTTTGTGTATTTTTGTTGTGTAGGAGCGTGGGTGATGTACACTACCATATAAAAGTGAAAAAATGCACAGCGCACTCAGTTTTAAATAACGTTTCTGCAAAAAAAAAAAAAAAAGCCGTCGTCAGATATGGAAACTAAACCTACGTGAGAGAAGAAAAAAAACAAAACAACTAAATGTCCAGACTCTGTTCCAAACATTCACACATCCAGTAAGTCTGTTTCTCCTTTACAAAGTAGAGTAAATTGTAGTCCAAAGCAAGACAAATATCGAATATCGACAAAGGCTTTTTTGCCAAAACATTATAAAAAAAAATTTAAATAAAAAGCTTTTGGACACCGACCATCTGAGTGTTCTATGCATTTTTTTTTTCACTTTGAGGTTGCTGTTCCTTGCATTTGCACCTCTACAAGAACTTTGGTGTACGTTTTCTGTTTCATTTGAAGTTTGGATCCTCTCACTCAGTTTTCTTCTACGTTTTTACCACTTTCTACATTTGATACATAAAAAAACATCACATTTTAGCCAGGCTGGTGCCACCTAGTGCCTCTGCTCAATTTCATTTCTCTCCAGCGACTAGGTCAGGAGTCAAAATACACTAGACGGTTTGCAAGAACCCTGGAAGTGAGAGTCTGGGCACCAGCCAATCAGTGAAGAGCCATAGTACATTCTGTGTTGGGAACGATTCCCGAGATCGAGGATTTAAAGCTGGAACAAAGAGAATGTTTGGTGAATTTTATCAGAGGGAAATTATTGTCCTTCTTCCTACAGGATTTGGGAAAAGCTTAATATACCAGTTAACCCCATTAGTGTTGCATTACATACGTCATGCCCAAATAGCAATTGGTTAAATAAAAAAAGTACCCACCTACTGTCAAGCGAACGAAATCTAATGCTGCGAGGTCAGACGGTTTCCATGAAGTGAAACCAGCTGATGAATCAGACTAATCACATATAGGGTCGTGCAAAAATATTGAAATATCGATATATCGTATCGTTTAATGTGATGATACAGTATCGATATCATTGGCTGCTGTATTGTTATATCGCAAGAGTTTTTGTTTTTTTTGGTAATTTTTACTAAATTATTTTGTTACAGCGCTACAGTTTTGTTGTTTGTTCAGAGGAAGGAAACTCATTTGACATTTTCAGTGTTTTGAGGATTAAAATGTTTGTGTTTTATATTCACTTTGCACAAGAAGTGGTTTAACAAAGACTTTTACGATCACAGACATGATTTAGCCTTTATTTTTTAACTGAACCATATTGGATCGATTGGAAAAAATATCATATCGAATCGAAAGCTCACGGTTTTGACATATCTATCGTATCGTGGCCTATGTATCGAGGTACTGCATGTATCGTATCAGCCACTTCTTAACGATATGAACGATATACATTTTCTTTTTTCTTACCACTTTCTACATTTTAGACACATACGGAAGATACCAAATATATAAATAACTAGAAAAATGAGGCTAGTTTGAGGATTTGGTTGTAAATAATGAAAAGAAAAATTGTAGCGTCACTTTTTTTTTTTTAGACGGGAGCGTGAGTCCAAATAGAAGGAAGATGGGACGAGATCACTAAATTACTCAAACATGGATGAATGACTTCTAAAACCTCTTCGGACGCGGTAAAAAGCTCAAAAAGTGGATTTTAAACACAATTGAAACCATCTTTGGCCTATATACGTTGCTTATTGGACTCCTTTGTGCTTTAGTGTCATGTCTCCAGGTGACTACTCCAAACTGCCAACATTTGCATTCACTAATTAAATTGTCAGAAGCCATTTTTCCCCCCCACTCACTTCTTGATTAAAACTAATATTAATCATTTTAATTAAGCCCAATAATAATTAAATTCCTATCAATCTTCAATTATTGCTCAGTGGAGTTTTAAATATGGGAGCGGCTGAGTGGCTCTGCGCTCGTTTGTTCGGAGGCGGTCGACTCGCGTGCTGCTGCCCAGGACGAGATACGTCTGTGGAAAGAGAGATGAAGAGAGAGTGAAAGAAAGTGGAAAATGATGGAGAGAGACGAGAAGGGGAAGAGAGATGGGTGAGGAGAGATGGTGAGAGCCAAGAGAGTAGAGGGAAAGAGTGAAGAGAGAGAAAGTAATGAAAGAAAATCAGAATCCGTCTCTTTCTCTTTCATTACTTTCTCTCTCCTCTCTCTTCTAGGAGAGAGAAAGAGAGAGAAGGAGGAAAGACGGAGAGAGTCAGAGAGAGTGAAGAAAGATGGAGGGGGTGAGAGATGGGGAGGAGAGATGGAGAGAGTCGGAGAGAGTGAAGAACAAGAAGAGAGAAAAGGGGTGAAGAGAGAGGAGACAAAGAGAGATGGAGAGAGAGAGAGATAAAGAGAGCAAACAGAGAGATGGAAAAGATGGAGAGAGTCGGAGAGCGAAGAAAGATGGAGAGAGAAAAAGAACAAAGAGGAAAAAAAGATGGAGAGGAGAGATGAGAGAGTGAAGAGACAGAGGAGAGAGAAAGAGATGGAGATAGAGAGAATTAGAAAGAGCAAAGAGATGGAGAGAAAGAGAAAGGAATGAGAAATAGATAGGAGAAATGAGAGAGCTATAGAGAGACGGAAAAGATGGAAAGAGTGAGATGTAGAGAGAAAGAGAACGGAGAGAGTGGAAAGAAAGAGAAGGAGAGAGAAAGAGAGAGATGAAGAGACACAGAGCGCGAAGAGAGATGGAGAGAGTGAGACGTAAAGAGAACAAAGAGAGAGAGAAGAAGGAAAGATAGATAAATGGAGAGAGAAAGAAAGTGACGAGAGTGAGGAGAGAGAAAGTGAGATGGAGAGATAAAGAGAGAGGAATGGGAGATGAAGAAGCAAAGAAAGAAGGTGTAGAGAGAAAGAGAGATGGAGAATGAGAAAGAGAGAGAGAGAGTGGTCGAGGAGCATGTGGGTGGGTAATTCTACTTTTGTGTTGGGAAAATGGTTTAAAACTTTTGGAAAATAAAAAAAAAAACTTGGAAAAGAACTCTTAGCCCAACCTTCTGTTCATCTTACCCACATGAAGTTGTGCAGAATCCATCAATTTTAAGGAACACATTATATTTGTATTCACTATGTCTTTATAATTTATGACACTGTGACATTTTGGACATTTTAAATCAGAATATTCATTTAATTTGCTTAATCAAAACACAACGGGTCGTCTTTAAACGTGTATGTTTTGCATTTATTCTATTACAGGTGCATTCAGCGCACAAAAACAACTAGAAAAACCTGCGTCACCTCCACAGATTTAACCTGTAACTTCTTCACTTGCTTGTTTCCATGGAGATAGACACATTTTATTTATACGGTGGAACATTCCAGGAAAGGCCATAACATCGAAGCTTTTGTATATGAGTTTTGTTTTTGTTTTTTTTGCAGCCGATAGTTCACTGAAGTAATATTTAGAAGTACTACTCTTGCGCCCGCCCCATCCCTCCCTCCCCCCCGTTGTTTACAGTAAAGTACAAATGAGATTTATTCCTATCTTCCCTGCGGTTTAAGCCCTCCTCTGTTGACGAAGCACTCGGCTGTAGTAGCACTATAAATAAACCTGCACGTCTGAATGGGAGAAAGTGCTCTATTAAAATGCATTGTGAGCGTGTTACCGTAATACTCCTAAAGCCGGGCAGCGCGTTTTTGTTACGCCGTCTGATCTGTCTGCGTGAGCGACCGGGGGATTACTGCGCGGATATTTGTAGCTAAAGAAAAAAATGTGCGACGCTTGCAAATATAAATACACAAATGCGACTATACTTGAGTGATTTTCAAACTGGAAGAAGCTTTGTGTAGATTTTTATAAAGGTCCTATATTACACAAAATGGAAAATATAAACACACACCTGGAGTTGTGTTTTGTTTTCTTCACTAAGGGTGTGCAAAAATGTCAAAATACCAATATATCGTATCGTTTAATGTGATGATACAGTATCGATATTGTGGGCTGCTGTATCGATATATCGCCAAGAGTATTTTTTGGTTTATTTTACTCAATTATTTTGTTACTGCGTTACAGTTTTGCTGTTTTCTTAGAGGAAGAAAACTCGTTTATGCAACACATTTGACATTTTCACTTTTGATGCTTTTGACGGTTTTGATGATTAAAATGTTTGTGTTTCATATGAACTTTGCACAAGACGTGGTTTAACAAAATTTACCATAATTTTTTTGTTTATTTTACTAAATAATTTTGTTGCAGCACTACAGTTTTGTTGCTTATTTGGAGGAAGGAAACTTTTTTATGCAACAAATTTGACATATTTTACTATTTTGAGGATTAAAATGGGTTAGTTTCATATGAACTTTGCACAAGAAGTGGTTTCACAAAGATTTTTAGTATCACAACTATGAGTAAGGCTTTATTTTTTTATCAAATTGATTTGAAATATATCGTTTTGAATCGTATCAAATCGAAAACTCACTGTATCGAGGAATGTATCGTATGGGCAACTTCTTGATGATACCTAGCCGTAATCTTCACACATCTTTGAGTAATCCTGGTTTATTTATCTCTGTCTTTATATTTATCCCCAAAGCTCAAAATGCTCTGTTCCACCTTGTGATGTCATGTAGTGGTAGTTTGCAAGTTAACTTTTACCTTTACTTCAGCAGAAATTGGCAATTCCAGGGCTGAAATCATCCAAATGATTCTTAGTGAAGGTGTATGGAGTTTGAAAACACAGTGGAGCACTTCCTGTGTTTCTGTCTGAGCGAAAAACTCAGTCTAAATATGCAGGATTTGTGCGTTAACCATGTGTGAATGAAACAAAACACAACTCCCGATACACAAAATAGATCAGAAAATAGCATAATATAGCCATTTTAAATTCATATATCTATGGGTTTCAAAAATGATTAGAAATTAGGACTGTTGCTATAGCGATTAACAATTTAAACCAAAATTCTCAAACCTTTTAACTAGAATAAAAGTCCTCAAATTGAACAGCCAAGTGTCCTCTATCTTAATTTGACATTTATTGGAGCATTAAGCGTTTGGCAAGACACTTCTCTTTTTTCTAAATAAATGTATGAGGATGATTGAGGTGAACTTATTTTTTTTTCCCTGCAAGTTACAGTTTAAGATTAATTTAATGTCATACTATGGAGCATTACCGACAAAGCGATACCATCTCTCTATTTGAACTCTTATTTACTTTTTTTTTTTTACAGCAGAGATATTTCAAGATTTCACCAATATTTTTACCCATCAAAGTTTCATCTTTTATGTTTCTGTTTCCCAGGGCCGATGCAGGAGACGGTGTTCGACTTCTGGAGGATGGTCTGGCAGGAGAACACGGCAGCGATCGTCATGGTGACCAACCTGGTGGAAGTGGGACGGGTGAGTACCGGATCAGACGTTTACCCCAGTTTACCCCAGTCTGCTTAACTACTAACACATATTTAGATCACCATGTTACCTTTTATTGTTCTGAAAACCTTAGAGAAGCACTATTAGGCTATGTCAGTTTGCGGTCTGTCGCATGTCTCCTGCAGAAAGATCCGCTGTCCTGTCTGGTATCATGTCAGTGTTTTGTAGGATTTCTGCAGATTTCAGGCTCTCCCGGGGCTAGTTGTATCGATCAGGTGTAAGTGGACGCCCGGCTACTGAAGTTTGGGCCATTTCTTCTCGTCATTTACGCACTCACCCGCATTTAACGCATACGGGTTTTTAAGACGTACCCCGCTTACTCATGTTAATTTAGCATCATACTGGATTTTTCAGATTATAAGGCGCAATATCAGTAATGTTGAATTTTGTCATCTATTTTCATACATAAGATGCCTCAAATTATAAGGCGTATTAAGCGAAACAAACGGACGACACTTGAGACTGATCCCTTAGTCCAGGCGTCCGTGATCCGTTGTCAGATCGTGGCGTAATTCGCTCGGTGTTGCCTCCCTGTCTTGGTGAATGTGGATTATGAATGTGAATCTGGGTGGATCCTTTAAGTTTGTTTTTTATTTCCTACGAGGAGGATTCAAATATACATTGAGTAATAATGTGTTTAATGCAGCTTTGCGCACATTTGTTTACGTTTTACAGAAACAAAACTTAAAACCACATGGCTCATTTGCATAAACAATAAGCACTGAAAAAAAACAGGTTTTTCCTTGTGCGCTGATGTGGTCCGCTTCTGTCGGACTAAGTCTGCAGATCATACTCATAGAATGAATGGACATATATTCTCTGTAGCATTTCAGTGATGTCATAAATGCCGACGCAGAACTATGCTTCACCCTTTACTCCACGAGGCTCCTGACTGTGGTAGCTGTAATGCTCCGACAATCCATCAAGCGGTGCGGCTTCATAGTTTACCAAAGTCATACTAAAACATTTTGACAGATTTTTGAGCGCCGTGTACCACATAAAATCACACTCCTTTTTCAGACACAAGGAAAATTCGGCGTAACATTTATTTTGCCTGTTATTATAGAATAGAAATAGTTACTTTTTTTGTTATATCTATGTATTTACGTTTTTTTAAACATTCATTCATTCATTCAAAATCAGTTCAAGTTCAGTAAGCACAACCAGAATTAATACATAAGGGGCACCGGATTATAAGGCGCACTGTCGATTTTTGAGAAAATTAAGTGATTTTAAGTGCAGTATTTTATAGTCCAAAAAATACAGTAACTTGTTTTATCACACGGCGATAAACTGTTTTAGTGCAATGACAACATCTCTAGCCTCCATTGCAACTTCATGTAAACCGCACAGACAGCGGCGCTTTCTGCACTCAGGTTGCGCGCGTATCCGCTGTGCTGATAAACAAATAATCCGTGTATATTCACCATAAACACTGTATTATTAAGAGTCACGTTTGAGTTACTCCCCCTTCAGAGCATTATCACCTTACGATCAGCATGCAGCTCGCTAATGAAACTACTGCACATTGCGTCAGATTTGTGAAGTTGATAGAGAGAGAGAGAGGACAGAAGAGAGGAAGGAGAGAAAGAGAGAGGAGAGATGGAGTGATGGATGGCCTTCATTAACACAGAGGCATCCAGGCGACTGACTTGTGTTTCATGCGAGTGGCTTCGTAACACTGCACGATACAGGAGTGAGACAGGAGACACGTCCCACCTCTGTGTCCCACCGAAGACGAGAGACGAGCAGATTTAAAGGGACAGATGACACTAACCCTTTTGGATTTTGACCATATTCACTAAATTAAATACGTTTTCCTCTAATATGATGTTCTGTCCCACTCCACAAGCCCAATATCTGCCAGTTTAACTAATACGAAAAAAATGTGCTCTACTCTTTCCTCACTGCTCTTCTCTTCTGTCCCTTCTCTCTCCTCTTTTTCTTCTCTTCTCTTATGTCCTCTCTTTCCTCTCCTCTCCTGTCTCTCTCATCTCTTCTGTCCTGTCTCTTTCTCTCTCTCTTATCTTCTCTTCTGTCCTCTTTCCTCTCCTGTTTCTCTCCTCACTTCTCTCCTGTCTCTCTCTTTACTTCTCTTCTGTCCTCTGTCTCTTCCCTCTCTCTCCTCTCTTCTCTTATGTCCTCTCTTTTCTCTTTTGTCCTCTGTCTCGTCTCTCTCTCCTTACTTCTCTTCTCTTCTGTTCTCTCTCTCTCTCTCCTAACTTCTCTTCTGTCCTCTCTCCTCTGTCTCTCCTGTCTCTTTCCTGTGTTCTCTTCAGTCCTCTCTTTCTCCTCTTTCTCTCCTCACTTCTCTTCTGTCCCCTCGTCTCTCTCCTCACTTCTTTTTTCTTCTGTTCTTGTCTCTCCTCTCTCTCTCTCTCTCTCTCTCAAAACTTCTCTTCTGTCCTCTGTCTCTCCTCTCTCACCTCTCACCTTCTCTTCTCTCTTTTTTCTCCTCTCATGTCTCTCTCCTCTCTACCCTTCAGTCCTCTCTCTTTCTCTTCTCACTTCTTTTCTGTCCTCTCTCTCTCTCTCTTTGTCTCTTCTCTTCTGTCCTTGTCTCACCTCTCTCACTTCTCTTCTGTTCTCTGTCTCACCTGTCTCTCTCCTATCTTGTCTTTTGTCCTCTTTCCTTTCCTGTCTCTCTCCTCTCTTCTCTTCTGTCCTCTCTTTCTCCTCCCTCTCTCCTCACTTTTCTTCTGTACTCTTTCCTCTCCTGTCCTGTCTCTCTCCTCTCTTCCCTTCAGTCCTCTCTCTTTCTCTTCTCACTTCTTTTCTGTCCCCCCTCTCTCTCTTTTTCTCTTCTCTTCTGTCCTCTTTCCTCTCCTCTTTCTCTCCTCACTTCTTTTCTGTCCTCTGTCTCTTCTCTCTCTGTGTCCTAACTTCTCTCCTCTTCTGTCCTTGTCTCTCCTCTTTCTCTCCTAACTTCTTTTCTGTCCTCTGTCTCTTCTTACTTCTTATGTCCTCTCACTCCTCCTTTCTCTCTTCACCCTCTCCTTTCCCTCCTCCCTCTCTCTCCTTTGTCTTTCCTCTGCTTTCGTAAAATCTTGTACAAATACTTCTAATAATAATAGACCACTTTCTTAGAGGGAATATTCTGCACATAACATATTGAGATCACCATGTTTCCTTTTATTGTTTTGAAAATGCTATATTCATTTCAGTTTCATTTTTGATGCTCTGAGTAAACTCACTCCCCCTTCAGAGCACTATCACTTTACAATCGAAAATGCATTTTGCTACTGAAACTACTGCACATCGCATCAGGTTTGTGAAGTTGAAGTGTAGTGGTTTGAATAGTCCCCGGAAGAGATCGCTGCATTACTCAAACACGCATGGATGACATCTAAAACCTCTTCAGACATGTTTTTGATCAGGGAACAACATTCAAACATGGTAAAAAGCTCCCCATCTTTAAATCTCTCGCCTTTCCGTGCCCCTAAAATCTGTGCACACTTCTACATTCTGATCAAATCCAGAAAAGTTTTTACAATAGAGCATAAAAAACATCTGTCCGAACTTGTTACATTTAGAAAAAATTTATTTTACCAGAGATAAGTAAAGGTTTGATGCTTCGATTGTTGATTCTGAGAAAATCTGCGCTCTTGTTTTTCTCTTTTTTTACGTTTAAGCAGCAATGCTTTTGACATGTACGGAGCATGTGTCTCTCTGATTGGTTAATCCGCCTGTCAATCACACCCTCTAAAATCAGGGAGACAAGATACAGCTCCAGATCCGCTCGTCTTTGTAACGTTTTGTCAAAGCGCGTGGTTTTGGCTGGTCAGGTGATCCCGCCGATTCCCTAATTTCCGCAGATCTGATCATGATTCACTTGTCCCTCTCCTGGTACCTCATTAGGCAGTTCCTCTACAGTAACTCAGTATCAGGATGTCCCACCTCCCTGCCAACTCCCCCGTACCCCTCCTCACACCTGCTCCGCTGCGGTGCCATCCTCTTGAGGGACCCGGGACCCCCACGCCGGCTGTTCAGTGCCCGCTCCAGTGCCACTCGCGCTGCTGCGATGTGAGCCGAGGGGCTGTGCGGAGCTAAGGCTGGAGCTACGACTAGTTTGCAGTAAATTGTATTCTCGGTTTATTGTATTTAGTACGAGCTGCAGTTCAGGTTTAAAGGTCTGATATAACACAACATTTACTCTTGTTTATCTGTCTTATAAGTCATGTTATAATGTTGTTACCGCCTCAAAAACAGACCTGGAGTTGTGTTTTTTATTTGATTCACACATGTTTGAGTAATCCTTTATTATAAGTCTGTCTACTAGGGGTGTAAAAATAACCAAAATATCGTGATACTGTATCATCAAAAGTCATATTATGTAAGTAATATTATGGGCTGTCACAATATATCGAATCACAAGTTTCTTTGCTTAAATTCATTGTTATGTTGCAGCAGTAGCTAAAAAAACAGAGAGAACTACATCGACCATGATCCTTTGCTGTTTCGCTCATCAAGAAATAACAGTTCTAAGCACTTTTAAGTTTTGTCAAGGCATTTTAAGTGGAAAAAGCAGCATATTCACAAGAAATATCACAGTAAATATCGTACCATGAGATGTATATCGTGAAAATGTTGTACCGTGAGATTTGGATATTGTTACATCCCAACTGTCTACATCTTGTGTTCTGTAGATGGGCAATCGCAGGACTGATTATCCACATGATTTTAGTGAAGGTTTATGGAGTTTAAAAACACACTGGAGCACTTCCTGTCTAACCACATGACATCACAAGGTAGAACAGAGTGTTTTCTGTTTGAGAGACGAACTCTGCTTCAATTTGTGGGATTTGTGTGTTAAAGGTCTTATATTACACAAAATTACTTCATTCTCTGATTTTATTTTCTTAATCTGTGATTCTCATAGGATGTGGTAGTATGTTAGTGTTGTGATGATGTTTACAGCAATGTCAGGTACCATTGGGCAACGCAGTTTACAACTCCATCCTCAAACCTAAATCTAAACAAGCAAAGAAAACAATAGAAATAGCCAGTTCTGGCACAGAGGTGTGAAAGCACCAATTATGACCCTGAATGATTATGCTAATAGGACCCCACACTAGAGATCTCCCCACGTTGTGCAGTCCTGCTCCCGCCCGCGTAGAATTATAGTTTTCATTCACGCTCTCACCCGCGTCCGTTTTGCCTGATGAAGGCCTAGTGCCAAAACGTTGCACGGTTTGTCCTAATAAATCTCGCCCACAAATCCTGCAAGATGGGGACATTCGCGTTCTTAAGCTGTATTAAACAAGGAAATCCTGAAACGAATTGTCTAAAATGTGCTCGAAATTAGATGTTTTTACTGTAAAATGTTTTTATTAATGCCAAATAAAATATCCAGCACAGATTATATATGATAGGCAAACATTAATCATTTGTATATTTTACTTTACACTCATATTTAGTTTGCGGGACTGCAGTTTATCATCCCACCCGGCTGTGCCCGCATTGAGCTTTCAAACGCACTGTTTTGCGTCATGTCTCCTGGGTGCAGGGCTCTACCCCACACTCAGTGCAGGTTCTAGAAACTGTAAACAAGTAGCTGTCTTAGTTTCAGAGTAGTTTCATTGTAGTTAGCTCCTCCCTTCCAACCAGAACTGAAGAAGCAGCTTGGAAACATATTGGACCAAATAAACTTTTGTTCAGTTGACAAATTGAATTTCTCCTTTTACCGCAGTTTTCTAAAGCATATCTCAGTGGACTTGTTTCTTTTATTAAGTTGTTTTAGACGAATATTGGGATTTAAAATGTCCAAGTTATAACACAACGATCCACGGGTGCCACATATTCTAACTATATAATCAACACAAGCAGAAAGTTACTCATAATCTTCTCAGTGAAACCCTGTAGAGAGCTGTGATGTCACGTGTAAATCGGCGGTGGGCACAGTTGGTCCCTAAACCCGCTCCAGCGTATCACAGTGAGGCCCATCTGCTCGTATGCAGCCACTGATGAACTCTGGGAAATCCTGGCCCCCCTCACCACACATGGGAGGTGGAGGGAGGGGGGGGTGGGGGTGGTGTGGCTGCCGGGGGGTTTTAGTCTTTTGATGTATTAGATATTTGGTTTGGATGTTCCCCACTGATTCCCACTGTAGCAGACTGCTGTGAGGTGTTTTGACTTTTTTATGGACCGGTGACGCATGCGGAGTAGTGTCTCCCATTCATGTTGATGAGAAAACTTGAAAGAGAAAACGAACTCAGCCTAATTCTGCAGAGTTTGTGCGTTAAACATGTGTGAATGAAACCCAAAAACACATCTCCAGGTATCGGAAAATACCGTAATAAAGCTTAAACACAATGGGATAAATGGCTTGTTTACAGTCACTGGGGTAACATCTGTGCGTGACATAATTTTGCCCAAAGCTAATTGTGCCCCAAACGAAGTGCCGGACTCTGGCTGATCCAATAAGGTAATGGATTTGGTCTAATTCAATCAGACTGGAAGTGAACGGTAAATTTGAGATGGTCATCGGGGGTTTAGTCATCGCTACACTGCAAAAATGAGTATGTAGCTTTGGTTAAATGGACTTGAGTTTACAATATTGATCTGGATTTTGGGTTTTAAGTCGTTTTAAAGTTGCACTGTGTACCTTTTCTAGTGAAGAGTCGCCATCTGCTTGTCTCCATGGTGATGTTATTGCTTTGTCTGGCATCTAACAAAGCTTATATGTCTTCAATTATTTGTGCTTTTACTGAATTTCTCAAAACTACCACGAAAACATACATTAATAACGTGAGTGGGCCCTTTTCTCCATAGATCTGACCTGTAACTTGGCCTGGTGATGTGGTCTGCTTGTCTCCATGGAGATAGTTAAATGCCATACTGTAGAACATTCCAGGGGGAAAAAACAACATGGTCTCAAGCAGGTTTCAGAGCCTTTAATAGAAAAGTTTCAACAGAGCTGTGCAGCTTTGGACACCTTCTATGGACACATGCAGATCACTTTTATGTTCATTTGCACCAAAATGACTACAGAAACCATCGTGTATCACAAATTAAGAAAACTGGAGAATGAAGTTAATGTTGTTAGTGTTGGGAGTAACGCGTTATAAAAGTAATGAATTACTGTAATGCGTTGCTTTTTGATGTAACGCAGTAATGTAAGGAATTACAGGGGGAAAAAATATGCGAAAACCCCCCCGAAAGGATCGACACAGAACTTTGCGCTGCACAGGGCTAATTGCAGCTGACGCCCGATTACTCTTTGCGGACACCCTGCTCCACGAGCTCAAGGTTCTCTCAGGGTGGTTCTAGATTCCAAGTCCTAATCCAAGATTAATCCGTGTTTAGTCCTGGTTTAGTCTTGGTTTAGTCCTGGTTTAGTCCTGGTTTAGACCTGGTTTAGACCTGGTTTAGACCTGGTTTAGTCCTGGTTAGTCCTGGCTTAGACCTGGTTTAGTCTGGTTTAGACTGGTTTAGACCTGGTTTAGTCTGGTTTAGTCCTTTAGTCTGGCTTAGACCTGGTTTAGTCCTGGTTTAGACCTGGTTTAGTCCTGGTTTAGACCTGGTTTAGACCTGGTTTAGTCCTGGTTTAGACCTGGTTTAGTCCTGGTTTAGACCTGGTTTAGTCCTGGTTTAGACCTGGTTTAGACCTGGTTTAGTCCTGGTTTAGTCCTGGCTTAGTCCTGGCTTAGACCTGGTTTAGTCCTGTTTAGACCTGGTTTAGTCCTGGTTTAGACCTGGTTTAGACCTGGTTTAGTCCTGGTTTAGACCTGGTTTAGTCCTGGTTTAGACCTGCTTTAGCCCTGCTTTAGTCCTGGTTTAGACCTGGTTTAGTCCTGGTTTAGACCTGCTTTAGCCCTGCTTTAGTCCTGGTTTAGACCTGGTTTAGTCCTGGTTTAGTCCTGGTTTAGTCCTGGTTTAGTCCTGGTTTAGACCTGGTTTAGACCTGGTTTAGTCCTGGTTTAGTCCTGGTTTAGACCTGGTTTACCTGGTTTATCCTGGTTTAGTCCTGGTTAGACCTGGTTTAGTCCTGGTTTAGCCTGGTTTAGACCTGGTTTAGTCCTGGTTTAGACCTGCTTTAGCCCTGCTTTAGTCCTGGTTTAGACCTGGTTTAGTCCTGGTTTAGACCTGCTTTAGCCCTGCTTTAGTCCTGGTTTAGACCTGGTTTAGTCCTGGTTTAGTCCTGGTTTAGTCCTGGTTTAGTCCTGGTTTAGACCTGGTTTAGACCTGGTTTAGTCCTGGTTTAGTCCTGTTTTAGGCCTGGTTTAGACCTGTTTAGACCTTTAGTCTGGTTTAGACTGGTTTAGTCCTTTAGTCCTGGTTTAGACCTGATTTAGACCTGGTTTAGTCCTGGTTTAGACCTGGTTTAGTCCTGGTTTAGACCTGCTTTAGCCCTGCTTTAGTCCTGGTTTAGTCCTGGTTTAGACCTGGTTTAGTCCTGGTTTAGTCCTGGTTTAGTCCTGGTTTAGTCCTGGTTTAGTCATGATTCAGTCCTGGTTCAGTCCTCTGGTTCCTCCTGGTTTAGTCCTGGATCAGTCCTGGTTTAGTCCTGGTTCAGTCCATATACGTCACAAAAGTTCAGTATCTTCGCACACTTATTTTGGTGAGAGTAACTTAAAAGTGCTGCAGTAGTCATGTAATGTCTTACATTTTAAATACCGTAATATTGTAATGTAACAGATGACTTTGAAATGACAGTAACAAGTCATAAATAACACATTACAGTTTTGAAGTAACTTGCCCAACAGTGTAAATACTTCACAGTGTGCGGAGAATACAACTCCGACAAGGTAAACGAGAATGGAAACAACCACAATTACATCGATTAAAAGCTCTAAAAATCATCGCTCAATTCTGCATCATAGTTTCACTTTAACCAAGTTTAGGTGTTTATTTTTTGCAGTACACAAACCCCTTTTACTGCAGCTATCAAACCAACCCAAATCTCATTCTTGTAATCACTCACAGATGAAGCCTCTTATCAGACAGTCTCACCGTGTGTCACAGCATCTCCTTCTCCATCAGCGCTGTTCTGTGTATTAGCCCTTTAATTGAACAGGACGGGGAGGGGCCAGGGCGCTCTTATGATACCGAATCCGTGTAATGTCTCCACCGGGCCCCTTTAAATTTCCTCGGGGAAATCTCTTTTAAACAGCTTGGGTTTATTATTTCAGATCACGCGATTGTCATTATATCAACCCATTTTATGAACTTTCTTTTATAAGATATGACTTTTCCATTTTTTATTTTTTTTTTATCTGGCAAGGCTAATTTTACTGTGAGTTCGTTTCATGCTGGCTGGCTACGTGCTGTAATTACTTCTACTATTACTGCGCATACTGTTTCACTATACTTCTATGACTCATGTGTACTGCGTTACTACAAATACTCGCTACTTCTTACTGTCTAATTTACTAGAAAGATTCATTTGGCCTGAGGGAAATTTCTTTTTAACATTTTGCGTTTATTGTTGTGGGACGCACGCTGACTGGGTTGTGATGGCGCTCTGAAGGGGTTGTGACAGCACGGAGAGCAAAGGGACAGGAGACTCGGAAGAACTGAAACTTATTAAACATGAAAATCAAAACAATAAAAGGTAACATGGTGATCTAAATGTGTTATATGTTTGCTGTTAATACTAATCCAAATCTCTCGGTATGATTTTATACGATACGATATGCGTCTAGATTTGGGCGGTATCCAAATTTTGATACCGTTAAACCTTCTTAGGATTTTACCGGGGTGTACGATATTACCGTATTACCAAAATGTTTTAGTACAACTTTGGTAAGCTACGAAATTGCACATCTATACAGTCTAATTGTACAACCTGCAGACTTATAATCTCTGAAAAGTTTCACATGAACCATCTCCAACGCGAAACACGCACAGAACAGACTCACCATCAGCAGCACATCCTCTGTCACAGAAAGAACACTCATAATCCACTGAGTCATGTCCTTTAGTCCGACAGAAGCTGAACCGCATCAGAGTTTTTTTTATCAGTGCTTTATAGTTTATGCAAATGAGTCATGTGGTTTTAAGTTTAGTTTCTGTAAAATGTAAACAAATGTGCGCCTGGAGTCAAAATGCTGGCAGAAGTACTAGTATTTTTTTTTTGGGACCAACTCGGCCGGTCTTGCCCTCTTGTCTTATGAGCGGAACGAAACTAACTAACGAACGTCATCTCGTCAACATTATGGATACGATTAGTTTTAAATTGTGACAGATTAAACTGAAAATACAACCACACATTCACTTGTGCTGAGCAAACAATTTTAGGTATTAATAAATTATAATATTATTTTAGGTCCTTATGTCCTGCAGATGACGGTAATGAAACTGATATTGTTACTACTTTTTGATACCTCGGGATACCGTAATATTGTATTACCGCCCAACACTATCTCATGTTACGATATTTATTGCAGTATTTTGAACAGGCTGATATATTTGTAGACAGGACAGTTTTTTTGCTTTTAAAATACCTTGACAAGATATTGGTGTGAATTATTCCTGTCATAATCCCAAGAATTCAAGTAAAAAACATATCTCTTCATGTTGTCTGCGCTGAAATGAATCATGGGATATGTAGTTTCTGATGTTCATAAGCTGTTACTAATATAAAACCATGAATTTAAGCAAAGGAACTTGTAATTGGATATATTGTGACACCCCACGATACAATATCACGATATTTCGGTTATTGTTACATCCCTAGTTAATACCCATTATAAGTAAAGGTAGATTTTCTAACGTGTACTACTACAAATACTGTAATACTACTTCTTTGACTATTATACCTTATTTATGCAGTGTATTTGTCCACTGGGAAATGTTCGGGTTTATTTTTTCACATCACAGATTAAGAGTAATGTTACTTCAAACAATATTACTCAAGTAGAAGTACAAAATATTGATCCAAGAGGAGTAAAAATGTATTTGGGGAAACTAGTACTCAAGTAATAGTAACTTTAAGGGTAAGTAAAAGAAGAATAGTGCTCCAGGAAATGTAACTGAGTCGAAATACCTCAGCTGTACTCACCTCGGATGACATATTTCACTGTAGTACTACGAATACCCATTACTAATCTATGAAAGCTAATGCAGTGTGTAGAGCAGGTGCTTTTAGATTTCCTCAGGGTAATTATCACGGGTTCATTATTTTATTTCCACTTGATTGTCATAGCAACACATTTTATTCTTTGCTCCATTTTTTAGGTGGAGATATTTAAGGTGGATTTATTGGCAGTGTTGATTTTACTGAGCCTGATTTTGTAAGACTATTATTACTGCAAACCGACGTACAAAAAATTCTACTCAAGTAAGAGTAATTTTACTTCAGAATAATATTACTCAAGAAGAAGTAGAAAGTAGTCTAAGAAATTACTTAAGTAAGAGTAAAAAAGTATTTGGGAAGACTCCTACTCAAGAAAGAGGAACTTAAAGAGTAATAAAGTAGGAGTAAAATACGTTGAAAAGTACAGTTTCTGAGTTTTCTGAGTACTGCCCACCTCTTAACATATTTTATTACATCTACTGCCTACTGTTAGTCTGACTATATTATTACTACTAGGGATGTAACGATATCCAAATCTCTCTGTACGATATTATCACGATATACATCTCACGGTGCGATATTTATTACAATATTTAGGAGAGGCTGATATAAATATAGATAGGTCACTTTTTTGCATTTAAAATACCTTGACAAGATTTGGGTGTGAATTGTTTCCATTATAATCCTAAGAATTCAAGTCAAATCATATTTCGTCATGTTGTCTGTGCCGAAATGAATCATGGGATATGTAGTTCCCGATGTTTATAACCATTATAAACGACTATACGACTATAAAACCATGCATTTAAGCAAAGGAACTTGTAATTCGATATATTGTGACAGCCCACGATATTATTGTAAGACTTTTGACGATACGATATCATGATATTTTGGTTATTGTTACATGCTTAACTACTACCACTACTGCAAACACTACTACCACTACTACTTCTATTACTAATACAGCTTTTATTATTATTACTAATGCTGCAAACTAGTACTGGTGATTTATTTTTTACTATTATAAATACTAACTACTACATGTGAGTAATTACATTTTCAGTACTGTATTACTAGGGCTGGGTATCCTGAAGGAGTTGCCGATACGATACATACCTCGATACATAGGTCACGATACATATCTTGACACAGTGCACTTTCGTTTAATGCGATATGTTTCAAATCGATTCAATATGGTTCAATAAAAATTAAAGACTAAATCATGGCTGTGATACTAAAGTCTTTGTTAATGAAACACAATACATTTTAATCATCAAAACAATGAAAATGTCAAATGTGCTGCATAAATGAGTTTCCTTCCACTGAAAAAGCAACAAAACTGTAGCTGTAACTAAATAATTTAGTAAAATATACCAAAAAAAATACTCTTGGCGATATATTGATACGGCAGTCCCCGATATTGATACTGTATCATCATATTAAACAATATGATATATCAATATTTCAGTATTTTTGCAGCTTTATCCAGCTACATTTCCCTATCCCTCAAGTCAAAGTGCTGTCAAAAGTATCGAAAATCAGATACTAATTGGTACTAAAAATTGTATTGAAACTAGATACTCACTTGAGCAGGTATCGATACTAAAAGTCACATTTACAGGACAGAAATGAACCTTTCCAATGTTGAAAACTACATTCTGTTGTCTAAAGAGTGGCGTTAATTTATCATCGTGGTGTCAGAATCGGTATAAAGTATCGATTATATTCCTTAGTATCGAAATCGAGTTGAAAATTTTCGTATCGTGACAACTGTTCTCTGTTGTTATTCTATCATTTTCACTTTTTTAAGGCAGATTAATTTGACACCTCTCCTTGCATATTTCCTCAGCCCTGGTTTCCGTCTGCTTCCACCTTAAGACTCATTCTCGGGTTATCGATGTGTGAATGAAAAAGCAATAATGTGCGAATGAGCTCTCCATCGATACCTGAGTCTCCCATTTACAGACGCGTCTTGACCGCGGGCCAAAACTAATATGAAGCAAATCTCGTTTCGACGGGGAGAAAAGCTGCCGAATGTGAAATATCAGGTGGCAAATGGGGTATAAAGTTATGTGACAATTATCGTTATTGGAAAGAATGAGCCCCTGCGGTGAGATGAGGTGTAGATGGTGCTGTTGGTGCAATACGTGGATATTCTATACTGTACACTACCCATCAAAAGTTTAGACTCACCCGCTCATTCAGTGTTTTTCTATATTTTTACTACTTTCTGTATTTGATATCCAAACAGAAAACAACAAATATATGAAGTAAGATGCATGGAGTTATGTAGAAAATAAAATAAAAGTGAAATAACGCTACTAAATTTTTTATTTTTTTTTAACGTATATGTTTTCTGAGGTATACTGTGTAAATTTTCGGTTGTGTGTACGTTTTTCAGCTTCTTATTTCGATGGATATGTCATTGCTCTGTCTGGAATGTTCCACAGTGTGACATTAAACACTTCTACTTTATATTTATCCAGTTACATGTGGTTTTATAGCTCAAAAATACCAAGAAAAACAGGCATTCAGACTGCGAGTGTGGTTGCCTCTCCACAGATCTGACCTGTAACTTTGTCTGGTTTGGTTTCTGTGAAGATAGGAAGGTTTAATGTCACACTGTGAAACATTCCAGACACCAGAAAAGGTACACAATGCATATTTAAAATAGCTTTACTTTCTTAAAAAAAAAAAAATTCAGTAGAGCTGTTTAACTTTTTTCTTTACTAAATAATTCCATATACTGTATTTTTCGAACTATAAGGCGCATTAAGTGAAACAAAACAGTCAGATAAGTCAAACTTTATTTCAACTCATTCACAATAACTCAGCCCAGGGCCCTGGCATCCACGATCCTTTGGCAGATCGAGGCGTAATTCGCCCAGCGTTGCCTCCCTGTCTTGGTGAATGTGTATTATGTATGTGAATGTGGGTGAAATTTAAGTTTGACTCAAATATACATTGAGCAATAATGTGTTTAATTCAGCTTTGCGCACATTTGTTTACATTTTACAGAAACTAAACTTAAAACCACATGGCTCATTTGCATAAACTATAAGTGCTGAAAAAATGTCTGGCTCCTCTTGCGCTGATGCGGTCAGCTTCTGTCTGACTTATTCCGTGAAGCTCCTGACTACTGCACCTGTAATACTCAATTACGACAATCCATCAAGTGGTGCAGCTTTGTAGTTTACCAAAGTCGTACTAAAACATTGTGATAGACTTTTGAGCAGAGTGTACCACATAAAATCGCTTTGAGGTCAGTAAGCACAACCAGAATTAATGCATAAAGCGTACTGGATTATAAGGCTCACTGCTGATTTTTGAGAAAATTAAAGGATTTCAAGTGCACCTTATAGTCTGAAAAATACGATATGTTGATTCATATATTTGATGTCTTCTGTATGTGTCTAAAATAGGGATATCACAGATTCGATACACAAAGCGCTTTCTTCTGCACATTTTTCAGGCACAAAATAGTCAGTATTTTTGTAAAATTAGGACGTAAGTATGTCCATCTGTCGACTTTTCACCTTTGACTCCACCCAAACCACAGTGCTGCTTTGTGATTGGTCTGAAACACAGGTGCCCCAGACAATTACACCAACAGGAGCCTGGGATGTTCTCTAAATAAGAATAAGGGACAAAAGCCTGTGTGGAACAAACTAATTTGCTATTGTGTTTCTGGTTTTATCAAATAATGGCAAAATCCAAAAAAAAAAAAAAAAAAAAAAAGTACCCACGACAACTTTATACAAAATTTTGAAGGTGCATTGTGTAACTTTTCTGGTGGAAGATCATTCAAATGCTTTTCTTCAAGGAGATGTTATTGTTTTGTCTGGAATGTTTCAGAGTATATCATTATTAAACCTTTCTATTTTCACGGAGACCAAACCAGACCAAGTTACAAGTCAGATCTGTGGAGAGCCGACCCGCTCACAGTCAGAATACCTGTTTTTCTTGGTATTTTTCAGCTATAAAACCACCTATAATTGAATAAATGTAAGGCCATCTCCGTAGAAACAAGCAGGTGACCAAAAAGTTACATAGTGCCCCTTTTAAATTAACTTATTGCCACTATATTACCTTAAAATGTTTTCTAATTCAAATCTGTTTTTCTACATTGTTGTAAAGCGTGTGCTCTGCTGCCCCTACAGGTGAAGTGCTGTAAGTACTGGCCCGACGACACAGAGATCTACAGAGACATAAAGGTGACCCTGATCGAGACCGAGCTCCTGTCCGAGTACGTCATCCGCACCTTCGCCGTGGAGAAGGTAAACACCCCACAGCTAACTAAGACCAGGCAGAGGTCAAAGGTCACAGCAGGAGAACAGCTAGAGTTTGTTAGAAAATAGAAAGTTTCCATTTCGTTCACCAGCCTTGTGTGTGTTTGTATTTTATGTGTCTCGACTTTGAAACTTTTACTGTTTACGATTCTTTTGGTATCCACTCTCTCTGTCGCTCTACTTCTTTTACTCTCTTTCTCTCTACTTTCTTTCTTCTGCTGTTGTTTAGTGTTGTATATATTTTGTGTGGTTGATATGAGGGGGTTTGGTGTAGTCAAACTCCTCTGAAAAAAATCATTTTTAACGCTTTGTGAGGGTCCAATCTGTTTTATTTAACATTTTTGGAAGTGTTAATAAAGTCACAGTGGACCGGAGTGCCTGTTTAACCCCAAAATTAAGAGTTATATTAACATTTTGAGAGTAAAGTAAAGATTTTTTACACTTATTTTGACCTAATTTAACATTTTGGAGTAACTAGACACTGTTAAGTAAATTAAGGCATATTGTAAAAACGTTTCTTTTCTTTTAAACATTGTAAAATATGAAATTATGTACAAATCTATAACTGAAGGCTTGATGGAATTTTTAATATCAAAAGGTTTAGGATTTTTAAGCTCATAAAGGTTCAGCAGGTATTTTTCCTCACATTGAAACACTCTGGAAGCATGGCAATGTTCATAAAATGAAATAAAAAAACAACTGTGATCTAAACATGCATGTTGTGTGCTGACCCTGCTCTGACCCTGCCCTCCGCTCTGACCCTGCTCTCCTGGTTGTTCTCCTCAGCGCGGGGCCCATGAGATCAGGGAGATCCGACAGTTCCACTTCACTGGCTGGCCTGACCACGGCGTGCCCTACCACGCCACAGGGCTGCTGGGCTTCATCCGCAGGGTCAAGGCCAAGACCCTGACCAACGCCGGACCTATGGTGGTCCACTGCAGGTCTGGAGCTTTTTCTTTTTCTATTTTATTATTACACATGTTCACTCATTCTAGTTTTTCAATAGGCTCTCTTCACACTTGCGTCACAAACCAGGAAGACGTCCAGCTTCCCAGGCCCAGTTTTCTTCATCTCCATGTCATTGTAGTGTCCGTTATGTTTGGCTAATCAACAATTACAACAATACTTCAGTTTTCATCATTTCCCCACTGACACACAACTCAGAGCGCACTGGGTACACGCGATTCGAAAAGATGAGAAGCTAAATTCAAGATTATTCTAAACCGTATGCAGTCTTCATTTTACTGCTGATCACATTTACTTCAGTGGGTTTATCACAGTCGGTGTCGGGAACTACACCGGAAGTTGTCATGGCATCTTTCCAAACGTCTTCCTGGTTTGTGACGTAAGCGTGAATAGAGCCTATTCTATCACAAAAAGTATTCTTGTGAGTTTTAATTTCAAAAACATGCCAGAAAATTGTATTTTGTTTCATTCACACAAGTTTGAGTAATCCCAGTTAATTCATCTCTACATCTACAATGCTCAAAGTGCTCTGTTCCACATTGTGATGTCATGAAGTGGTAGTTTTTAATTAACAGCTACCTTTTCTTTTCAGTTCAGTAGAGACTGGCAATTTCAGGGCCGAAGTCATCCAAATATGTACAGTACTACTAATAATATTCTAGTGAATGTGTATGGAGTTTAAAAACACAGTGGAGCACTTCATGTATTATCACGACATCACAAGGTGGGACAGAGCATTTTCAGTTTGAGAAAAGAACTCAGCCTAAATATGCAGGATTTGTGAGTTAAACATGTGTGAATGAAACAAAACACAACTCCAGGTCTGTTTTTGATGAGGAAACATTATAACACAGATCAGAAAAATACTGTAACATGACCCTTTTAATTTGACTTGTTTGTGTTTCTGCAGCGCCGGGGCGGGGAGGACAGGCTGCTTCATCGTTATAGACATAATGCTGGACATGGCCGAGAGGGAAGGAGTGGTGGACATCTACAACTGTGTGCGAGAACTGCGCTCCAGAAGAGTCAACATGGTCCAGACCGAGGTACTGGGACTCGGGACTCTGGACGGGGTTTAGGTTTAGTTTTGGCTTTTGTTAACTTTATGGTTGCGAGGTAACCGTGGAATTACCTCTACATATGTCATCGTAAACATGCAATTAAAGTCAAATGAATCTCATGAGAAGGAATAGGAATTGATTTACAAACAAAATAGCAAAATAAAAGCACCAGAATCATGTAGAGCGGATTAATTAATAAAACATTCATTTTAAGACCGAAATGTGGAGCTTGACAAGAGCAGTTAATTTGTATTTCTGTATTTCACAACGCAAAGTGAATTCTTCTTGTTTGGAACACAGCAGCTATCAGGTTAAAAATGAAATATACATATTTACT
The DNA here is from genome assembly GCF_026225935.1 of Boleophthalmus pectinirostris. Taxonomy (NCBI): domain Eukaryota; kingdom Metazoa; phylum Chordata; class Actinopteri; order Gobiiformes; family Gobiidae; genus Boleophthalmus; species Boleophthalmus pectinirostris. The sequence goes on from NW_026571095.1 coordinate 26,680,361, forward strand.
TATGAATCCATGTATCATTCGTTCATTCTTTTTCAAAATAAAACCAAGAATAAGAAAATGAAAAAAACAACGATTTTCTTCATTATTTGTCTCCAAAACCAAAATGAAAAAACAGATGACGATTCAATTTTTCAGTATTTGATTTTGTGTTTAAATGAATAATGGAAAAATGGCCAGTTTCCCATTTCTGTGACTTAAACTGCAAAGCGGGACTTTTGCGAAGTATACGGACTGAACCAGGACTAAACCGGTTTCAATCCTGATCTCAGTCCCGGTCCTGGTCCTGGTCTGGTCCCGGTCTCAGTTCTGATCACGCAACAGTGTGCACTTCTGGGCCCGTCCCACTCAGTCCTGGTTTAGTCCTGGTGTAGTCCTGGTTTTCCTGGTGTAGTACTGGTGTAGTCCTGGTGTCCTGGTTCAGTCCTGGTTTAGTCCTGGTGTAGTACTGTTTTAGTCTTGGTTCAGTTCTGGTTCAGTCCAGCCAGGAAACGGCCCTTATCCGTTTTTTCCATTATTCATTTCAACACAAAATCAAAACCTGAAAAAAAACGAATTGTCATCCATTTTTTCATTTTAGTTTTGGAGACAAATAATGAAGAAAATAGTTCTTTTTTTTGTTTTGTTTGGTTTTATTTTGAAAAACTAATGAACGAATGATACACGGATTCTTCTGCATACTTCACTGAGAGGATTTGCTTCACCATTTATTTATACGTGAAGACCAAGAGATCAGGATGTAGCAACAGGCAGAGACAGAGAGTGTTGCGTCTATAAATGTCTATGCATGTCATGTCATCTGCTTCCCATGTCCAGCCAGGAAGTAAAGTTACAAACACCACCAACATTTCAAATCTAAGCAAAATTTTGAGTCAAATCTTAAATATAGTTGATGTTAACGATGTTTTAGTGAAATGCACTTTAAGTCTGGGCCCTCAGAGACAGTCGGTGATATAAGATTAGGCACGCTCCACGACAGCCTGTTGTGTCTGCACTGGATTAAAGGAGATCTTCGAGTGATTCTGAGCATAAGACCAGCTTTAGGAAGTGCAAGAACAAACAGAGGAACAAAGGAAAATGTATGTATTTTTTATTTGGCAGAAATTCAACGAGTAAAGAACATTATGTGACTTCTGTTTACGTACAAATATAGTAAACACACACAAAACTACTGTAAGTAATGAAACACAACTGCAAACCTTTCTGTTAAAATGAAAAAAATTAATCAAATTATCTATAAAAAATAATAATGCAAGCGTAATCAGTGGCGGAGTTAGAGATTTCGGGGCCCAAGGTGAACTTAAGTTTGAAGCCCTTAATATAATTCACCTTTTTGTTTGTTTTTTTATATATTTGTTTGTTTTTCCCCATTGTTCTTGAGACAGGCACATTTCTATTTGAATTATGGTGGATTAGAAACTTGTCTTATTAGTTATGTTGCCTACTAGAAAACCAGAGCTGAAAGTAGTTTTATTTTTGTGCTAGTACAATAACATTTTTGTTTAGATCCATTACATATGATTATTATTATTTTCCTCATGATTATTGTTCAAAAGTAAACTACTCTCATTTAATGTCATATTGAGGGAAAGTCAAATTGCTCTGAGGCCTCGGCGATTAGTAGCACTGAGGACAGTTGGTTTGGGGACCACAAGCAGCCACCTACTTTTGCCTAATGGTAGCACCACCTCTGAGCATAATGAATGAATGAATGAATGTTTTTTTGGACAGTAATACATAGAACATGCATAGAGAACATAAATACATAGATATAACACATAAAGTGAATGTTTCTTTTAGTGCTGTCATGCGATTAAAAAAATTGAGAGATTAATTAATTATGATCTGTAATTAATTAATCTAATTAATCTCATTTTAATCTCACCTAAAAATTGCTGAGAAAAGCTTCAATTTGAGGTATTTTCATTTAAATTCATTATTACATTATTGTGGCAGATCAAAAGACTGATATAGATTTAAAAAAGTGACTTTATAAAGTCATTTATTGTTTAACAAATCTCTCCAATTTGGCTGTTGAGCCCAAGTCTCCATGAATAAGAAACTGTTTGCTGTAAAGTAGCAAAGACGAGGAAATCTGAACATAATAACTTTTGTCTACTTAAAGACAATAAAAAGTCCAGTCTTTCCTTAACCATATTAAAAATATTATTGATAGAGAAATGCTTTATATATGAGATCACTGGTTTTAGTCCTGGTTTAGACCTGGTTTAGACCTACTTTAGTCCTAGTCGAAGTGAGTGGAATTACCGAAATAAAAAAATGTATAAATGTGTTTTGTTTGTGCGTGTGTTGTTGTCCCAACAACACATAAAAACAGGTTTTATAATAAAGAAACTCACATACAGAAACACTAGATTAAAAATGAGATTAACGCGATTAAAAAACATAACGCGCTAAATATGACTGTAATTAATTAATCGCAATTAACGCGATAATTTGACACCCCTAGTTTCTTTTCTGTAATAATAAGCAAAAACTTGTGTCCGAAAAAGGAGTGGGAGGAAGTAAACACTTATTTAATAATGCAAAGTAAAAAATAAAAAAATCTTAAAGGGCTCATGCTATTTTCTGATTTACACTATGTTATAATGTTGTTTCCTCATCGAAAATATACCTGGCGTTGTGTTTTGTTTCATTCACACTTGTTTAACACACAAATCCTGCATATTTAATAGAGATGTAACAATATCCAAATCTCACGGTCTGATATTTATTGTGATATTTTGTGGAGGCTGACAAAATTGTGAATATGCTACTTTTTCCTCTTAAAATGCCTTGACAAGATTTAATCCAAAGAACTAAGATTTAAAAGTGCTTAGAACTGCTATTTCTTCATGTAGTTTGCGCCAAAACGGAGCAAAGGATCATGGTCAATGTAGTTCCTACTGTTTTTTTAGTTACTGCTGCACCATAAGTTTTAATTTAAGCAAAGAAACTTGTAATTCAATATATTGTGATGGTCCACGATATTATTGAGAGACTTTTGACGATATGATATCACGATATTTAATAAATATCTAATAAAGAGTTACTCAAACATGTGTGAATGAAACAAAACACAACTCCAGGTTTGTTTTTGAGGAGGTAACAAATAATATTGGAGCTTATATAATATAAAACATCAAACTTCATAAACACCAAATTAGGAAAAGTGAGCAAAACTGTCAACTATTTAACTTTTTCATGAAGTTCTTTGAGTTTACGCTGGCCTTTTGGCTTCTCTACACATCATATGTAATCAGACTTTTCTCGTGTTTACGGTACAGACCCCAGTTGCTTAGAAACATGATTCTGAACCATAAAAAGCAAAGTAACATTATTATTCCTCAGCAGACAGGTGATTTAGTTTTAACATGTATATGATAAAAACTCATTAACTTTCTATTTTAAGTTTAACTGGGCTAATGTGGACTTAAATTGAGTTCTTAAAGCCGGCATTTAATTGGTAGTGAATAGTCCTACCTCAGTGGATTAAGGACACATCATATTGTTCACGCACCAGTTTAAACGCACTGTACCTGAAGAGAAATTGTTGTAAATAAGTGTCATTTTCCTTTGTTAAAACCTCTTTTGGCATTTAGATTTTTTATACTGCACTCTATTTTCTGTTGTTGACCATTAACTTCCACTAGGTGGCGCCAGCCTGGCTACCACAATATGGCTTTTTTGAAAGAATGTAAGGAATTTTTTGTTTTCATATATGGTCATAGAAACAGTGTTGGGAAGGTTACTTTTATAATATATATTCCCCTACAGATTACAGATTACATACCCCAGACTGTAGTTTGTAACGTAATCCATTAAATTACTTAAAGTGAGTTACGTAATCTGAATAATTTGGATTACTTGCTTTGCTGTAGAGAAGCAAAGACTCGGACATCTTCACTTAAGTCTGCTAAAAACAATAAAAAAGCCCAGTCTTTACTTAACCGTGTTAAAAATATTATTGATAGAAGAGGAGGAGACACGGCCCACACGGCATGGTTTAGTCCTGTTAAATCCTGGTTTAGACCTAGTTTAGACCTGGTTTAGACCTAGTTTAGACTTGGTTTAGACCTGGTTTAGACTTGGTTTAGACTTGGTTTTAGTTCTGCTTTAGTCCTGGTTTAGTCCTGGTTTAGTCCTGGTTTAGACCTAGTTTAGACCTGGTTTTAGACCTGGTTTAGAACTGGTTTGGACCTGGTTTAGACCTGGTTTGGACCTGGGTTTAGACCTGGTTTAGTCCTGGTTTAGACCTGGTTTAGACCTGGTTTTAGACCTGGTTTTAGACCTGGTTTTAGACCTGGTTTTGAACTGGTTTGGACCTGGTTTAGACCTGGTTTGGACCTGGTTTAGACCTGGTTTAGACCTGGTTTAGACCTGGTTTTGGGGACCTGGTTTAGACCTGGTTTAACCTGGTTTAGACCTGGTTTTAGACCTGGTTTAACCTGGGTTTAGACCTGGTTTAGACCTGGTTTTAGACTGGTTTGAACTGGTTTACCTGGTTTAGACCTGGTTTAGACCTGGTTTAGACCTGGTTTAGTGTCCGGCAATGAGTGGAATTTCCGAAAACAAAAACAAAAAAAGGGAATACCTTGAAATGTGAAAAAAGGGAAAATACCGCCATTAATCCATTTATTTCAACCAAGTAATCTAATTACCACTCACTGAAACAGTAACTGTAACCGAATACAGTTACTCATAATTTGTACTCTGATTACATAACTCCGGTACATGTAATCTGTTACTCCCCAACACTGCGTACAAACTAATAAAAATGTTAACAAAGGCACAAAAGTTTATCGTTTGTGATCGTAGAAAACAAACCATAATGAGTATGAAAAAATGCAAGATTTTTTTTGTTTTCGTTTATGGTCGTATGAACTAATACTAATGATAACCAAAGCTCAAGAGTTTATCTTTATGATCGTAAAAATCAAACCACAATGAGAATGAAAGAAAGTAAGGATTTTTTGTTGTTGTTGTTGTTGTTTTCGTTTAAGGTCATACAAACTAATAATAATGTCAAGAAAAGCTCAAAAGTTTATCATTTATGATGGCAGAAAATAGACCATAATGAAAATGAAAATAACAATACGGCTTTAAACAAGTATATTGTATTAATTCAATTAGAGGTGTTTTTATTTCTCAAAACTACAGCAAAAACATGGATTATTACTTTGAGCAGGTCCGTATCTCCACAGATCTGACCTGTAACTTGTCCTGGTGATCTGACTGCCTTTCTCCATGGAGCTAGTTAAACCAAATGCCAGACTGTAGAACATTTCCGAAAAAAAACCAACAACATGGCGTCAAGCAAATGTTGGAAAATCACACCACTGTAGCTTTTACAACCAACCATGACCAACGATTTCACCGATTTCGAGCCCACGTCTCATTATATTTACGTGTACACTGCCGGGTGGTTTTACTGTCCAAGATTTAGCAGCTCTTTACATATTTAATGATAATCCCCCTCGAAGCGCCCTCGCCAAGGCACTGCCCCGCACTCGCGCTCCATTTCCCCGGACACAGAGCATAAGTGCCCCGGCAATAAAGCCCATTTTAGAGCCTTGTAACCACCAGCGTTTAGCCCATATTGATAGCTGCCTCACCCTCCTGTTTCATACCGACCGAAGCGCGCGAGCTTTGGGGAGTTTTTTAGCGCGCGCTGACCATCTGGAGGTGTCCGTAGTTTCAGTGAACGCATCATTTCACCGTAATTCCCTTTAAATCACAGGCGTCATTGGGTTTAATGGGCAAGCGCTTCACGGCTGAGGGTGGACGGGGATTTTCTTGTCGACCGGAGACCAAATGTTGTTCAGGCTGAGTCATTCGCCACAAGTTCACTGACCTTCAATGCGACATGTGTGTGTGTCTGTGTGTTTGTGTGTGTGTGTGTGTCTGTTTGTGTATATGTTTGTCTTTGTGTATGTGTATGTTTGTTGTGTGTGTGTCTATGTATGTTTCTGTGTTTGTATGTGTGTGTGTGTGTGTGTGTCTCTATATGTTTGTGTGTATTTGTGTTGTGTGTTTGTGTTTTGTGTTTTTGTATGTTTGTTGCGTGTGTGTGTGTGTGTGTCATGTGTGTTTGTGTGCCTGTGTGTGTTTGTGTGTGTCTCTGTATGTTTGTATGTGCGTTTGTGTCGTGCATGTTTGCGTTGCATGTGTGTTTATGTTTGTGTTGTTTGTGTGTGTCTGTATATGTTTGTATGTGTGTTTGTGTTGTGTGTGTGTCTGTGCATGTGTATGTTTCTGTGGTTGTGTCATGTGTGTTTGTGTGCCTGTGTGTGTGTATGTGTCTGTATATGTTTATGTGTGTTTGTATGTGTTTGTGTTCATGTTTATCTGTATATGTTTGTCTGTGTATTGTGTGTATGTATGTTTGTGTGTGTGTATGTGTTTGTGTGCCTGTGTGTGTCTCTGTATGTTTGTATGTGCGTTTGTGTCGTGCATGTTTGTGTTACATGTTTGTTTGTTTGTGTTGTATATGTTTGTCTGTGTATTTGTGTTGTGTGTGTGTGTGTGTATGTGTCTGTATATGTTTATGTGTGTTTGTATGTGTTTGTGTTCATGTTTATATGTATATGTTTGTCTGTGTATTTGTGTTGTGTGTGTATGTACGTTTGTGTGTTTGTGTCGTGTGTGTGTTTGTTGTGTGTGTCTGTTAGAGCTGGGTATCATTAAAAAGTTGCAGATACAGTACATACCTCGATACAGTGCACTTTTGGTTCGATACGATACATTTCAAATCAAATCGATACGGTTCAGTAAAAAATAAAGGCTAAATCGTGTCTGTGATACTAAAAGTTTTTGTTAAACCACTTCTTCTTGTGCAAAGTTCATATGAAACACAAACATTTTAATCATCACAACAGCGAAAATGTCAAAGCTGAGTGATTTTCCTTCCTCTAAACAAACAACAAAACTGTTGCGTAACAAAATAATTGAGTAAAATATACCAAAAAATACTCTTGGTGATATATCGATACAGCAGCCCGTGATATCGATACTGTATCATCACATTAAACGATATGATATATTGATATTTAGATGTTTTTGCACAGCTGTAGTGTCTGTATATGTTTGTATGTGTGTTTGGTGTTTATATTGTGTATGTTTGTGTTTGTGTCTTGTGTCTTTGTCTTGTGTGTGTGTTTGTGTCATGTGTGTTTGTGTGCCTCTGTGTGTTGTGTGTGTGTGTGTGTGTTTGCATTGTGTATGTGTTTGTATAGTGTGTATGTTTGTCTTGTGTGTCTGTATATGTTTGTATGTGTGTTTACGTTGTGTATGTGTTTGCATTGTGTGTGTTTGTGTTGTGTATTGTGTGTGTTGTGTGTTTGTCGTACAAGCAAAAATAAATAAATAAAATAAATAAATGGTTAAGCCATGTTAAAAACGGACCTGGAGTTGTGTTTTGTTTCATTCACACATTTTTAAGTCACCTTTTATGATTAGTCTGTTTGCATCTCCACCTTGTCATGAAGTGGTAGTTTTCAAGTTAACAGTTACAACTTTTACCTTTTATTTAGTAGATTTTGGCAGAAATTGTCCAAATGATTCTAGTGAAGGTGTGTGACATTTGAAAACACAGTGGAGCACTTCCTGTATTACCGCATGACATCACAAGGTGGAAAAGAGCATTTTGAGTTGTGGACATGTAGACAGACTAATAATAAAAGATGACTCAAACATGTGTGAAGGAAACAAAACACAGAGCAGGTAACAGCTTTACATCGTGGCCTAAAGCTCACAAGAGTCAGTTTTGTGTGATACAGGATCGTTTTTCGTAAACTTCAAACTTACAAAACGAAAACATACACACTTTCTGACAATCCTAATTTGAGCATCACCCCAGCGCCTCCCTCCTGACCCCCAGAGCCCCCCCCCTCCCACCAGCCGCGGGCCTTCAGCTCAACGTCGCGCGCTCTGTTTTACAAATGACAGCACATGTTTGTCTGTCACGGCCTGACCTGTGCATCTGAACGCACCCCGGTCTGAAGTGACAGAGGGGTGTCGGGAGGAAATGTCACATCACAATGAATTTACATCAACCCCCGAGTCGTGTGTCACCGCGGCGACGCTCCCAGTGAGCGATGAGAGCGGGCTGCGAGGGCCCCGTCCCACCAGCAGGGGGCCTCGGCGCAGCGGGGGAGGCGTACGGGGCGGCTGGAGACGTCAATCTTCATCAGGGCGTAATTATGACAGGGCTAATGAGCGGGAGGCTAAAGCTACACTGTTTAGGAAGTGTGTCAGCCCAGAGACATTCAAGAAAGTCGATCTGTGTCTTGATGCAAATAGACGATGAAGCAAGCCCATATTTTGTTTCACAGTGCGGTGTTAAACCTTTCTATCTTCATGAGACCGAACCAGACCAAGTTACAGGTCAGATCTGTGGAGAGGCAACTCTGCTCTCAGTCAAAATACCTGTTTTTCTATGTGTTTTTAAGCTATAAAACCACCTGTAATTGAATAAATGTAAGGTAGAGCTGTTTAATGTCACACTATGGAACATTCTAGGCAGAGCAGTGACATATCCATAGAAACAAGCATCAGAAAAGTTACATAGTGCACCTTTAATGTTCTTTCTTAGTCAAAAACAGACCTGGAGTTGTGTTTTGTTTCATTCACACATGTTTAAAACGCAAATCCTGCGTATTTAGGCTGCGTTTTTTCTTTTCTTTCAAACTGAAAACTCTCTGGTCCACCTTGTGATGTCATGTGGTGATACAGGAAGTGCCGCATTGTGTTTTTAAATTCTATACACCTTCATTAGAATCATTTGGATCATTTTAGCTTCTTTTTTTTTTTTTTTTTTCTTTATTTGAGCATAGTAAAACAAAACAACACTAACAAACAAAACAAAACAAAACAAAAACAAGGATATGTACATCTACATATTTGGGACCTGGTGAAGGATGAAGTTTAAAAAAAGCTTAAAATGTCCTTTTCAGCTTCTTCAAAAGGACAAAGGTCACTATTATCTTGAATGCTACCGCTTCATGACATCACAAGGTGGAACAGGACTGTGCCCTATGTTCCCTCATTTCTAAGGTCTTTTTTTTTTTCTGAATAAAATTAGGCCCTATGTTCCCTTATTCCCTTTATCATCAATTTACATCAGATTTTATCCACATTTCTCCCAATTTGGTCGACAATTACACCCGATTATCCAGCAGCAGGATCCTAGGTTGAAATTACTCCGAATCATCCCTTTAAATGCGGCATAAAAATAAAAATGACTTGACTTAGAGTTTAATTTTGAGAAAAATCTTAGAAATAAGATAAATCTTGGAAATAAGAGAACATAGGGCTGACCCCGGTGCACCAGAGGATTTTCAGTTTTGAAAATGTAGACAGTCTAATTATAAAAGATTAGATTTAGACTTAGACTTTATTGATCCAAGGGGAATTATTGGGACACAGTAGCTCACACATCACAAAAAAATCTAAAAACAAATAAGATATAATGACATAAATGTTAGAAATGTAACGATATCCAAATCTCTCGGGACGATATTATCACAATATACATCTCACGGTACAATATTTACTGCGATATAATTGTAGATGGACACTTTTTTGCTTTTAAAATACCTTGACAAGATTTTGGTGTGAATTATTTCCGACATAATCCCAAGAATTCAAGTAAAAAACTTATCACTTCATGTTGTCTGAGCTGAAATGAATCATGGGATATGTAGTTCCCAATGTTTACAAGCTGTTGCTACTATAAAACCATACATTTAAGCAAAGCAATGTATAATCCGATATATTGTGACAGCCCATGGTATTATTGTGAGACTTTTGACGATAAGATATCACGATATTTTGGTTATTGTTACATAACTGTCAAATCCGTCCAGAAAAACGTTCCTAGTTCCTGGTAATGATCCTTTAATGTAGCAGTTTTCTAAAATAGGCATTTTCAACATTATATTTTCTAGTTTGGGGAGTGAAATCAGTTTGTATTAACATAAGTCATGGAAATTTTTGGTTAAAAATTAAAAAAAATAACATAACATCACAAAGATGGCCTATTAACACTCATAACACTGATTTAAAGTTGAGTTTGGTTGCATAGTTTTGACCAGATTGATGTAAATAAGGTGAACAACACTGGATGTCAGAACATTAATAAGACATAATGTTGTTTACAGTGCTATGGGGTGTACACTTTATTTTATTCAAATGAGATCAGCGAACATGCAAAAATCTGTAACGTGACCTTTGAACATAGACAATGACAAATATTGTTGAGAGAAACATCCGGAGGCTAACGAATAATCACGCTAAGGTCACGGAAAGGTCACGGCTTCCTCTGAGCTCAAAGCTTTGTGCTGCTGCTGCTGACGGTACGAGCTACATGCAAACTCAGGGGGTCTAATGCAGGGGCCGTGTGTGAGGGGTGTTACTTCAGTACAGTGGTAATAATGATGAAGTTTGCTCCGCTCTTCAATGTTTCTTATGGAGTAAATTGTCAGGAGCATTGAGTAACTATCGTGCATTTTTCAGATCGGAGGGTCTTGGTCAGGAGAACCTAGCTGCAGAATCAGCTCACCATACATGATGTTTTTTTGTTTTTTTTTGTTCTCTTAAAGGTTGTATAGAGGATTTTCCAAGGAACGAGAAATCCAGCGACTGTTTGTCCTTTTTCAAATGTTGCGCATGCGTGAAACCACCCCCCCTCCCCCCACAGCTCCTACGTAGAAACGCCTCCTCCCTCCTCCTCTTTACGCCAGAAACAGGTTTGTTTACAGCCGGTGCTGCACATGACTTGTAAACAACTAACTACAGTGTTGGTTAGGCAAGACGGAGAAGTGAGGAGCGGGGGGAGCGGGGGCGCGGAGATTCCGTGCCCGGAGAAGTGAGGAGCAGGGGGAAGAGCGGAACGGGCAGCGGGGACAGGAGCAGGAAAGGGGTGCAGAGAAGGTTGCGCGGAGATTCAGTGCGAATGAACTAGCTACAACACGCAGCAGCAAGCGGACTCTTTCTTTGCCTTGAAAATTACGTTTTCAGACATAGGATATCGCTTTCGTGTCCTGAAAAACGTTTGTCTAGCTCTTGGAAATAAAGTACGTTTTCATAATAAGCAGAAGTTTCCTGTCCAGGAGTAATTTGGCGACCAGTGCGTCAGTCTTTAGACCCTGCGTCTGCTTCAGTCGCGCCATCGCTGGAATGAATCTTCAAGAATCACCTTAGTTTGGCTTCGCTGCTTTTCCCCTTGTCTTCTTCTTTCAGCGACCTCAAAAACAGACTTTCTTTTGCGGCTAACTGCTCCTGGATTCTTGTCGCCATTGCAACAAACTTTGTGCGAACTGCGAGGAAGATATAGGTCAAAAAAAGCCGCTAAGAACTGTTGCGTTGGTGGAGTAAACAGCGTCTGTGCGTCTTGCGTCTGTGGACTGCGTGACAGGCGTACGTAAACCACGTACCGGCGGCGCGCAGGCAAGTCAGTTACGCTAGAAACGTAGGGAGATTGATTGACAGCCTGTCAGCTAACAGATAACGAGGCAGTGTCGTTATCTATTGGCAAATGTTTAGCCCCACCACGTCCAGAGTTGATGAATTTTTATTCTCTTTTTTTTTGGTCATCATAATTACAAGGCTACTGCATCTCTATAATGCTATCATTGACAACTTGAAACAAAAAAAATCCTCCATACAACCTTTAATATTATTCAAATGACACTAAGGAATAGACTCAATACCGATTCTAATACTCCAAGACGACAATAAAAAAACACCCTTAGAATATCATTTTCAACATTAAATCATAGTCCTTTCTTCTTCTTGCCAGGCTAGTGCCACCTACTGCCTTCACTCAGTTTCATTTCTCTCCAGTGACTAGGTCAGGAATCAGAATTGGAATCAGAATACACTAGACGCTTTGCCAATTCAGCGAAGAGCCGTACATTCTGTGTTGTCAATGATTCCCGAGATTTAAAGCTGGAATAAAGAGAATGTATGGTGAAGGGGAAAAACATTATTGCCCTTCTTCCTATGGGATTTGGGAAAGGCTTAATATACCAGTTAGCCCCGTTAGTGGTGCATAACATACATCACTACCAAATAGCAGCGATTGGTTAAATAAAAAAAGTACCCGCCTACTGTCGAGCGAACAAAATCTAATGCTGCGAGGTCAGACGGTTTCCTCGAAGAATCAGGCTAGTCTTATTCCCCTAAATAGTTTCATTTGGTCTTCAGATAATTTATGTTATTAGGAATTTGTTTTCATAGCTGACAGTTTCGATTGCTCACTGTTGCTATGACGTGTCCGGTCAGCTGATTTAAACAGGTTTTGGCGCTGTCTTCCTACCGGTGGAGGCAGGACAACAGCGCCAACTGCAGTCCGACTTCCTCAGGACAGTATCCCAGGTGTGTGCTGGATTAAAGAGGCAATCGAAATATGGAAACGTGCCCATTTGACTATCAATCAGGACGAGGGGGCTTTTTTTACTGTCACACACCTGGGATCGTGTCCTGAGGAAGTCGGACTGCAGATGGCGCTGTCATCCTGCCTCCACCGGTAGGAAGACAGCGCCAAGACCCGTATAAATCAGCTGACCGGACACGACACAGCAACATCACCACTCTGAGGAAGAAGTGAGCAACTGAAAAAAGAACCTAACATACATGTGGTTTTATATCTGTGTAATCCCTCAGTGGTCCAGGTAGGTTCCAGAGTAGACTTTGTGCTGTTATATTTGTTTTGATACAGCTCATTTCTGTCCTGTAACTGTGACGTTTTTAGTATCTTCACCTGCTCAAATGAGTGTCTAGTTTCGATACCAGTTTTTGTATCGATTAGTATCTGATTTTCGATACTTTTGACAACACTACCTCCAAATATTACTCATGTTGGTGTAGGATTTATTTTCCTTGTTCCTTATAATATTGAATGGAACTACTTTTGGGGCGTAATGATACAGTTGTGTGAGAAGGTCAAAAAAAAAACTGTCGAGTGGGCTGTTAATAAATAATAGATAATAAAAAATCTGGTGGTCTTAATTCACATCCACAACCTACTTGATTTTCCGTAACTCTTTGAAACAAGTGTTAAAGTAAAATCGCCGATGTTGTGTGTGTGTGTGTGTGTGTGTGTGTGGGTCCAAGTGTCCTGACAGATTCGCAATGAGGATGCTGTTGTTTGCAGGAGCAGTATGTCTTCATCCACGACGCCATCTTGGAGGCCTGTCTGTGTGGAGACACCACCATCCCGGCCAGTCAGCTCCGCTCTGTGTACTACGACATGAACCGCCTGGACCCTCAGACCAACTCCAGCCCCATCAAGGAGGAGTTCAGGGTAAGGAGGCTCGCAGGGACAAAACTCAGTGCAGTTCCTTTAGGGTTTACTGTACAAAGGTGATATAATTCATAATGATATTTGTCATGGGACAGATAATATCCTAAACACAACCTTCTAGCATCAGTTGATACCTTTTAAGTGATAGCTTGATAGCACTCTGTCACTCTACTTAGACCAGGGGTGTCAAACTCATTTTGGTCTGGGGGCCACATCCAACCAACTTTGATCCCAAAGGGGCTGGATCAGAAAACTCACGGCATATATACCCCAAAAATAGTAGTAAGTTCAAATATTTGTGCGGAGAAACACAAATCTATTACAGAAATCTTTTTTAATTGATGAACTCTTTCTTTTACAAAATATTATAATATTATGAACAACCTGAAACTTTAAGAAAAATGCAATTTCAACACAATGTTTTAACATGAACTTGTATGCAAATAGGAATAAGTAAATTTTTCTTGGAAAATCCTGCACTCGGCTCCACTTTTCTCATTTTTGACATTTTTTTGATGAGGGTGTCACGGTCAACAGTCAAAACGATCGTCCTTTAAGAGCGTTTGGAAAGAGACAAGTCTTCATTTGTGCTGCTCTGGTGGGAGGAGCCACGTACAGAGGCGCTGGAGACGCACCGCAGAAAATTACCAATATTTTAATAGAAAATATAATTAACATATTTTAGTAGAAAATCAGCCGAGGGCCAGATTAAAGGTCTTGGAGGGTCGGATCCAGCCCCCGGGCCACATGTTTGACACCCCTGAGTTAGACTCTAATCTTTGTTTTAACACAGTGTGACCATAAAGAACTGTTTTACCTGTAATTACAACAGGTGAGCTCTTAAACAATTTCCTCTCAGATTACATTAGTCACAGTCTTGGATTAAAAAGTTAAAAAATCAAACACCAAGCACAATCATGAGCGCTCGTATTATTCATAGTCTTTTGTTAATGTGTTGTTAAACCCATTTAGTATTTTATTTTTATATTAAAACTTAACCCGCTGTGTTTCCTAGTGTTTGTATTGTTCTCGTGCAGGGGTCTCCAACCTTTTTCCTCGGGTGAGCTGCCTTTACGAAACAAAAATTCCAGAGAGCTACTTATTTTAACAGTCAAAAGAAATAAAGTATAAGATTTAGATGAGGTACAGTTGGGTAAAACATAAACCATTGTTACGTTTGGACATTTTTTGTTTTCCCACCCGTTTTTTATTGTCTATATTTTTGTAGCATTTTTCCCTAGTTTTGTTTTTGACCTGGTGGGACCGGCTGTCCTGTTTTCGCTTTGCTCTTGGGTTTAGGTTGTTAAGTTGGGTTTTTTTCGTCTTTAGTTACGGGTGCTGGCACTACGGCCCTGTATAGTTTGGCCGGCTCGGGCACGGGTTTTATTTATTTATTTATTTATTTATTTGAGACAGGGACAGCACACAATTTTTACATTAACCTTGACAGGAGACATGCATTGTACCAGGTTGTACCATCAGTGGGTTAAGTGGTTAAGGGTTTTTTTGGGGGTTTCAAGACATCTACAACAACAACAAAAAAAAAAAAACAAAACTCTAATCTTTAATTTGGTTTCCGTGTCCTTCTTAAATATGTTGGGACTCATCTTTTTGGGTCGTAACATTATTTATTTATGAGTGCACAAAGTCAGACATCAAAATTATAGATTTACAATAATAATATGCATTTCATTCAGCAAATTTGAGTTATTCAGGACAATACGTGTAATTCAGAAATCCTTTGGCGAGCTACTTGAAAGAGGATTTTCAAATAAAGCTCAAATTAAAGTCTAACTTGAGTAACAGAGCTTCAGACAGAGTGGTGCCTCTATTCAGCAGGGAAAGTTGATGGCATCAGCGGCAAAGTATCAATAGTTAATGTAGCCTTGGTATCAGAAAGTATACTCAAAACTACCACACAAAATGCTCATTACAGATTTTAATTCTTTGTGCAGACCCTGAACATGGTGACTCCCACGTTGAGAGTGGAGGACTGCAGCATCGCCCTGTTGCCGAGGAACCATGAGAAGAACCGGTGCATGGACGTGCTTCCTCCAGACCGCTGCCTCCCCTTCCTCATCACCATCGACGGGGAGAGCTCCAACTACATCAACGCCGCGCTCATGGACGTAAGGCACCCACATTGTACTGTCAAAAAGTTTGGACACACTTTTTCATTCATGTTTTTACGTGTCTTCTTTATACATATTGTAGACTCTCAGTGAAAACTAGACAAAACTATGAATGAACATGTATGGAATGTAGTAAACAAAAAATAGCTGGTTTTATATTTTAAACCTATCCTTGCTTTGGTCACTGGTCACTTTAGTTCACTTATTATTTGTTTTCTTTACTACATTATTCCATAAATCTAGCTTCATATATTTGGTGTCTTCTGTATGTGCCTAAAATGTCGACAGTCGCAAACATTAAAAAAAAAAAAAAACATTGTAAAAGAAGGTGTGTCCAGACTTTTGACTAGTATTGTATTTAATAACAATAGCTTTATTTAGTTGAATAGTTATATAACAGGTTTACATTGTCTTATAAGTATTGCTTCATTAGGTGGGATAGTACCTGGGGTGAATATTTGTCATAGTTTTACACCCAGAAGAAAAGAAATGAAACTAGAGCTGAGTTATAAAAAAGTAATGCCTCTATGTGTGATTTTTGTTTTATAAGAGCTGCTCAGGAAATGGCATGAATAATTTCATAATTCTATGCAACAGTCAAGACACTTTTAGTTTATTCAGCTGTTGGTTTTATGGCTAAAAAATGACTTGCTGTCATTTAATGCCATACTGTGGAACCTTCTAGGCCAGACCTGGGCATTGTACAGCTTCCAGGTCATGTACAGCTTTTTGATTGACTCCGATCTGCCTGTTTAAGATAATTTGGAATTACAAAATAAACATATTTTATAATTTTACCTCATGCATGGACTAAAGCTGCATTGCGTTTATTTGATAGGTGTTTTTTAAATGACATTTTTTGTAAGGCAGCCCCACTTTTTCATTACTTAGTAGGGCTGGGTATCATTAAAAAGTTGCCAATACAATACATACCTCGATACATAGGCCACGGTACGATACATATCTCGATACAGTGCAGTTGCGATTTGATACGATATATTTTTAATCAATCTGATACGGTTTAATAAAAATAATGGTTAAATCATGTCTGTGATACTAAAAGTCTTTGTTAAATCACGTCTTGTGCAAAGTTCATTTGAAACACACACATTTTAATCATCAAAACAGTGAAAATGTCAAATGTGTCGCATGAATGAGTTTCTTTCCTCTAAACAAGCAACAAAACTGTAGTGCTGTAACAAAATAACTGAGTAAATTATACCAAAAAATACTCTTGGCAATATATCGATACAGCAGCCCATGATATCGATACTGTATCATCACATTAGGTGATACGATATATCGATATTTCAATATTTTTGCACACCTCTATTGCTTAGTCATAACCAGCTCTTTCCAGTCTTACCAGCTCGTCAAAACAATGTTATTTACTGCTTTTCATAAAGAAATACAATTAATATTATGCAGAATTGAGCCCTCAACAATATTTTCTGTTTCTCATGTGGCCCCATGGAAAACATAATTGCCCACCCCTGATCTAGAGAGAGCATTATCTCCATGGAGACTAGCAAGTGGCAGTCTTTCCACCTGAAAAGTTACATACTGCACCTTTATCCTGGGCTCAATCTTTCTTTAATCAAACGGCAAAGAGCTGAAGCGGTTGCCCAGGTTACCCAGGTCACCTTCGAGTGCGTCCGTCCATTCACACCTTGTAATATAATAAAAGCCGCTGTACCAGACCGGACCATGCCAGTCAAAGTTAGTCCAAGGGCTAAATCTGACCCTCGGCTGGCGACTCTCCCTCTACATGAATCATCCATTAGAGCAGAGCGCACAGGTTAAAGCGTACACATTTGCAGCGAATGTCATCTGGGCCTGTGATGCTATCTGTAGGCACCTCTCTGTCTGAAGCTCTGTTAGATTTTAATCTGATCTTTGTTTTACCTCAATCTGACCAGAAAGAACTGACTTCGCTGGAACTAAAGCGTGTGGGATGTAGGGACGTAAAAAAAAACAGAAATATCGTGATATCGTATCGTCAAAAGTCTCACAATAACATTGTGGGACTGTCACAATACATCGACTTACAAGTTCCTTTGCTTAAATACTTTTTTTTATAGTAGCAGTAGCTTATAAACATAGGGAACTACATATCCCATGATTCATTTCATCTCAGACAACATGAATTTATGTTTTTTACTTGAATTCTTAGGGTTATGACAGAAATAATTCACACCAAAATCTTGTCAATGTATTTTAAAAGCAAAAAAGTGTCCTATCTACAATTATATCAGCCTCTCCAAAATATCGCAATAAATATCGCTCCGTGAGATGCATATCGTGATAATATCGTACCGAGAGATTTGGATATTGTTACATCTCTAGTAAACACAACTCATATTGATCACAGACTCACAAAAATGTATTAATTATAAGATTAAATCCATCAGGTTTTCTTTTTTTTGGAGTTTTCAGACTTCTTAAAACTATTTCAACAGTGTTTGCTCATGTACGCACTGTCACCATGGTAACTACTGAACATTCCACCATAGAGATACATGTAGCGGCTCGCGACATCACTGCAACGTATTAATAGGGCTCATTTGGGGGAGTTCTTTTTAGGTGTGTCTGAATGTGATGTAAACGAAGCTCTGCACTCTTGTGTGTTTTCCAGAGTTATAAGCAGCCGTCGGCGTTCATCGTGACCCAACATCCTCTACCAAACACGGTCAAAGACTTCTGGAGACTGGTCCTGGACTACCACTGCACCTCCATAGTCATGCTCAATGATGTCGACCCAGCACAGGTAAAAACTACTGCATTTTAAACAGTCTTCAGCCCAAGATGGTTCTGAAGCTATTCAGCAAAGATTCATTTCTGACCCATGAATGTGACTTTTTTAGCGTCAATACTTGCTCAAGCGAGTGCTGTATTTTTTGGACTAAAAGGCATGCTTAAAATTCTTTAATTTTCTCAAAAATCAACAGTGCGCCTTATAATCCGGTGCGCCTTATGTGTTAATTTTGGTTGTGCTTACTGACTTTGAACCGATTTTATGTGGTACACAGCCCTCTAAAATCTATCAAAATGTACGACAAAAAGTACGACTTCAGTAACTACGAAGCCGTACCGCTTGATGGATTGTTGGAGCATTAGGGGTACTGTAGTCAGGAGCCTTGCAGAGTAAAGGGCAAAGTATAGTTCTGCTTTGAGTCAGTGCACACTGCCGCCGTCGCCTTGTCTCCATCATTTTTGATTTATGGATCTGCATTGAGGTCTATGTGCCGCAAAGTAATTCACCGCCACAACGCCAGGAGGCTGTGATTTTAAAATGGCATTCATGTAAAACAGGAGTCAGCTACCTTAAATACTCAAACAGCCATTTGGACCATGTCCTATAGAAAATAAAACCACAGAACCACAAAACCCTTTCACCATCATCAGCAGCACCTCCTCTGTCACAAAGAGAACACACATATTCCACGGAGTCGTGTCCTTTAGTCCAACAGAAGCTGAACCACATCTGCACACAAGAAACAAGCTGTTTTTTCAGCAAATGAGCCATGTGGTTTTAAGTTTTGTTTCTGTAAAACATAAACAAATGTGCGCAAAGCTTCATTAAACACATTATTACTCAATGTATATTTGAGACCTCCATGTAGGAAATAAAAAACAAACTTAAATTATCCAACCACATTCACATTCATAATACACATTCACCAAGACAGGGAGGCAACACCGGGCAAATTACGCCAATGGATCATGGATGCCTGGGCTAAGGGATCAGTCTCAAGTGTCGTCCATGTTTTTTGCTTAATTCATCTTATAATCCGATGAACCTTATAGTCCAAAAAATACAGTATCTAGTTTTGATACTAGTTTTAGTGTCTGATTTTCGATATTTTTGACAACCCCAGTGTGAAATAACTGCCTCTATGTTGTTGTAATAGAAAGGAAGCAATATGCCAAGTGGTATTCATACATTTTTTATATCGCCTTTGGTCTTGGTTACACTGTGCACCTTAAGCACGCTTTAGGGCTTTAAAAAATACATTTGTTTTATATAGAAATAAACCTGTCCAAGGATTGCAAAATGGAATACATCTTTGCAACTTATTTGTGGAAATTTACTCAAAGCAATATACTCCAAACTATGAAACAATGTCTTTCATAAAGTGCAGCCGCGGAGACGGACTAGCGGAGCTCCAGGTTTCTCAGCCCTCAGGCTCTGTCATCATACCCAGGGATCAAAGCCTGAAGCTGGGTTAGTCTCCCACCACTCTCCCCTCTCTCCCCCGCGTATGTCTGTCTGTCTGCGTGGATGGAGAGACGGAGGGGATGGAGGGATAGAATAGTCCTTTCATTCATTATTCTGACTGTAGAGAGTATAGACACACAGGTGCTATGGGAGGTGCACCAGCCACTCCAGCTCCACGTCTGTTGAGTTTGTCTGGTTTTGACTCTCAAGCACGGAAACATTTTGGAATAATTTGTGTAAAAATGTGGACATAACTTGGCGGTAATGAAGAATAATAATGTCAGTCTTCCAGGTAGGTCCCATAGCAAGAGGAAATTGAAGTATTTAGAGTGAATAGTTGTCAAAAGTATAAAAAATCTGATACTAATTGATACTAAAACCAGTATAGAAACTAGATACTCATTTGAACAGGTATCAATACTAAAAAAGTCACATTCAGAGGACAGAAATTAACCTTTCCTGAAGCTTTAGAATGATCTTGAGCTGTATCAGAACAAGTATAAGAGCACATAGACAAGTAAACACCCATGGACCACTATGAAACCTACTTGGACCACTGAAGAATTACACAGATATAAAACCACATGGTGACATAAAAGCAATTACAATAAGTTAATGTGAAAATCTCATTGTATTGTGTTTTAAAAAGTGTTTTATTGTCACCATGGTATCAGAATCGGTATTGACTATCAAGCCTGTTCCTCTGAATTGCATTGATTTTAGTATTGTGCAACATTAGTGCATAAATTTCAACACTCATCTAAGTCGCAGTGACTCACCACAGCCTGTCAGAACTGAAGAAGCTACTTGGACAGTGACGAAACATAGTTATATCTTAAAACTTTAGTCCAGCTGACAGTGTTGTAGAAGTTTTCAGCTTGTCCAAGAAACGGTGGAAGCGAAAGGCTGGAGACCAACTGGATGTCTTAAGCAGGAGAGGTTTATTTACCGTCAATAATACTTGAAAAGTCAACATAGTGTGATTTCAAAAGTGAACATAGTGTGATCTTTGAGTGTTCAAGCCCCTTGACTCTGCTTCTGAAGGAGGAGGTTTATAAAGCAAGTGTGGTAAGATTATGAAGGCCAACAGGCACCAGTTAGTCAGAAATATGTCACAATTTAGATAATGGTATGTCAAGGGAAGATCATGGTGTAAATAAAGCTTTTGTGAGTCAATGTTAAACTGAGAGAAGATAAATTACTTAAATTCTCTTACAGTCAGAATGCATTTTTTTTTTTTTTTTTTTGCAATGAATAATATTTACTGTGTCAAAAATGTGATACTAATCGGTATTAAAATGTCAATATATCAAAGTGGTATCAATATCGGTGTTGAGTATCGAGTCTATTCCTTAGTATCTAAATTGAGTTTGAAATTTTTGTATTGTGACAGTAATAGTGCTAAAATGTAAAATGAACTCTCTAAGGCCAGTCAAAAATAATATTTGCTGCCTAATCTTAACCCCAAAACATGCACTGAATAATTCATTGTCAAAGGTATGAGACCCATAGTTGATAAGATAAAGTAGTAACATAAATAAATATAAGAAAATAATAAAATAAGGTTTCAGCAAGCGTTCCATTCCTAGGATCACCACAACAAATCTCCAGCTATTTACGTATTGATATGTGTGTGTAGAGCAGCAAAAACACCCTCAACAGTGTCCTGACAAGTTTCTCAAGCAGCAGTATTAGCATGTTGTCCAACATTCAAATTCTCATCATGTAGTTTTTGTTTGCTCAACTCTCCTCCTACACACCATAGGGGAGCAGGCGATTTACAGTTCCCTCTGAGTCCCATAGGAGGCGCCGCTCCACGTGTGACCCATATGAACTGAGCAGCACATGGCCAACACAGCTGCCCACCACAGCGCCATCTGTCTCCTTTCACCGGGATTATCTCCGCTCACTGTTGACAGAGCTGGGGACAGTTGGAATTAAGAGACTGCACCACCAGCACGAATTCATATGACAAATGAATTATATAAATCTATAGGACAAATACACATAGATATAGATATTTGTGCTAGTAAATAGTACAAATCTGCTGTGTACTGGAGAAATAGTTGTACTTTTTCTTTTCTTTATCAATCAATTTAGTATTATAATGTTGCTCTTGAATACAATATTGGACAATTTACCCTAAATAAGCATCTGTTTAAGTGAAAAACTACTACTAAACTACTTTTATCCAATCAGAGACAAACTTTTTTTTTTTTTTTTTATTAAGTTTCGTCAAAAAGCCTTAGTCAGATCACTCTTCTTGCTTTGGACCACACTGTGAAGTATGAAACTGTTAGGCCTGTCACAATAACAAATTCTGAAGTGTGATACATTGCTGAAATAAATAAAGATGATAATATACCAAACTATGAAGCAGAATTACACCCCCCCCCCAAAAAAAAATTATTTAAATTTACAGTATAAATATTGTTGAGCTGCAATTAATAAACAGCAGATTGCAACACTTACGTATATAATTTTAGTTCATAATTCAGTCTTCTTCAGCTCAAATTTTATACTGCATCATACTGCAAAAAAATAAATAAAAATAAAAAATTCCAACTTCAAAGAAAAGGTACACACGATAAATATTGACCCCTAAAATTATTATTCCATTTGTCGTATATTGAACGATAAGTTGATATAGTATTTATTGTTATTCTGCCTCCACTAGTGTTTAGGAACTAGTGTTACAGATAGTGAACACTTTCTCCAATAAACACTCAGGAAGCTTCTTGCTGTTTTGGACATTTACTGAAGAGTTGATTGTAAAACTGTAACATACAAACAAATAAATGCATATTACAATTATGTTTTCACATTTAAACAAACATATATTAAGTAGAGCGACATAAAACAATGTAGAGCAGCTTAATAATTCAATATATGCATAACAATAACGAATAACAATAGCTGGACTTCATAAAAATGTCTATAAAACAAGCAATTAGCATCATGCTAACATTAATGGAAATTTCCATAGACATGCTAGTGCTATTAGCATGTTATATTTTAGCTGGTAATTTCAAACTATAAAATAACTTAAAGTGCTACACAAGAGTAAATTAACATTACAGTATTTACAGACAGATATTTTCATGGGGCTAAAAGACAGTTTACAGGAATTAAACACTGGCAAGAACAGTTGAAAAGCTAAGGTAACTCAGAGTAGACAAAACAGATAAACTCAAAACAGAAATATTCTCCACTGGGGACAGAACAAAAAACAGTTGTAGGATTAATTAGAAAAACCATTACAACATATAAAGATAAAAACAATATGCCGCGTAAAAGTACTGTTAGCGTCTCTACTTCCTGTCCAGTTGTGTATCTATGGTGTTTTTGCTGACTCATATTAAAATGAACAGAGAATTGTGGGTGGATTTCATTGACAACATGTTGAAAACTACATAATTAAACTGAATACTGCAATGGAGGACACTTCTGGTTTTAGAAAGGTACAAGTTTGTGTCTCAGTGCTAAGAATAATGCTAATTTTGAGTCATAAGTATTAAAAACGACACAATTAAAATGAATACTTCAGTGGAGGACATTTCTGTTTTAGAAAAGTAGAAGTTTGTGTTTCAATGCAAATTCTGAGGCATAATCAGTATTAAAAACTATACAATTAAAATGAATACTTCAGTGGAGGACATTTCTGTTTTAGAAAAGTAGAAGTTTGTGTTTCAATGCAAATTCTGAGGCATAATCAGTATTAAAAACTATACAATTAAAATGAATACTTCAGTGGAGGACATTTCCGTTTTTAGAAAGGCAGAAGTTTGTGTCTCAATGCAAATTTTAAGGCATAGACTGAAGTTTTCTAGACATAAAAACAACGGGGTAGTCTTTACTTTAATCAATTTTAGTAGGTTGTTTATTTTATATTTTCTGATTTTAATAAAAGTGACCGTTATCTTCGAGGCACAGTGAGCGAGCCGGCATGCCAATAAGCCAAATACAGTGTCAAACTTTTCACTGTCGAACTTTTAAGTAGCTCTACTGCTTATTATTTCATTACATGGTTATTTATTCAATACGTCCCATTAAGATGCACATAGCCGGCCTCATGCGCAGTCAGAGGCTTTAATAATCTGGTTCAGCTCAGTGCTCATTGATTACACAGGGAGACCCCCGCTGAGAGCACATCTGTGTATGACTCTGGTCTATCACAAAGTCTGTGTACGCGTTTGTCTCCACATCCAAGGCGTTTAAAGAGACGCGCCGCTTTTCAATGATCTACTTAAAGGAACTATATGTAGCCCTGGCCTCTTAACACTTAAAAAAAAATGGATTACAATTAGGGCTGGGTATCATTAAGACGTTGCCAATACAATACATACATCAATACATAGGCCACGATACAAAACATATCTCGATACAGTGAGCTTTCGATTCAGTACGTATATTTCAAATCAATTCAATACGGTTTCAATAAAAAATAAAGGCTAATTCATGGCTGTGATACTAAAAGTCTTTCTTGTGCAAAGTTAATATGAAACACAAACCTTTTAATCCTCAAAACAGTGAAAATGTCAAATATTTTACATAAACAAGTTTCCTTCCTCTAAACAAGCAACAAAGCTTTAGCACTGCAACAAAATAATTTAGTAAATAATACCAAAAAATACTCTTAGTGATGTATTGATACAGCAGCCCACAATATCGATACTGTACCATAAGATTAAACAATCGATATTTCAATATCATTGCACACCCCTAATTACAGTCACAACTGAATTTGGTTTGGTGCGTCGTGTCCAATGTTTTTGTAATCAAGAATAAATCAGTATTACAGTATTTATCAGTAAAAGCTATTTGATTTGAAGAAGTAAACGGTAAATGGAGCGCTCGCTGGATCACCGCTGAAGTAAAATAATAAGAGATCAGGTGCTCTTTGGAGATCCCAAGTGGGCAAATGACTTACTGGATGAAAAAAAAGGAGATTGATTTGAGTTGATGGTGATGCTAAGGACTAAATACCTTTGTAAAACGAGAGAAGAGAATGTCATTTTCAACATTAAATCATTAAATCATGGTACTTTCTTTTATATTACGATGTGGTCGTCCTGGTCTTTGTGCTCTTATACTTATTATGATACAACTCAAGATCATTCTAACGCTTCATTTCTGTTCTGTGAATGTGACTTTTTTAGTACCGATATTTGTTCAAATTGTTTTAGTAACTTTCTTTGTATTTCTCGATAGTTATTCTGCTAAAAAAGGCTCATATTACGCTATTTTCCGATCTAGTATAATGTTCTTTCCTCAGCAAAAACATACCTGGATTTGTGTTTTGTTTCTTTTTACACATGTTTAACCCTGTAAATTTAGAAAACACTCTGGTCCACCTTGTGATGTCACACGTTAATACAGGAAGCGCTCCATTATGTTTTTAAACTCCAAGCACCTTCACTAAAATCATTCGTATAATTTCTGGCCTGGAATTGCCAATTTCTACTGAACAAAACGTAAAAGTTAGCTGTTAATTTTAAAACTACCTCTGTGTGACATTGCAAGGTGAAACAAATACAACTGCAGGTCTGTTTTTGAGGAGGTAACAACATTCTAACATGACTTAAAGGTTGTATGGAGGATTTATTTATTTTTAGTTTCAAATTGTCAGTGAAAGTTTAAAATACCATCACAGAGACGCAGCAGCCTTGTAATTATGATGACCAAAAAAAAAAAAGAATGAAAATCTATCAACTGTGGACGTGTTGAGGCCAGATAAACATCAGCCAATAGAAAACGAGGCTACCTCATTTTCTATTGGCTGTTAGATCGTCAATCAAACTCCCTACATTTCTAGTGTGACTGACTCGCCAGCGCACGGGGATTATGCGGTTTATGCAGCGGTTCTTAGGTGCTTTTTTAAACTGTCGCTTCCTCGTAGTTCGCACAAAGTTTGTCGTGACGGCGGACGAGAATCCACGACCAGTTCGCTGCAAAAGAAAGTCAGTTTTTGAGGTCGCTGAAAGAAGGAGAGAAGGGGAAAAGGAGCGAAGCCAAACTGAGGTGATTCTTGGAGATCTCTTCCAACGACTGTGCGAATAAAGCAGATGAAAAGTCTAAAAACTGATGTGTCGATCGCTAAATTATTTCTAGACAGGTCACTTCAACAGTAATTTTGAACACGCACTGGATGTAAACAAATGTGATTTCTAGAGTA
>NW_026571095.1:26711189-26836189 GCF_026225935.1 Boleophthalmus pectinirostris
TTTTAACCCTGTCTCTCACCCCTGCCTTTGCCTGTCTCTTACCCCTGTCTTTTACTCTTGCCCCTGTCTGTCTCACCCCTCCCTGTTTCTTACCCCTGTCTCTCGCCCCTGCCTGTCTTTTGCCCCTATCTCTTGCCCGTGTCTCTTGCCCCTGCCTCTTTCTTACCCCTGTCTCTCTCCCCTGTTCCCTGCCTGGCTCTTACCCCTCCCTGTTTCTTATCCCTCTCTCTTGCCCCTGTCTCTCACCCCTGCCTGTCTCTTGCCCCTGTCTCTCACCCCTGCCTGTCTCTTGCTCCTGTCTCTTACCCCTGCCTGTCTCTGGACCCTGTCTCTTACCCCTGTCGCTCACCCTTGCCTCTTGGCCCTGTCTCTCCTTACCCCTGTCTCTGGCCTTGTCTTATACCCCCTGTCTCTTCCCCCATCTCTTGCCCCTGTCTCTTGCCCCGTCCCTCGTCACTGCCTGTCTCTTACCCCTGTCTCTGGCCCTATCTTATACCCCTCTTTCTTACCCCCATCTCTTACTCTTACTCTTAATCTTACCCCCTGCCCCTGCCTGTCTCTCACCCCTCCCTGTCTCTTACCCCCTGCCTCTTGCCCCCCCCTCTCTGTCTCAGCCTCAGGACGGGTACAGGATGGTGCAGCAGTTCCAGTTCTTGGGGTGGCCCATGTACAGGGACACGCCCATGTCCAAACGCTCTTTCCTCAAACTCATCCGGCAGGTGGACAAGTGGCAGGACGAGTACGACGGAGGAGAGGGACGCACCGTGGTCCACTGCCTGTGAGTGCTGCACCGGCTCCATCTACTGGACACTCGCCATAACTGCACCCTGTACACGTCAGACTGTTGGACCGAGGGGTTTTGAAATAGTTTTATTTGACTGAAACTGACATGTGAATAACCACGTCATATTATGTGCTCTTCATTGTTTAAATCTTAAACTTAAATGCTCAGTTATTATCAGAGGTGGAAAAAGTACTGTATAATTGTACTTAAGTAATATTATCTTTATTTGCTTAATTTCTACTCAAGCAAACATAACCATCTAAAAATCTACTTGAGTAAAAGTTTAAAAAGTATTTAATTTAAAATGTAATTTAAGTAAAAGTTACTTAGTTATGTTCAGTTATTTGATGAAAAAATGGATGAGTCATAAATCTAATCCAATTTTTAAGTGATACAGTATAAACTTTCTACATTTTAAAGACAACTGAGCCAAACCAGGACCAAATCTGAATAGTTTGATGATTTTGAGCTGTATCAGAACAAATATAAGAGCACATAGACTCGTATACGCCCATGAGCCACTGAGGGATTACACAGATGTAAGACCACAGGGAATAGAAAAGAAATTACTATGATTTAATGTAATTAAATATTAACATGTTTTTGCCTAAAGAAAAAGTTTTTAATTATTGTAGCATCATATTTTTTAGTCTATTGCTGAGTATTGAAATTGAGTTTGAAGTTATTTTTCAGACTGTAAGTCACTCTGGAGTATAAGTCGTACCAGCTAAAAAATGTGTAATGAAGAGGAAAAAAACATAAGTTGCACTTTTTGGGGGAAATATATTTTATAAAATCAGAGACCAGGAACTGATGTTCATTTTGGAAGACAAGTTCTAGTAATAACAATAGAACAGAGAACAACAGACTGTTAACGTCACATATGAACAGTTCTTCAGATAAATATAACATAAACAACAGAACAGAACAAGTTTACCAAACTCTCCATCTCACTCCAAATCACTAAATCCATTGAATTCTTCATCCTCGGTGACACTTCTGAGCAACTCCACGACCTCTGGAGGTAAACGGAGCGTCGTTTCCTCTTCTGTGTAGCTGTCGTCAGACTCAGCATCAGTTCCAGTTAGAATTATTCAGGCCCTTCTGAATCCCGACAGGATGGTTTCAGTTGTCACTGAAGTCCAGGCTTTGTCGATCCATCCAATGACTTCCAGGAAAGTTGTATCTGTGCCCTTTCAAGGCTGTCAGTGTGAACATTTTAATATATAAGTAGCACCAGAATGTAAGTCGCAGGACCACCCAAACCATGAAAAAAAGTGTGACTTATAGTTTAAAAAATACAGTAATAGTCTGAACTTAAATCCTATGTGTTGTTGTTGTTGTTGTACAGAAACGGCGGTGGTCGCAGTGGGACCTTCTGTGCCATCAGTATTGTGTGTGAGATGCTCCAGCACCAGCGCTCTGTGGATGTGTTCCACGCCGTCAAGACTCTGAGGAACAACAAGCCCAACATGGTGGACCTCCTGGTGAGACGAAAACACATTCTCACAAACAATCGATTCTTTGCATCGTCATAAACATTCCCTGGGGCTGTGAAGCTGTGAAACTGTAGGCACTGCTCTGTCTAAAGCTCTGTCTCTAGAGTTAGACTTTAGTCCAATCAGTCTGACCATAAAGAACTTTGAAGAAGAGTTTGCTGGTTTTGTATTTAGATTTTTGATTTTGAAGTCTCTTACACATAACATCACTGTCACAGTTTTTCAGTAAATCGCTCACACCTTTTTCTTGAAACACCTAAACAGAACCATGAACGCTCAGATTGATCACAGGCTTCTGAAAATGTGTTTGTTCTAAACTGAAAATTATGCTAAATAAAGTTGTGGGGAAAAAAAAGACACTGAAAAAAAAAAAAAAAACTCTACCAGATAATCATTAAAACAGGCTGTAAGCAAAAAATACAACAAAATAAATTAAATATATATAAATTAAATACAAAACAACAACACAAAAATTACAAAAACAAAAATTAAAATCAATAACTTTAAATTCACCTGAAAATGTGTTGCTTAAATCTATTTTGTCTTGAGTTTTCAGACTATCTTAACACTTAACAACTATGCCACCATGGTCACTGCTGAACATTCCGCCATAGAGACACACGTAGACCCCTCCAGCATGATGTCAATGCAAAGTATCCGTACACACACTTACGATCTCCTATTATATCGTGTAACATTTTGGATTATCAGCACTTGACGCCGATATCACAAGCCCCACAACACTTTGAAAAACATGGATTATTATTGCAAGAAGCGTCGCCTCTCCGCAGATCTGAAGCGTCGCATACAGACCCTCCATCCGAAAAGTTGGAACGGTTTTCTCCTCCTCATCTGTGAACGTGTGCTGATTTAACGTGCGCTGGGTGATTTGTTCGACGCGCCTGACCCTCACAGCTTTACAAGGCGTCAAAGATGTAGTGATACCTTTTAAAAGTCTTCATTAGTTTTTATCACAAAATCAATGAACATTTGGAGCCGGAGCCAAACGAAATACTGTGCCAAGATTTGAAAACATCATCTGCTGCAAAAACACTTCTCCAAAAGAGCCCAACTTAAATGAAGGACGTCCAAACACGAAACACTTTGTCCTTGTTAAAACCGGACTAATGTCGTTCTACTGCCCATAATTCACACTTTACTTTTGTGCAGTGGAAATAAAGCCTTTTATTTTAATATATTTATGCATACTCGACTTCTATGTGCTTTTTAAGGTCTTTTAATTCACTCTTAAAACTTTCTGTCTTCACGGAGAACAAACCAGACCATTTTACAGGTCAGATCTGTGGAAAAGCGACCCCGCTCATAGTCAGAATGCCTTTTTTCTAGGTATTTTTGAGCTATAAAACCACCTGTAATTGAATAAATGTAAAGTAGAGCTGTTTAATGTCACACTGCGGAACATTCCAGGCAGAGCAATGACAAACTGTGAAATAAAAAGTTACATAGTGCAACTTTAAGACATGTTATAATGTTGTTACGTCGTCAAAAAACAGACCTGGAGTTGTGTTTTGTTTCATTCACACATGTCTGAGTAAACTTTTATTATTAATCTCTCTATTTTCCAAAGCTCAAAATACTCAGTTCCACCTTGTGATGTCATGAAGAGGTAGTTCACTGCAAAAAAAAACAAAATATAGCCATGTTAAGATGACTTGAATTAAGAAAGTTCTATCATGATTTGAGTAAATTTCACTTGACGAGTAAAATGATCTGCCAGTGGAACAAGTACTTAAAATATTTGTACTTAAAATATGAAAATACATCTTGCTAACAATAACCGAACTATCGCAATATCGTGTCGATATATCGTGGGCCATCATATTATATCGAATTACAAGTCTCTTTGCTTGAATTCATTGTTATTATGCAGCAATACACGAAAAACAGTGGGAACTACATAGACCATAATGCTTTGCTCTGTTTAAGTGCAGACTACATGAAGAAATACTGTTAATAAGTTTTAGTTCTTCGGATGATGATAGAACCAAAGTCTTGTCAAGGCATTAAAAAAAAAAGTAGCATATTTACGCTTTTGTTAACCTTAAAATATTGCAATAAATATCGTGCCGTGAGATGTATATAGTGAAGATTTGGATCTCGTTACAGTCCTACTTGCTACACTTAAAATAAGAAAAACAACAACTTTTTGCACTTAAAATAAGAAACAAAATCTATTTTTTCTTGAATTAAGAAAAACACACTTATTCCATTGGTAAATAATTTTACTTATCAAGTTGAATCGACTCAATTAAAGTAAAACGTTCTTAATTTAAGTCATTTTAATTTAGCTAGATATTGTTTTTTCCAAAGTTTTTACCTTTAGTTCAGTAGAAATGGTCAATTCTAGGGCTGAAATGATCCAAATGATTCTCGTGAGTCCTCAGCACAAATATACCTGTAGCTGTTAACTTGGCAGCTACCACTTCATGACATCACAAGGTGGAACAGAGCCAGAGGTGGGACCAAGTTGTCGTTTTGCAAGTCTCAAGTCTCTGACCTCAAGTCCGAGTCAAGTCCCATGTCAAATACAGGCAAGTCCAAGTCGGGCCTCGAGTCACTGGCCAATAAGTCCAAGTCAAGTCCAAGCCGTCTGCTTTGAGCTTCAAGTCATTTCAAGTCTGTAAACCAAAGTACAAAATATAGCTTAGATTTTTGCAATTTATATGAATTTTAAACTAAATTGTACTTATATCTGACTATTTATAGAGTGTATAGAGACTTGTAGAAATTAATTTAGTTCATTTTCGTTTTTAAATGTTTTGACAAGATCTTAGTGTGAATCTTTACGGTCAGAATAGGAAGAATTCAGATTTAAAAGTGCTTCTCAAGTCTAAGTCAAGTCCCAAGTCACTGACCTTCAAGTCCAAGTCAAGTCTCAAGTTTTAGTCAGTTTTATCAAGTCTCAATTCCTAAAAATAGTGACTCAAGTCTGACTCGAGTCCACGTCATAGCGTCCAGGTCTGTTTTTGATGCGGTAACAACATTATAACATGACTTAAAGCTCACAAGAGTCAATTTTGTGTAATATAGGATCTTTAAATACTCAAATAACTTCCTTTGCGGTACAAAAATACCACCTTGTTTATAATTTCTTGTCTAATTTTTCTCTCTTCTTCTCTTTTAGGACCAGTACAAGTTCTGCTATGAAGTGGCTTTGGAGTACTTGAACTCTGGATAACTTTTGACCAACCGCGTTTCCCCCCTCGGACTCGAACTGGAGACCTGGAGCTTACTGTACACGTGCATTGTGGCTCCAGCTCCCTGCCGCCCCCTCCTGGACTGCACTGGACATGGCAGACGTGTACAGAGTTTCATACAGCCCTTACTGACGCAGGCCGGAGCGAAGGAGACTTTTCCGTTTTCAGAAAGTTGCCCTCTGTTGTGGATTCCTCACTTTCTGTTGGTCTAATACAGTTCTGTGCTTGTCGCCTTGAGCTACACTGGACTATGCGCTTTTGGTAACGCTTTAGAAATAAGTCTGTGATGAATATTTACAATGTATTAGCAAATAAGGTTATTTCTTAAAGGTTCTATATTACGCGAAATTGACTCTTGTGAGCTTTAAGACATGTTAGAATGCTGTTACTTTATCAAAAATAGACCCAGAGTTTTGTTTTGTTTCATTCACAAAACCTGGATTATTACCCTGTCGGTAACACTTTATAATAACTACACCTTATTTACCCTTAATAAAGCATGAACAAAGACTTCATTAATAATGATTCACGCTTAATAACTACTTAATTACTACCTGAATTAGAACTTACCTTGCACTTAATTCGCCTGTGCTGTAAATAGTTACTCATAAGTATTTCTTACTTAATTACTCATGAACTAACCATTTGCATGTTTACAAATGCATATTGAAGTACCAATTTGAGCATTTATTAATGATTAGTAAGCTATGAGAGAATGATTTCCTAATAATGCAATGCAATGATAATTTAGGTAAGTCTTTTTGAGAGCTTTTCTAAAGTGAAGACTAATTATGCTTTATTAACGGTTTGTTAAGGTTGGTCAAATTCCACAGAAACAATAATGCATTACTAGTAAATCATTCTTTCATGGCTTACTAATCATTAATAAATGCTCAAATTTGTACTTAAATATTCATTTACAAATGCACACACGAATGGTTAGTTCATGAGTAATTAAGTAAGAAATACTTATGAGTAACTATTTACAGCACAGGCGAATTAAGTGCAAGTTAAGTGCTAATTCAGGTAGTAATTAAGTAGTTACTAAGCGTGAATCATTATTAATTAAGTCTTTGTTCATGCTTTATTAAGGCTAAATAAGGTGTAGTTATTATAAAGTGTTACCAGTCTGTCTACATTTCCAAAGCTCAAAATGCCCCATTCCACCTTGTGATGTCATGAAATGGCTCCTTTACCTTTTGTTTAGTAGAGATTGGATACTCTATAGCTGAAATTATCCACATGATTCGAGTGAAGAGAGAAAATTTTAATACCGTACTGTGAAACATTCCAGACAAATCAGTGACATTTCCTTTTTAGAAGAGCATTTAATGGACCATACACTTGAAAAGTTACACAATGCATCTTTAAACGCAATGGAGCGCTGTGTTTTCGGTTTGAGAGAAGAGCTAAAGAACCTAAATTTGCCAGGTTTGTGCGTTAAACATGTGTGAATGAAACAAAACACAACTCCAAGCATGTTTTTTGAGGAGACAACATTATAACACAGATCAGAAAATGGCGTAAAATTTTAACATTTTGGGTTTAAAATTTTGTAAAATACTCCAGAAATCAGGGTTCCCACTGTCATGGAAATCCTGGAAATTGAAAACGTCATTCTCTAGGCCTGGAAAAGTCATGGAATTTTGTAAACTCAATGAAAGTTTTGGCTTTAGTGTCTCTATGTTCTCATTAGGATATTATGATTATTTCTGAACCTGTGCGCTTTTTGTTTAAAAGAGACGACAATAAACGCAATGACAGTATTTTTGAATGTTTAAAAACTATAAAACCAAACCATAAGGTGAGTGGAAAGGGTTAACATTTCAATTTTACACATGTAGGTGCCGTAAAATCATGGAAAATTCACTTTAGGTTTTGGAAAATTCAGTGAAAAAGAGTGGGAACCCTGTAAAATACTGTCTATCTGTATCGATAAGTAAGAATACATGGCTAAAACATTTTTAAAAATACAGTATATAGTAATTATTCATGATTTAGCCTACAATTAAAATAAGTCAAATCATCTTTAAGTCCCCGTAGACCTCCCCCTCCCCAGACACTTCTTTCTTCTTTTAAGCAGCTGGATAAAAACCCCTGTGAAGAGGCCTATGTATTCTGAAATAGAAAATATAATTAACTTTGTATGAATAAGTTATGAACGCGGATTAAGAGCCTTGACTATTTTATGTACTCCTTTATTTTCAGGAATGATTATTAAAAACGTGTAGAAATGTAGAAGTATTATTTATTCATAGTGTAGTATTTATTTAAGAGGACCAAAATACAGTATAAGTATATTTACATTTATTTAAATTGTAAAGACTCGATCAGCGTAGTCGAAAATGTTCTATACAAAATGTTATCAAATCTATATAAAAGCAAAATACTGTGACTTTATTTGAAAATATCTTGAAATTGCAAGATGTGTTCATTTATGCGTTTGATTTAAAGTGCATATGACAGGTTTTCAGGACGTTTGTCGAAAAAGTTGAGAAGAAAAGTACACAAATACGGGAATTAGTGGAGAGTTTTAAAACTGCGTATTGAGTTGGAGGGTCCACCACCTGCTTATCTCCATGGAAATGTTATTGCTTTGTCTAGAATGTTCCGCAGTGTAGATTAAACCTCTCTATCAAACGGAAGTCAAGCAGGTTACAGCACTACGCTACATTACAGTTCAGATCTGTGGAGAGTCGCCCCTGTTCACAGAAGAAATGATTGTGTTTTTGAGCAACAGAAACAGCCGTAATGAATAAATCCTCGATGGAAATGTTTAATGTCATAGGGAAAGCAATAACATCTCCATGGAGACAAGTAGTCGGCGGACCCTTGACCAGAAATGTTACGCGGCGCACCAACGTTTAAGTGTGATGTGACGTCCGGGTCAGATAATTGAAAACAATTGCCGTATTTTTCGGACTATAAAGTGCACTGGATTATAAAGCGCAGTATCAATAATATCGAATTCTCTCGTCTATTTTCATACATAAGGCGCACTGGATTATAAGGAGCATTAAGCGAAACAAACGGACGACACTTGAGACTGATCCCTTAGTCCAGGCGTCCACGATCCATTGACAAATCGTGGCGTAATTCGCCCGGCGTTACCTCCCTGTCTTGGTTAATGTGTATTATGAATGTGAATGTGGTTAGATAATTTAAGTTTTTTTTTATTTCTTATGAGGAGGACTCAAATATAGACTGAGTAATAATGTGTTTAATGCAGCTTTGAGCACATTTGTTTACGTTTTACAGAAACAAAACTTAAAACCACACGGCTCATTTGCATAAACTATAAGCACTGATAAAACGGCTCACTCGCTCTTACTCCGCGTGGCTCCTGACTACAGCTGCTGTAATACTCTGACAATCCATCAAGCGGCGCAGCTTCGTAGCTACTAAAACATTTTGACAGATTTTGAGCGCCGTGCACCACATAAAATCAGTTCAAGGTCAGTAAGCACAACCAGAATTAATACATAAGGCGCACTGTCGACTTTTGAGAAAATTTAAGGAGTAAAATTAAAGCAGTTTTTGCGCCTTATAGTCTGAAAAGTATGGAAATGTGTTAACAATGTTTTTTTCCTTTTTTGTCACGACACACCTCATTGAAAAGAGACTGTAGTTTAGGGTGACCAGAGTTCCAAAATTCTAAACTGGGACACACCCGGGTTGGGATAGTTGGCATAAATAAATTTGTGAAAAGGGCGTGTAAGATTGTGTATTCTCGTGCCAGTCATAATCTGAGGAACTTCTGTCGCTGCGTTTTTTTGCTTTATGGTCATTCGCAAGCGCTGTTTTCTGTATTTTGGCAAAACAAATGACAGTTTATGCTCCTCTTTATTGTTGGCGGGGATCAGATTAGTCAAAAATAGTGACAGTCTTTGTGTTTTAGTCCTGGTTTAGATGAAATTGGTCAAAAATAGGGACACCTTACTTTTCATTTCTTGTATAAAACTGGGACAAATCACTGGTTTTGTAAAAATCTGCTGGGACAGGGGACACAGGGCTCAAAAGTGGGACTGTCCCGGTTAAAAAGGGACATCTGGTCGCCCCACTGTGGTCTAATATGGTTCTAAGTTTGGATCTGTGGTTATAACTGTGACAGAAAGTATGAGGGAGGCTGAAGTAAGACGCATTTAATGTTATGATCGGCAGGATTGTTTGCGAAATCTTAAATATAATGAGTTAAGTATGTTTTAGTAAAAAGCACTCATATTAACTTTTCATATGCACTTTAATTTGATTCTAAAATACCCTGATGTTGGGAGGTTGTGATTTCCAAAAACCAAAAGTGCGTTGTAGTTTTGATGGTTGTTCTTTTGCTAATACATTGTAAATATTCGATTACTACTTCTTACTGTGCAACTACTATTTTCTATGAAAGCACCCGCTGTACAAATGTATCCTGTCTACAATGCAAAAAGAAAAATCTACATGAGTTAAAACTTCAATTTAGAATATACATTTTGAGTTCAGTAGTAATTTTATTTGCAATTTAGACACATTTTGTTAGACAATTCAGTTATATTTTTATACTAAAGTACACGGTAATGAAATGATATTATGAATGCAATTATAAAGTGTTGAAATGAGTATAAATACGATAAAAACAATTAAAAATCAGTCAAAAAGTACATAAATGGTTAAAGGTTCACCCATGTTGCTTTCGACTGATTCCACGGAGATGTTGTTGCTTTACCTGGAATGTTACATGTTAGTATGGCATGTACCCAGTTGCAAGTGTTTTATTTTTAATTCATAGTGCAAGTGGGGTCGCCTCTCCACAGATCTGACCTGTAACTTGACTTTCTCCATAAATACGCAAGTGTAAAAAGGGACTAAACACCTAAACCACGTCCGCAACCACATTTCGTACAAGTTCTAGACTCAAACAGATACAGACAGAAACAGATACTTGTCAGAATTTGTGAAATCTTGGTGATGGAGCAGTACATGGGCTGACCACCGGGGGCAGAAGTGAACACAGCTCGATAGTGGGCGCTAAACTTTTGACTCGAACCAGCTGAAAATCAAAC
This sequence comes from Boleophthalmus pectinirostris, assembly GCF_026225935.1. Classification (NCBI taxonomy): domain Eukaryota; kingdom Metazoa; phylum Chordata; class Actinopteri; order Gobiiformes; family Gobiidae; genus Boleophthalmus; species Boleophthalmus pectinirostris. The sequence continues at coordinate 26,721,733 of NW_026571095.1, forward strand.
AAATTTCTCTTTCATCTCATTTTTCTTGGCTCTATTCCCTCAGATGCGATCTAAAAACTGCTGCTGGTGCCTCCATGTTTGTTTATTTGTTGCTCTATTTCATCCATGACCTGACGTTTAGCGCCTTCTGGTGGTTGTTTAGGAGAATGCAGCCTTGACATTTGACACGTTTGGAAGTGTAAATGCAGTGACGGGTACACTTGAACGCATGGCTCTGTTTATATACAGAAGTGGAGCAAAAATGTAGCCTGATTCTTCTGCCGGTTTCACTTCATGGAAACCGTCTGACCTCGCAGCATTAAAATTCTTTTGCCGGACGGTAAGCGGGTACTTCTTTTATTTAACCAATCGCTGCTATTTGGTCGTGATGTATGTAATAGGGCAACTAGTATATTAAGCTTTCCCCAAATCCCGTAGGAAGAAGGGCAATAACGTCTTTCCTCTTGATAAAATTCACCAAACATTCTCATCGTTCCAGCTTTAAATCCTCGATCTCGGGAATCGTTGCCAACACAGAATGTATGACTCTTCGCTGGTGCCCGGACTCACACTTCCGTAGTTTTTGCAAACCGTGTAGTGTATTCCGATTCCTGACCTAGTCGCTGGAGAGAAATGAAATTGAGCGAAGGCCTAGTTAGTAAAAATGACCCTTAACAATAACAGTGTGATTGGTCTAACGCATTGTTTCTCCAAGACTGGTTCACGACCCGCAGATGGGTCACAAGAGATTTTTTTGGGGTCACCTTGTCACGAGTCAGTGAATAAAAACTCTGCCTGCCCTGAGCGAATGTTCCTGCAGCTAAAGATGAGATGAGATGCTTGGTTGTCCAAAAAGAAGTGTGATGAATCGGCAAAGGTCAGCGCACTTCAGGGAGACGAGGGAAATCAGGAGCCAGTCTGCAATGAAGCTGGTACGAGTTTTGTTAGCACTGACAATACAGATGGAAATGAGGCTAGTATTAACGTTGTTGAGCAGGGATCAGGGCCTCCAGCAAAGAAAAGAAAATTACCAGCAAGGCCGTACAAAGATGATTTTTTTGAATTATGGCTCTATAAACTGTGTTGGTTCTAACCAGGGTGGAAGGCCAATGTGTGTCAACTGAAGCCAACTAAACTTAAGAGACAATTAGAAATGCTGCACCCTGATTTGGCGGACAAAACCTTAGATTTACTGGTTCAATTACTGTTTTTTATTGTTTAAAACTTGATTAATACTAATTTTCCAGAGAGACACGGTCCTCATTAATGTTCAATAATGGTCAAATCCACTTTTATTTTGTGATTTACGAAATATGTCGATTGACTTGGATCACGAAGGTGTGTGACTTTTAAAATTTGGGTCCCCAGAAAAACGTCTGGGAAACACTGGTCTAATGGGGCAGTCTTTTGTAATGTCACCAACTACTTGAAACTGCAAAGGCCACTGAAGACGGCACAAACTTTGGTCATTTTTGACCAGAACGCTGTTAATTTTCCCATTACCAAAATGACAAAACAGTAGATAACGCTATTAAAACAGCATATACACAGTGTTAGTGTTTAACTCCACTTTAATGCCATATTGCGAAACATTCCAGGCAACGCAATCACATCACCACGGAGACATTCAAGCAACAAACCCTCTCCGTTTTAGCTTTTAATTTCAAGGCGCATTGTGTAGCTTTTCTGGTGGAAGGTCCTTGGAGATGTTATTGCTTTGTCTGGAATGTTTCACAGTATGGCATTAAACCTTTATCTCCATGGAGACCGAACCAGGCCAAGTGTACAGGTCAGATCTGTGCAGAGGCGACGCTGCTTACAGTCAGAATGCCTGTATTTTTATGTAGTTTTGAGCCGTAAAACCATCTGGAAAAGAATAAATGCAAGGTAGAGCTTGAAGTTTAAAGTCATACTGCGGAACATTCCAGGCAGAGCAACGACATCTCCATAGAAACAAGCAGTTGAAAAGTTAGAAAAGTTACACAACGCACCTTTAAAGTGTCAAAACTCCAAGATGATATTCCGAATGTTCCGAACTTTTTTTTTTGTTTAGTTTAGTTTTTTAGTTTTTTTTAGTTTTTTATCTTATGTAGTTATTTGATTTTTGCATATTCTGCTGATTCCCACAGGCCATGTTCCGCAGTGCAGCTTAAATGTGACTATATGTAACCGTAGATCTTTGGCGCTCAGTCCACCTCTGCTTCTCTCGCGGGGATCCAAAGCCTGATTTGCACTCCCACGCCCCCTGCTGTGCATATTGTACATAGGTCTGGAGATTATTTATTCATGTTTTTTTTTTTGTTTTTCTTTAGTGATATTTTTGGTAAGTGACAATCATATGTTCAAAGCGTTAAATTGGCTGTATTATTGTGTTTTGGGTCATCGGCGTATGACAGATTTATTCCATTGTAAAGAAAAAAGATATTATATAAATGTTCTAAAATATTAAATAATGCTTCTTGTGTCTGTCTCTTTATTATTTTGGGGGGATTGCGTGAGAGTGACACCTACTGGACATAAATAGAAATGTGAGCGCTGATTTGCCCAATGAATTGCCTAAGTTAACTCGTAAAGATTTTGTAATTCTGAAATCTGGATATCTACTTTACTCCAGCATAAAATTGACACAATGCAATCTGTTCATTGTACAAATCAATGGTTCCACTAACATTAGGTCAGTTCTTCAGGTCAAATTGTGTTAAAAAAAAAAAAAAAACTTAGATTAAAAAAAAAAGCAAAATGTAGCTATTTGCTGCAGGTGTTCTAATGCAGGGCTGTCAAACTCAAATTCACAGAGGGCCGAAATTAAAAACTGGGACTAATTCGTGGGCCAAACTAAATACTGAAAATTTTCAACAGCTTTTCTCTTCTTTCAAGATATGTAATATTAAACATTTTCTTATTAAAATAAATGTTTAATAATAGTTTTGCTTAAACACTGAATCCAGAACAAGCAAAATATAAAATAACACAATTTTAAATAAATAATGTCTCTATAGCCTATCTGTAGCCGGTGGACCAGCTCTAATACAGATTTGTTGTGATCTTGGCCCCCGGGCCTGAGTTTGACATGTCTGTTCTAGTGAGAACAGGTAGAGGGCGCCCTTGGAAAAAGGATCAAAACTTTAAACACAACGAAATGAGGAAAAAGTATAGTTTAAAGTTCTTTATTTAAACAGCCAAAGCCAACACGCTTCGACCATGACTGGACTTCATCAAAACACTTGCGAGTGAAAACGACAAAATATTTTATCAGAAGTGCCATTCGTTTAGACGGGGATGATGTTTTTGGGGCTTAAGAATGCGAAAATCTGAAACTGCCCTCCAGAGTTCTGGAAAAGTTAAATATGTTCCTCTGTAGTGTTTTCGTTTACACTGCCCAAGATGCAAAACTCTGCTCAGATCTGCTCACATCGCGTACACATTTACATCCCATGCATCACCACCGAGCATCACCACCTATCCGCCTGGCATGCATACTCAGTCAAATTCCACACACTTTTGCATCACCATATCCATGCAGATTTCCTCCCAAAATGCTCATCTAAACGTGGAATAAAAAGTAAAGACGCGATGCCACTTTTGTGTCTTCTGTTCAGCCCGTCATCATATAAATGTATCCTTAGTTAAAAAATGTAAAGCGTGAGCGTACCAACCAATGGTAATGATGCCATCACGTCCTCTGGTAATTATAGCAAATACCAAAAACTGACTTCAAAATTGCACATGAACACCCACTCACGTCATAATTTCCACTGGAAAATATGGAAGATTTTTATGATACACGAGCTGACGAAAGGAGATAAACTTTGACCTTTCAACATGGCGGAGAGCAGCGAAAATGTCGTGAACATGGATCTATAAAATATTTTATTATAGTTCTATGGTCGTCAATGGTGAGCACTGCATTCTGTTAAACGTTCTCTGCTGCTGTGAGTTGGTTAGTTTATAGCCTACATAATGCTGTGACATCATACATCATTTTAATAACATCACCATTTACACTTATTATTAAAATAAATAACAAATTATAGTAACAGTTCAGGGTCTGCCATGTTTCACTTCACTACAACAACGAAAGCACTTGAACACAACACACACGTACTCGTACACACTTCACTTCACATGTGGAGAGGATCATCGTGAAGGCAGCGTAAGGATCTTAATACATGCATCCCGAATTTCGGACATCCGGTCATTGCGCAATGCAAACTGGGAAGTGCTCAACGACAAAGTGAGCATCAAACCGCCATGTTTGATTTCCCAGTGAGATATGTCTATTGTCAAAGCCCATCTTTTCAAGTCTTTTGAACCATATCGCTTTTGTTTCTGGTTCTGATATTGTCATATCATTCTGCTATTAGGGCATCCAACAACCACACAATTATGATGTCCAAATCCCAAAACTAAAATATGACAATATCAGAACCAGAAACAAAAACGATATAGTTCAAAAGACTTGAAAAGATCGGCTTTGACAATAGATGCATCCCACTGGGAAATCAAACATGGCGGTTTGATGCTCACTTTTTCGGAGGATCCTTCCCAGTATGCATTGTGTGATGACCAAGATATGCAACCTGGTATAGGCAAAAAAATAAATAAAAGATAATATTAATACCACTGAAAAAAAAGTAACAATATAAATCATGACAAAAAGTACATATAAACATTTAAAAAACCTATAGTTCTCCAGGGCAGTGATGTGTTTGGATGCTTTTGTGGCGACCATAGACCGTACGGTTTCCAATGTTTTCTGATTGGCGTGAATAGAGCCTATTGTCTTTTGGTCATTTTAATATGTTAAGTTGCGTATGTGTAGAGAAACTGTCTTCAAAAAACATTGTAGTGACATTTAGACTTTCTTTCACATCATTTGTTTTTCTCAGCATGTAATCGTCAAACTGCCATAATTGAGTCACCGACAGCTAAATTTATTTGACAGACTCTAAGACATTAACCACCTCCGGGTTCAGTCAGAGGGTTGAGTTCTTTGAGATTTGGATGCAGCCCTAGTGAGTTATATGGTATTATATGGTATTCATAAGCTAACAAAATAAACATTAAACTTTCTTGGGTATCCATATTTTCCCCAACTGTTGCATTGAATGGGGTTTGGCGTGTGTGGATGTGTTACGTCGCTCGTAGCAACGCCATTTTGTCTTGATGACAAACTCTACAGACATTAATTGTTTATTTTCAAATTATAATTCCAGAACTATTACATAATCTGTTCCATCGATAACAAAACCCAGCAACCAATCAAAGCGCAGCAGGTTGCCATGGCGCTGTAGCGTGTAATAAAGTGAACATTTCTGTAAGTGTGCCTCAGTTTTCTCACTTTTCTCTGCTTCCCGAACAGTGAACACACATTTGCACAGCTCCTACTTTTCGTTACTTGTACTTGTACTCCTGCTGTTTGTAGTACCTGTACTTGTACTCTACTTGTATTTATGATGCATTCTACTCTGAGACCTGGAGACCTGATCCAGTCAGCCTCCTCCATGTACCGGGTGGAGAGCCTTCTGGGATCGGGGACGTATGGAGAGGTTTCGCTCTGCCACAATCTCTCCACCAACCGGTCTGTGGCGCTCAAAGTCATGAAAGGCCCAGATGCCCTGAAGTGTGGCCAAGAAGAACTGAGGATCCTCAAGACTCTGGCTGCACGGGGCGCACACTATTTTTACATTGTACAGTGGCTTGACTCCTTTGTATCCTGTGGACACTTCTTCCATGAATTCGAGAAACTGGACATTAGTCTGTACCAGTTCCTCAAACAGAGTCCTCTTAGGAGTCTGAGGAAGATGGAAATCCAATCTATCCTCATCCAGATTACAGGAGCTCTCCTGTTCCTACAGTATGTAGGTATTATGCACTGTGACCTAAAACCGGACAACATCATGATGATAGATCATGCGAGGCAGCCAGTGCGAATCAAAGTCATCGACTTTGGCCTCGCATGTTTTGAGAAAGAGGCCGACCAGAGAGTGGAAAGGCAGACGCTCAGGTACAGAGCTCCGGAGTGTCTCCTCCGGGCTCCTGTCGATAGAGCCATAGATATGTGGTCAGTGGGCTGCATTGCTGCTGAAATGTTCCTGGGTGTTCCTCTCTTTCCGGCCAAACATGAGCAGGAGCTGATGAAACTCGTAGTGGAGATTGTGGGGCACCCACCCAAGTCCTGTCAGGACAAGGGCCTGTTCACCACAATGTTCTACAAACAGTCGAAGCACAGAGGCAAGTGGAAATATAAACTTGGCCCTTTGGATTCCGCTCACAAGATCACAAAACTGGACCGGATTCATGAGAGAGACCCCCGCGGCCCACTGTCCTCTAACCCCTCAGACCCACACGACTGGGTGGACTTTGTGCATCTCCTCACACGCATGTTGGACCTCAATCCAAAGACCAGAATCTGCGCCAAGGAGCTGGTGAACCACCCCTTCTTCAAAAGCAGCATACCCAACATCAGTCAGGCAGAGCAGAGTGGGGAGCCTCAGAGCCTCACCCACTCAGCCCCCACACCGGCAGCCTCACAAACACTGCTCTTAAACGCAAACGTGAGGAGCAGGAATCTCCACACAAAAAGAGAAGCGTGGGAAAAGGCCACGAAAAGAGCAGCTTCCAAGAGAAGAATAAGACACCCAGAGACACTTCTGTGAGCACGGCTACCAAAAGGCGCAGGAGTTCAAGCCCTAAGACCAGGAGCTCCAGTCCTAAGACCAGCACCCACCAGGCTTGTCAACACCACCAGACTCCCCTGAGCCACTTAACACCTCAGGAACACCAGGTTCCGCAGGCCACCCAGGGGTCACCAGTGAGCAGTGAGTTTAGAAAGAGACCCAGAGACACTTCTGTGAATTCTGCTCCCAAACGGAGAAGAAGCTCCAGTCCAAAGACCAGTACCCTCCATACTCACCAGAGCTGGTAACCTTGGCTACGCAGCCAGACTCTTCAAGCTCGTCAGGGCCACAAGGCTCACAAGGGCAACTAGGTTCCCCAGAACCACAAAGCCCCCATGACCCTAACCCTAACCCAGACCTGAGGAAAGAAGTCATGGGGATTGGACTTCTCTGACCCTTCCCAAAAGGACGAGGCCAGAGGCTTTTCCAATGCACCTGCTTCATTCTATACTGAAATATTAATAAACATTCTTTAGCATTCAAAAAAGACAACATGGTGTGATTTTGTTCTAAACAAGGAGAGGCCATTGACGCAGATTGGCACATTTGGCAGCCAAGCCTCTGTCAGTCGTCCCCAGGCGGCTGTGGTTAGTTTACCTACAGTGAGTGTGCAGACTGAGTCAATAATACAGACGTTTGTCCAAAAAGCTCAGATGCATTACACTAAACTGTTCCAAAACATAATGCTTTTATCACCATATGAAATTCTTAATATTCAAAACATTTCTTTAAAATTACTGCTACTACTATTTTTTATGTGTTAAATGTATTTTTGTGGATACTATGAAATACAATATCATAACATTGACGTCTCAGACAGTGTTGTACTAGTATTTGTGTTTATACTGAGTCAGTGTAAGGCTGCGAGGTCTGCATTATTTTCACATGTCACACACTTGTATCGGAGGAATGAATGAGCTGGAGTTCCACAGAGTCCAGTTTTATCAGAGCAGACCTACACACAATACAGTCCAGTAAAGACTTTGAACTCAGCCTGACCCTTTACTGTTTGCTCGATATTTGAATTGAATAATTATAATTTCTTGGTGAACGTGAAAATTAAAAAACAGTACGCAGCAGCAGAACTTTACTTCGCATTAGCGCGTTGCAAAAGTACTTCTAAGGCTACGTTCAGACTGCAGCCTGAAGTGACCCAAATCTTATTTTTTCGCCCCTAAGTGACCTGTATCTGATCTTTTAATGACAGTCTGAATGACACAGATCCATTTTTTTCAAATGTGACCCAGGACACTTAGATATGTGCTCCTAGAACCGATACATATCCGATCTTTTGACATGCGACTTCAGTCTGAACGGCCAGGTCACATTCATCCCATCCCATATCGCTTTTGTTTCTGGTTCTGATATTGTCATATTTTCGTTATGGGATTCGGACTTCCTAATTGTGTGGTTGCTGGATGTCCTAACAGTGGAAAATGGGCTTCAGAATTTGTGAACTCCATAACTGCAAAAGGGAATCAGATCTGTGTGACTGCAAACCTCCATTCAAACTGTTTCCCTTCCCAACAGAACTGAAAAATAGTGAAAGGTGAAGGTGATGGGCAGGATTGATACAGTATTGCTTTGTTGGCGCTCCACATACAAAATGTTTGCCGCAAACTCTGGATGATTTCTTAATCAGCCAAACGTTACCTTTTTGGTCCTTCCTGTGTATCAATCCTGCCCAACGCCTTCGCCTTTCACTATTTTTCAATTCCGTTGGGAAGGGAAACAGTTTGAACGGAGGTTTACAGTCGCACAGATCTGATTCCCTTTTGCAGTTATGGAGTTTGCAAACTTCCAAAGCCCGTTTTCCGTTATTAGGGCATCCAACAACCACACAATTACGATGTTCGAATCCCAAAACTAAAATATGACAATATCAGAACCAGAAACAAAAACAATATAGTTCAAAAGACTTGAAAAGATGGGCTTTGACAATAGATGCATCCCACTGAAAAAAAAATGTAACAATATAAATCATGACAAAAAGTACATATAAACATTTAAAAAACCTATAGTTCTCCAGGGCAGTGATGTGTTTGGATGCTTTTGTGGCGACCATAGACCATACGGTTTCCAATGTTTTCTGATTGGCGTGAATAGAGCCTATTGTCTTTTGGTCATTTTAATATGTTAAGTTGCGTATGTGTAGAGAAACTGTCTTCAAAAAACATTGTAGTGACATTTAGACTTTCTTTCACATCATTTGTTTTTCTCAGCATGTAATCGTCAAACTGCCATAATTGAGTCACCGACAGCTAAATTTATTTGACAGACTCTAAGACATTAACCACCTCCGGGTTCAGTCAGGGGGTTGAGTTCTTTGAGATTTGGATGCAGCCCTAGTGAGTTATATGGTATTATATGGTATTCATAAGCTAACAAAATAAACATTAAACTTTCTTGGGTATCCTTATTTTCCCCAACTGTTGTATTGAATGGGGTTTGGCGTGTGTGGATGTGTTACGTCGCTCGTAGCAACGCCATTTTGTCTTGATGACAAACTCTACAGACATTAATTGTTTATTTTCAAATTATAATTCCAGAACTATTACATAATCTATTCCATCGATAACAAAACCCAGCAGTCAATCAAAGCGCAGCAGGTTGCCATGGCGCTGTAGCGTGTAATAAAGTGAACATTTCTGTAAGTGTGCCTCAGTTTTCTCACTTTTCTCTGCTTCCCGAACAGTGAACACACATTTGCACAGCTCCTACTTTTCGTGACTTGTACTTGTACTCCTGCTGTTTGTAGTACCTGTACTTGTACTCTACTTGTATTTATGATGCATTCTACTCTGAGCCCTGGAGACCTGATCCAGTCAGCCTCCTCCATGTACCGGGTGGAGAGCCTTCTGGGATCGGGGACGTATGGAGAGGTTTCGCTCTGCCACAATCTCTCCACCAATCGGTCTGTGGCGCTCAAAGTCATGAAAGGCCCAGATGCCCTGGAGTGTGGCCAAGAAGAACTGAGGATCCTCAAGACTCTGGCTGCACGGGGCGCACACTATTTTTACATTGTACAGTGGCTTGACTCCTTTGTATCCTGTGGACACTTCTTCCATGAATTCGAGAAACTGGACATTAGTCTGTACCAGTTCCTCAAACAGAGTCCTCTTAGGAGTCTGAGGAAGATGGAAATCCAATCTATCCTCATCCAGATTACAGGAGCTCTCCTGTTCCTACAGTATGTAGGTATTATGCACTGTGACCTAAAACCGGACAACATCATGATGATAGATCATGCGAGGCAGCCAGTGCGAATCAAAAGTCATCGACTTTGGCCTCGCATGTTTTGAGAAAAGAGGCCGACCAGAGAGTGGAAAGGCAGACGCTCAGGTACAGAGCTCCGGAGTGTCTCCTCCGGGCTCCTGTCGATAGAGCCATAGATATGTGGTCAGTGGGCTGCATTGCTGCTGAAATGTTCCTGGGTGTTCCTCTCTTTCCGGCCAAACATGAGCAGGAGCTGATGAAACTCGTAGTGGAGATTGTGGGGCACCCACCCAAGTCCTGTCAGGACAAGGGCCTGTTCACCACAATGTTCTACAAACAGTCGAAGCACAGAGGCAAGTGGAAATATAAACTTGGCCCTTTGGATTCCGCTCACAAGATCACAAAACTGGACCGGATTCATTCATGAGAGAGACCCCCGCGGCCCACTGTCCTCTAACCCCTCAGACCCACACGACTGGGTGGACTTTGTGCATCTCCTCACACGCATGTTGGACCTCAATCCAAAGACCAGAATCTGCGCCAAGGAGGTGCTGAAACCACCCCTTCTTCAAAAGCAGCATACCCAACATCAGTCAGGCAGAGCAGAGTGGGGAGCCTCAGAGCCTCACCCACTCAGCCCCCACACCGGCAGCCTCACAAACACTGCTCTTAAACGCAAACGTGAGGAGCAGGAATCTCCACACAAAAAGAGAAGCGTGGGAAAAGGCCACGAAAAGAGCAGCTCCCAAGAGAAGAATAAGACACCCAGAGACACTTCTGTGAGCACGGCTACCAAAAGGAGCAGGAACTCCAGCCCCAAGACCAGCACCCACCAGACTCACCAGTGTAGCCAGACTCAGAAGTGCCTCCAGGCTCCACAAGCCCCCCAGGTGTCACCAGTCACCAAGGAGGTTAGAAAGAGACCTCGAGACTCTTCAGTGAGCACTGCTACCAAAAGGAGCAGGAGTTCAATGCACCTGCTTCATTCTATACTGAAATATTAATAAACATTCTTTAGCATTCAAAAAAGACAACATGGTGTGATTTTGTTCTAAACAAGGAGAGGCCATTGACGCAGATTGGCACATTTGGCAGCCAAGCCTCTGTCAGTCGTCCCCAGGCGGCTGTGGTTAGTTTACCTACAGTGAGTGTGCAGACTGAGTCAATAATACAGACGTTTGTCCAAAAAGCTCAGATGCATTACACTAAACTGTTCCAAAACATAATGTTTTTATCACCATATGAAATTCTTAATATTCAAAACATTTCTTTAAAATTACTGCTACTACTATTTTTTATGTGTTAAATGTATTTTTGTGGATACTATGAAATACAATATCATAACATTGACGTCTCAGACAGTGTTGTACTAGTATTTGTGTTTATACTGAGTCAGTGTAAGGCTGCGAGGTCTGCATTATTTTCACATGTCACACACTTGTATCGGAGGAATGAATGAGCTGGAGTTCCACAGAGTCCAGTTTTATCAGAGCAGACCTACACACAATACAGTCCAGTAAAGACTTTGAACTCAGCCTGACCCTTTACTGTTTGCTCGATATTTGAATTAAAACAGTACGCAGCAGCAGAACTTTACTTCGCATTAGCGCGTTGCAAAAGTACTTCTAAGGCTACGTTCAGACTGCAGCCTGAAGTGACCCAAATCTGATTTTTTCGCCCCTAAGTGACCTGTATCTGATCTTTTAATGACAGTCTGAATGACACAGATCCAGTTTTTTCAAATGTGACCCAGGACACTTGGATATGTGGTCCTAGAACCTGATACATATCCGATCTTTTGACATGTGACTTCAGTCTGAACGGTCAGGTCACATTCATCCCACCTACACATCAGGCTCAGAGTTTAGTCAATGGAGGGAAAGTGAGGTTAGTGAGTTTTTTAATATTTGGGTTGATCGCTGTATTCGGGCTAAATTGAAGGAGTCTTACCAGGCGGTTTTTGAAATGATTGTCAGAGAAATGTCCGAGAGCGGCTACAGTCAGTCCTGGCTCCAGTGTTATCGAAAAATAAAGAGTCTGCGAGCCAAATACAAGGAGACTAAAGGCTCAAACAAACAAAGCGGCCGTGGACGTGTAACCTGTCCATTTTACCAAGATTTGACCGTGCTTTGGGATTTAAGCCCAGCGTTTAGGTGACTTCTGTAAACACTGAGCACGCTCGCTGTGTGTGACGTCGTTGTGTCCTCCAATGCTCATGTGAGACACTTTTGGGGTGTTTAAAGTTCACACTGGAGCTCACATACAAGCCGCAGTTAATTGGAAATGTGAACGACCTTCCAAAAAGTCAGATTTCCCCAAAAAACTGGTATAGACCTGGTTCAGCCCTGATATAGACCTGGTTTAGTCCTGATTTAGACCTGATTTAGACCTGGTTTAGACCTGGTGTTTATAGACCTGGTTACCTCCGCCAAGGAGGATGTTTTTGCCGGCGTTTGTCTGTTTGTTTGTTTGTCTGTTAGCAACATAACTCAAAAAGTTATGGACCGATTTTGATGAAATTTTCAGGATTTGTTGGAAATGTGAAAAGGAAGAACTGATTTCATTTTGGGGATGATCCGGAAGAAATCCTGGATTCTGGATCACTTTGAAATTTTAGTTAACATTGTGGTAAATGGGGCCAAAAATTTAGTTTCTCAATATCTCGGTTAATTATTGACCAAACCCCATGAAATTTGACTCAGGGATGGACAATGGGATCCTCTTTCATATTCCAAAGGCTGATCCGGATCTGATCCAGAAGACTGATTTTATCGCAATTTATATAAAAAATGGGGGTAGTCCTTGGCGGAGGTCTGCGCTCTCTGAGTGCTTTTCTAGTTTAGACCTGGTTTAGATCTGGTTTAGTACTGATTTAGAGTCCTGATTTAGACCTGGTTTAGACCTGGTTTAGACCTGGTTTAGACCTGGTTAAGACCTGGTATAGACTTGGTTTAGACCTGATTTAGACCTGGTTTAGACCTGGTTTAGACTTGGTTTAGACCTGGTTTAGACCTGGTTTAGACCTGGTTTAGACCTGGTTTAGACCTGATTTAGACCTGGTTTAGACCTGGTTTAGACCTGGTTTAGACCTGGTATAGACTTGGTTTAGACCTGGTTTAGACCTGGTTTAGACCTGGTTTAGACCTGGTATAGACTTGGTTTAGACCTGGTTTAGACCTGGTTTAGACCTGGTTTAGACTTGGTTTAGACCTGGTATAGACTTGGTTTAGACCTGGTATAGACCTGGTTTAGACCTGGTATAGACTTCGTTTAGACCTGGTATAGACCTGGTTTAGACCTGGTTTAGACCTGGTATAGACCTGGTACAGACTTGGTTTAGACCTGGTTTAGACCTTGTATAGACCTGGTTTAGACCTGGTATAGACCTGGTTTAGACTTGGTTTAGACCTGGTTTAGACCTGGTATAGACTTGGTTTAGACCTGGTATAGACTTGGTTTAGACCTGGTTAGACCTGGTTTATAGACCTGGTTTTGGTTTACCTGGTTTAGACCTGGTTTAGACCTGGTAGATAGATGGTTTAGACCTTGGTTTAGACCTGGTTTAGACTGGTTTAGACCTGGTTTAGACCTTGGTTTAGACCTGGTTTAGACCTGGTTTAGACCTGGTATAGACTTGGTTTAGACCTGGTATAGACTTGGTTTAGACCTGGTATAGACCTGGTTTAGACCTTGGTTTATAGACCTGGACCTGGTTTAGACCTGGTATAGACCTGGTTTAGACCTGGTTTAGACCTGGTTTAGACCTGGTTTAGACCTGGTTTAGACCTTGGTAGACCTGGTTTAGACCTGGTTTAGACCTGGTATAGACTTGGTTTAGACCTGGTATAGACCTGGTTTAGACCTGGTATAGACCTGGTTTAGACCTTGTATAGACCTGGTTTAGACCTGGTTTAGACCTGGTATAGTTTAGCCTGGTTTAGACCTGGTTTAGACCTGGTTTAGACCTGGTATAGACCTGGTTTAGACCTGGTTTATACAGTGATGTATAATGTGTTTGTCCGCAGATCAGTGCCATAACTTTGGTGAAGATGATGATCCATTTTGGAGAGAGGAAGAGAGAGGAAGAGGAGAATATTATAATATAAGAATATTATATTTTATTTATATTTAAGCCATATGAAGTACATTTTTATTTTCCCAGATCCCCTCTCAGCAAGAAGAAAGAGAAGAAGGGGCTGATTGAAGTGCTGCAACTTGATAAAGGGAAACCACCAGAGGGCGCTCTCATTCCCACTGACTCTACTGAATAAACGAGTGTTATGGTCAGAGCTCGTGTGTTTCATGTGTTTTACAGCAGGATTAAATGATACATGAGGAAACAGCTTTATGGAGAACAGTTTGCAAAATACCAAACAAAGTAAGATCATCAAAATGTCTAAAAGGGCCATGCACTTTGGTCAGAATAAAGTGGGCAAAGAATGTTTGTCCTAAACTCACCACTAGATGGAGCTGTTAGCACAAGCGTTATCAATACGATAATCCACTTTCTCAGTACTCCCGCCCATCTGAGGACTAGACCTGGTTTAGATCTGGTTTAGATCTGGTTTAGACCTGGTTTAGACCTGGTTTAGACCTGGTATAGACCTGGTTTAGACCTGATATAGACCTGATATAGACCTGGTTTAGACCTGGTATAGACCTGATTAGACCTGGTATAGACCTGATATAGACCTGATATAGACCTGGTTTAGATAGACCTGATATAGACCTGGGTTAGACCTGGTTTAGACCTGATATAGACCTGGGTTAGACCTAGACCTGATATAGACCTGATATAGACCTGGTTTAGATAGACCTGATATAGACCTGGGTTAGACTTGGATTAGACTTGGTTCAGACCTGGTTTAGGCCTGGCATAAACCGGGTATAGACCTGATTTAGACCTGGTTTAGACCATAGTTCAGACATGGTTCAGACCAGAGGTGGGTAGAGTAGCCAAAAATGTACTCAAGTAAGAGTAATATTACTTTAAAATAATTTTACTCAAGTAGAAGTACAAAGTAGTAGACCTAGAAATACTCAAGTAAGAATAAAAAGTATTTGAGAAAAGTGCTACTCAAGTGTGAGTAAAGATCCTGTATTACACAAAGTATTTTTTGTGATCTTTAAGTCAAGTCATTCATTCATTTAAAATTGTGAAGAGAAAAATGTTGCCAAACTGAGTAAGATTATATAAACATTATATAAAAGACTGAATGTGGTTTGAGTGAGTCCTGGTCCAGGCTCCGGTCCACAGCGAGTCCACAGTAGTTCCACGTCTATAAACAGAAGTGTGAAACTCAGAGGTCAAAGGTCATCTGAATCACTCTCTCTCCCCTTCTGTCCTCGCACGCCCACACTCACTGCTCCATTACACACTGTACTACAAAAATACTACAAAAATACTACAAGAATACTACAAAAATACAACAAAAATACTACAAATCCTCATGGGTGAAAGTTTTGTTACAGTCAGATTAGTCCTGTTTTAGACTTGGTTTAGCCCTGATTTAGGCCTGGATTAGACTCAGTTAAGTCTTGCTTTAGTCCTGGTTTAGACCTGGTTTAGTTCTGGTTTAGTCCTGGTTTAGACCTGGTTTAGTCCTGGTGTAGTCCTGGTTTAGACCTGGTGTAGTCCTGGTTTAGTCCTGGTGTAGTCCTGGTTTAGTCCTGGTTTGATCCTGGTGTAGTCCTGGTGTAGTCCTGGTTTAGTCCTGGTGTAGTCCTGGTGTAGTCCTGGTTTAATCCTGGTGTAGTCCTGGTGTAGTCCTGGTTTAGTCCTGGTTTGATCCTGGTGTAGTCCTGGTTTAGTCCTGGTTTAGTCCTGGTGTAGTCCTGGTTTAGTCCTGGTTTAATCCTGGTGTAGTCCTGGTTTAATCCTGGTGTAGTCCTGGTTTAGTCCTGGTGGTGTAGTCCTGGTTTAATCCTGGTGTAGTCCTGGTGTAGTCCTGGTTTAATCCTGGTGTAGTCCTGGTTTAGTCCTGGTGTAGTCCTGGTTTAATCCTGGTGTAGTCCTGGTGTAGTCCTGTTTAGTCCTGGTTTAGTCCTGGTTTAGTCCTGGTTTAATCCTGGTTGTAGTCCTGGTTTAGTCCTGGTTTAATCCTGGTGTAGTCCTGGTGTAGTCCTGGTTTAGTCCTGGTGTAGTCCTGGTTTAGTCCTGGTTTATCCTGGTGTAGTCCTGGTTTAGTCCTGTTGTAGTCCTGGTTTAGTCCTGGTTTAATCCTGGTGTAGTCCTTGTGTAGTCCTGGTTTAATCCTGGTGTAGTCCTGGTTTAGTCCTGGTTTAATCCTGGTGTAGTCCTGGTGTAGTCCTGGTTTAATCCTGGTGTAGTCCTGGTGTAGTCCTGGTTTAATCCTGGTGTAGTCCTGGTTTAGTCCTGGTTTAGTCCTGGTTTAGTCCTGGTTTAGTCCTAGTTTAGC
Source organism: Boleophthalmus pectinirostris (assembly GCF_026225935.1). NCBI lineage: Eukaryota > Metazoa > Chordata > Actinopteri > Gobiiformes > Gobiidae > Boleophthalmus > Boleophthalmus pectinirostris. The sequence goes on from NW_026571095.1 coordinate 26,738,027, forward strand.
TAAAGAAAGAAGTGTAGCTCTGACCAACATTCGTGTGAATGTAGTGCTCAAACTGTCCAGCAGAGGGCAGTGTCTAATGGAAAATGAGACCTGAGAGGAGCCTGAATTAGTCAACACGTCCAGGACTAGACCAAGACCAAACAAATTCTAAGAAACAGGTCTAAAACTGAAATAAAACGTGGGTAAATCAAGTCTTTAGACGGACTAAACCAGGTCTAACTCTGGACTAAACTAATGAGTCGACATCTGTGGATATCTGCAGATCTGTTTCCTGTCCAGCCAGAACCACAGGCTTAAAGACTAAAGTCACAACTAAACACTGAATAAACCAGAACTAAATCAGGACTAATACAGATTAGAAGACTTATTCAGGAAATGACTAGGACTAATTTGGGACTGAATCCAAACTAAATCCCAGGTCTAAAACAGGACCAAACTAGATCTAAACCTGACCTAAACCAGGACTAAACCAGGATTAAATTGGTGCCGAACCAGTTCTAAACAAAAATTAGACAAGTACTGAAGGACTCCTACTTCTACTAACATTAGCAAGTCTGAACCAGGTCTAAACCAGATCTAAACTCTAAACCTGGAGTAAAAGTTTTGATGTGAAGGTTTTGGCTAAACTAGGTTTAAACCAGGATTAAACCGGGTATAAACCAGGTCTAAACCAAAACTAAAATGAGGTCTAAACCAAGTCTAAACCAAGTCTAAAACACGTCTAAATCAAGTCTAAACCTGAATTTAAATGAGGTCTAAACCAGGGCTAAACCAGGACTAAAACATGTCCAAGCAGGTCTAAATCACAGCTGCAACCAGGCCAAACCAGGACTAAACCACATTTAAGACGTGTCTAAACCAGGTCTAAACGAGGACTAAACCATGTCTAAAGCAGAACTAAAACAAGGTCTAAACCAGGTCTAAACTAGGATTTAAACCAGGATTAAACCGAGTCTAAACCGAGTCTAAACCAGGTCTAAACCAGGTCTAAACCAGAACTAAAACAAGGTTTAAACCAGGTCTAAACCAAGTCTAAACCCGGACTAAAACAAGGTCTAAATCAGGTCTAAACCAAGTCTAAACCAGGACTAAAACACACCCAAGCAGGTCTAAACCACACCTGAAACCAGGTTAAACCAGGAATAAACCAGGTTAAACCAGGACTAAACCAGGTCTAAACCAGGCTTAAACCAGGTCCAAACCAGGTCTAATCCAAGACTAAAACACGACCAATCAGGTCTAAACCACAGCTGCAACTAGGTTAAACCAGGACTAAACCAGGATTAAACCAGGTCTAAACCAGGTCTAAACCAAGTCTAAACCAGGACTAAAACATACCCAGGCAGGTTTAAAACACGGCTGCAATCAGTCTAAACCAGGTCTAAATCAGGTCTAAACTCATTCTAAACCAGGACTACACTCAGATTCCAGATAGCACTGAACCACGACTCAACAGAACATCATCCGGTCTGAAACAGGTCCAAACCAGATCTAAACCGGGCCTAAAAGTTTTGACGTGATGGTTTTGTCACATAGATCTTGCGCGGGCCCAGAGGCGGCTGCGGCTCTCGCTTGTATCATTCATATTTCAGGACCAGAGGACTACATATTTTACCAGATGGAAGTCCAGTGGATCGGGCTATTTCTGCTCTTTTTATATGGCCACACAAGAAGACGGACAAATGTGTAACGTTTTCCCTAATCTGCGGGTTATTATATACGGTTGCCATGGTTACAGAGTTATCACAATGCAGATTTTTTTTTATTTATTTATTTTCTCTTTATTTTAAATCAATGCTGGCAATACAAAATACATTCACATAAAAATCAAAAGTGCAAATTTTTTGACTGAGTTCGTACTTTTTTGTTTTGTTTGCAATAATAAAATAAAAATAAATAAAAACAATACAAATACAATGCAAGATCTGACTGCATAAAATGATTCGTTCTAATAGCTTGTTTAGATTTAATATGGGACAAGGATCTCTTAAATAGCAAAAAAAAATATATATATATATTAAAATACATTTTGAGGGAGGGTTTTATATTTGAGAATTTGCACAATGCTAAAATTTCAAACTGGATTTCAATACCAAGGGATAGATTTGATACTCAATACCATGATGATTGCAAAAATACTTAGAAACATTAAATACTTCAGTACTTTCTTTTTTATTCCCATGTGTAATCCCTCAGTGGTCCAGGTCGGTTCCATAGTGGTCTATAAGGGTGTGCAAAAATATCAAAATATCAGTATATCGTATCGTTTAATGTGATGATACAGTATCGATATCGGGGGCTGCTGTATCAATATATCACCAAGAGTATTTTTTTGGTTTATTTTACTCAATTATTTTGTTAGAGCGCCACAGTTTTGCTGTTTTCTTAGAGGAAGGAAACTCGTTTATGCAACACATTTGACATTTTCACTGTTTTGATGATTTAAATGTTTGTGTTTCATATGAACTTTGCACAAGAAGTGGTTTAAAACCCTCTCCAGGCAGGCGTTGCAGATTTGCAACAGCTAAATGCCATTTACCTACTTACTCCACATCCATATTTTATGAGCTTTTTTTTTACTCAGGAGGCTTTTTTCCCATCCATGCTGATAAACGTGGACGATGCAGACTGTGTAAGAACGGCTACACACAAACCGCCTGCCAGAAGTGCAAAGTACTTCTGTTGTTTACAAAGGATAAACATTTTTTTGTTGGAGCACCACACGAAAAAGTGATGTTGTAAAGCTGTTACACTGTGTTTTATGTTTTCATTGTTATGAAAAGTGGTTTACACATAAAGTTAGCGTTCATATCATTTTCAGTCTTCAGTGTTAATTTACCACTGGACCAATGCTGCAAATCTGAAACATCCCAGAACACACTGGATGTGAAGGTCTCTCTCAAAAAAAAAAAAGTCAGGATTGTATATTACTACCCCATACGATAATTTTCCCCAAATATCAGATTTTTCCTGATACTAAAAATGTATTTGAGCCTGAGAGGGTTAACAAAAACTTTTAGTATTACAGCCATGATTTAGCAGTTTTGTTGCTTGTTTGGAAGAAGGAAACTTTTTTATGCAACACATTTGGCATTTTTTTATATTTTGAGGATTAAAATGGGTGAGTTTCATATGAACTTTGCACAAGAAGTGGTTTTACAAAGACACCCACGAGTAAGGCTTTATTTTTTAACAAATCGATTAGAAATATATTGTATCGAATCGAAATCTCACTGTATCGTATCAGCAACTTCTTAATGATACCCAGTCCTACTTGTCTATGTGTTCTTATATTTGTTCTGATACAGCTCAAGATCATTCTAAAACTTCAGGAAAGTTTCATTTTTGTCCTGTGAATGTGACTTTTTTTGTGTATCGATACCTGCTCAAACGAGTATTGATTGATTAGTGTCAGATTTTTGAAACTTTTGCCAACCGTACGACAGACTAACTCAGTTTATAATTAAAATCGCTGCAACAATGAGTCATTATGAAGGCTGAATCAGTGCTAGTGCAGCCCCTGCAGCTCAGCGAGTGAATTCTGTTGTTCTGAGCCATAGTTTGTCCAAGTACTGAGAATGTGTCATATATACTGTATACATGAAAGCTAAAGGTCCTATAGGCGAGTTTCATTGTTGACAAAAGCGCGCGTTGCATGCTGGGAATTTATTTTGGACGGCGGCAAGAAACACTAATTCAACATGACGGACGGAGCGAGAAAGCACGTAAAGGGTATTGATCCTGGTTATTTATCCACTCGAACGGCAGAGGACCAAAGACCGATTTGACCAGAAATTGGTCATAAGCATCGACGGACGACAAATCACCCTTTTCAACCCCGACAAAAGGTGGACCAAACCAAATTTCTGGTCAGAATCGCCAACTACCTGGACAAATATTCACTTGGGCGATATCCACAAGTTACTTGGTGGAAACTCCTGGGCCATTCACAGCAGAAAAGATGAAAAGTCTCCAAGAGTCTTGATGTGTTGTTGAACTTGTTGGAGTCCACGGTTTGTTAGGATCTTCTACGTTTACTCTGCGAATGTTTGAAAGCCGTTTAATTCACCGTTAGCGGTTCTTTTCACTCAGAATACGAAAAAGACATTTTCCTTCTCTCGTGCTTCTATTTGTGCATCCGATAATGCAGCAGGAATTTACCATTATCGGGGATAAATACGCGAGGTTACGCACTGTGTTTGACGCTATCGTGTTTCTTGCCTCCGACCAAAATATTTCCCAGCATGCAACGCGGGCTTTTAATAACAATGACGTCAGCTGAAACTCGCCTATACTATCCAAAACTGACTCTTATGAGCTCGACCGTGTTATAATCTTGTTACCTCCTCAAAAGTGAGTTGTGTTTTGTTTCATTCACACATGATTGAGTTTTCCTTTATCTAATCTGTCTACATCTCCAAAGCTCAAAATGCTCTGTTCCACCTTGTGATGTCATGAAGTGGTAGTTTTCAAGTTAACAGCTCCTTTTACTTTTAGTTCAGTAGAGACTGACAGTTCCAGGGTTGAAATGATCCAAATGCACTTTCTGTATTACCACACAAGTGTTTTTCAGTTTTACAAAAGAACTCCAAGTACATATGTAGGATTTGTGTGTTAAACATGTGTGAATGAAACAAAACACAACTCCAGCTCTGTTTTTAATGAGGAAACAACATTATAACAGGTCAGAAAATAGTGTCATATGGGCCCTTTAAAACTCTAGCAACCAGGTTCAATTATGATAAAGAAAGTAGATCTAAACCAGGATTAAACCAGGATTAGGACTAGATTTAATGACATAAGGACACACCACAGTGGACCAAACCAAGGGAAGTGCAAATGAACCCTAAAAAAGGACTAAACCAGGTCTAAACCAGGTCTAAACCCGGACTAGACCTGTTCTGGTCTTGGTCTAACAAGTCTGCACTGAACCAGGACCAGACAGTGGGGCTGAGCTGCAGCAGACATCTTGCACCCAGTGTTACCGTGGCAGCCAGCCTCCTGTGTCACATGACCTGCTCCCCCCTGAGTCATGTGACCATGTGTCTGTTTCCATGGCAGCCGTGTGGAGTGTTTCTGCCAGTCAGAGACGAGGAAGACGAGGAAGATGAGGAAAACGAGGAAGACGAGAGGTGAACCGCACATGTCCCTTTATATCATACGATATATGAGAGAGGACTTTGACAAGACCAGGCTGAACCTGGACTAAACCTGGACTAAACCTGGACTAAACCTGGACTAAACCTGGACTAAACCTGGACTAAACCAGGACTAAACCAGGACTAAACGGACTACTAAACCGGGACTAAACCTGGACTAAAGCAGGACTAAACCAGGACTAAACCTGGACTAAACCAGGACTAAACCCAGGACTAAACCAGGACTAAACCTGGACTAAACCAGGACTAAACCAGGACTAAACCTGGACTAAACCAGGACTAAACCTGGACTAAACCAGGACTAAACCAGGACTAAACCTGGACTAAACCAGGACTAAACCAGGACTAAACCTGGACTAAACCAGGACTAAACCTGGACTAAACCAGGACTAAACCTGGACTGGACTAAACCTGGACTAAACCAGGACTAAACCAGGACTAAACCTGGACTAAACCAGGACTAAACAGGACTAAACCAGGACTAAACCAGGACTAAACCTGGACTAAACCAGGACTAAACCGGACTAAACCTGGACTAAACCAGGACTAAACCTGGACTAAACCAGGACTAAACCAGGACTAAAACCAGGACTAAACCTGGACTAAACCTGGACTAAACCAGGACTAAAGGACTAAACCTGGACTAAACAGGACTAAACCAGGACTAAACCAGACTAAACTGGACTAAACAGGACTAAAGGACACTGGACTAAACCAGACTAAACAGACTAAACCAGACTAAACCTGACTAAACCAGGACTAAACCTGGACTAAACCAGGACTACTAAACCAGGACTAAACCTGGACTAAACCAGGACTAAACCAGGACTAAACCAGGACTAAACTGGACTAAACCAGGACTAAACAAGGACTAAACCTGGACTAAACCAGGACTAAAACAGGACTAAACCAGGACTAAACCTGGACTAAACCAGGACTAAACCTGGACTAAACCAGGACTAAAACAGGACTAAACCAGGACTAAACCTGGACCAAACCAGGACTAAACTTGGACTAAACCAGGACTAAACCAGGACTAAACTTGGACTAAACCAGGACTAAACTTGGACTAAACCAGGACTAAACAGACTAAACCTGGACTAAACCTGGACTAAACCAGGACTAAACCTGGACTAAAACCAGGACTAAACCAGGACTAAACCTGGACTAAACCAGGACTAAACCAGGACTAAACCTGGACTAAAAGGACTAAACCAGGACTAAACCTGGACTAAACAGGACTAAACCAGGACTAAAACAGGACTAAACCAGGACTAAACCTGGACTAAACCAGGACTAAACCAGGACTAAAACAGGACTAAACCTGGACTAAAGCAGGACTAAACCAGGACTAAAACAGGACTAAACCTGGACTAAAGCAGGACTAAACCAGGACTAAAACAGGACTAAACCAGGACTAAACCTGGACTAAACCAGGACTAAACCTGGACTAAACCAGGACTAAAACAGGACTAAACCTGGATTAAACCAGGACTAAAGCAGGACTAAACCAGGACTAAAGCAGGACTAAACCAGGGCTGAACCAGAGCTAAATCAGAATTAAACCTGGAATAAACCTGAACTAAACCAGGAATAAACCATGATTAAACCAGACCTAAACCTGGACTAAACAAGACCTAAATCAGGATCAAACCAGGACTAAATCAGGTCTAAAATCAGAACTAAACCAGTCTTAAATCAGGACTAAACCAGTCCTAAATCAGGACTAAACCAGGACTAAATCAAGACTAATCCAGGACTAAACCAGGTCTAAACCAGAAAAAAATCAGGACTAAACCTGGGGTGAACCAGGACTAAATCAGACCTAAATCAAGACGAAACCAGGACTAAATCAGGCCTAAATTAGGACTAAACCAGGACTGAACCAGGATTAAACCAGTTCTAAACCAGGTCTAAACTCATTCTAAAAATATATGTCATGTATATTTGAAATATTTGCTGTGAACTACAAAACCATCTTAAAATCTGGACTAAAACCAAATAGCCCAGCCCAGTATTCATCAGTTTGAGCATGCTGGGAGGTGACCTTTGCCCATTTAAGGTTATAATATATATTTTTTAAATTGTCAATCACTACGGCAACAATCCTTTTTATCATTCTGAACTTCATGATAGTCTGGACTGCTGTAATCTGTCTTTAATGTTTCACTTCTGAACCGAGTCTAAACCAGGACCAAAGCAGCTCTGAACTGCATGTGATCCAGATCTAAACCAGGACTGGCCCCGGTCTCGCTGGGCTGGGTGGTCTGTGGTTGCCATGACAGCGCGATGGCGTTGGATGGATTGGTCGAGGCGGGGAGTCTGCTCCTTTATCTCCTCTCTCTCTCTCTCTGTGTGTGTGTGTGCTCTCTATCTCATCTCTCTTTTTCTCTTCTTTCTCCTCTCTCTCTCTCTCTCTCTCTCTGTGTGTGTGTGTGTGCTCTCTATCTCATCTCTCTCTCTCTCTGTGTGTGTGTGTGCTCTCTATCTCATCTCTCTCTCTCTCTCTGTGTGTGTGTGTGCTCTCTATCTCATCTCTCTCTCTCTTTTTCTCTTCTCTCTCTCTCTGTATCTCCTCCGTCTGCTCTTTATCTCTCCTCCCTCTCTCGCACTCTCTGTGTGCTCTGTATCTCCTCTCCCTGCTCTCTCTCTCTCTCTTCTCTCTCTTTCTCTCTCTCTGTGCTCTTTAGCTCCTCTCCCTCTCTCTACTCTCTGCTCTGTATCTCCTCTCTCTCTTGCTCTCTCTCTCTGCTCTGTATCTCCTCTCTCTCTTGCTCTCTCTCTCTGCTCTGTATCTCCTCTCTCTCTTTCTGCTCTCTCTCTCTGCTCTGTATCTCCTCTCTCTCTCTCTCTCTCTCTCTCTCTGCTCTGTATCTCCTCTCTCTCTCTCTCTCTCTCTCTCTCTCTCTCTCTCTCTGCTCTGTATCTCCTCTCTCTCTTTCTCTCTCTCTCTCTCTCTGCTCTGTATCTCCTCTCTCTCTTTCTCTCTCTCTCTCTCTCTCTGCTCTGTATCTCCTCTCTCTCTCTCCTCTCTCTCTCTGTCTCTCTCTCTGCTCTGTATCTCCTCTCTCTCTGTCTCTCTGCTCCTTTATCTCCTCTCTCTCTCTCTCGCTCTCTCTGTGTGTGTGTGTGCTCTCTATCTCATCTCTCTCTCTCTTTTTCTCTTCTCTCTGTATCTCCTCCGTCTGCTCTTTATCTCCTCTCCCTCTCTCGCACTCTCTGTGTGCTCTGTATCTCCTCTCCCTGCTCTCTCTCTCTCTGCTCTCTCTTTCTCTCTCTCTGTGCTCTTTAGATCCTCTCCCTCTCTCTACTCTCTGCTCTCTCTGCTCTGTATCTCCTCTCTTCTTTCTCCTCTCTCTCTCTCTCTGCTCTGTATCTCCTCTCTCTCTCTTGCTCTCTCTCTGCTCTGTATCTCCTCTCTCTCTTTCTTTCTCTCTCTCTCTCTCTCTGCTCTGTATCTCCTCTCTCTCTTTCTCTCTCTCTCTCTCTCTCTCTGCTCTGTCTCTCTCTCTCTCTCTCTTTCTCTCTCTCTCTCTCTGCTCTGTATCTCCTCTCTCTCTTTCTCTTTCTCTCTCTCTCTCTCTGCTCTGTATCTCCTCTCTCTGTCTCTCTGCTCCTTTTTCTCCTCTCTCTCTCTTTTGATCTGCTCTGTACTTCCTTTTCTCTCTCTCTCTCTGCTCTGTACCTCCTCTCTTCTTTCTCCTCTCTCTCTGTCTCGCTCTCGCTGCTCTGTATCTCCTCTCCTTCTCTCTTTCTCTATGCTTTCTATCTCTTGTCTCTCTCTCTCTCCTTTCTCTGCTCTCTATCTCCTCTCTCTGCTCTCTGCTTTCTCTCTCTCTGCTCCTTTATCTCCTCTCTCTCTCTCTTCTATTTTTTCTCTGCTCTGTACTTCCTTTTCTCTGTCTCTCTCTCACTCTCTCTCTCTGCTCTCTCTTTCTCTCTCCTTTATCTCCTTTCTCTGCCTCTTTCTCTCTCTCTCTCTCTCGACTCTGTACCTCCTCTCTCTCTTTTCTCCTCTCTTTCTGTCTCGCTCGCTCTCGCTGCTCCTTTATCTCCTCTCTCGCTCTTTCTTTCTCTCTCTCTCTCTCTCTCTCTCTGCTGCTCTTAGCTCCTCTCCCTCTCTCTACTCTCTCTCTCTCTCTGCTCTGTATCTCCTCTCTCTCTCTCTCTCTCTTCTCTCTCTCTCTGCTCTGTATCTCCTCTCTCTCTTTCTCTCTCTCTCTCTGCTCTGTATCTCCTCTCTCTCTTGCTCTCTCTCTCTCTCTCTGCTCTGTATCTCCCTCTCTCTCTCTCACTCTCTCTTTCTCTCTCTCTGCTCTGTATCTCCTCTCTCTCTTGCTCTCTCTCTCTCTGCTCTTTTTCTCCTCTCTCTCTCTTTTGATCTGCTCTGTACTTCCTTTTCTCTCTCTCTCTCTGCTCTGTACCTCCTCTCTTCTTTCTCCTCTCTCTCTGTCTCGCTCTCGCTGCTGTGTATCTCCTCTCTCTCTCCTCTCTCACTCTCTCTCTGCTCGGTATCTCCTCTCCTTCTCTCTTTCTCTATGCTTTCTATCTCTTGTCTCTCTCTCTCTCCCTCTCTCTGCTCTCTATCTCCTCTCTCTGCTCTCTCACTCTCTGCTTTCTCTCTCTCTGCTCCTTTATCTCCTCTCTCTCTCTCTTTCTATTTTGCTCTGCTCTGTACTTCCTTTTCTCTGTCTCTCTCTCACTCTCTCTCTGCTCTCTCTTTCTCTCCTCCTTTATCTCCTCTCTCTGCCTCTTTTCTCTCTCTCTCTCTCGACTCTGTACCTCCTCTCTTCTTTCTCCTCTCTTTCTGTCTCGCTCGCTCTCGCTGCTCCTTTATCTCTCTCTCTCTCTCTCTGCTCTGTATCTCCTCTCTTTCTTTCTCTCGCTCTCTGTCTCTCTCTCTATCTCCTCTCTCACTCTCCCTCTCTTTCTCTCTTTGCTCTGTGCCTTCTCTCTGTTCTCTCTCTCCTTTCTCACTCTCTCTGCTCTCTATCTCTCTCTCTCTGCTCTCTCTCCTCTCTCTCTCCTCTCTTGCTCTCTTTTCTGCAATGTATCTCCTTTCTCTCCCTCTCTCTCTGCTCTTTATCTCTTCTCTCTCTCTCTCTCTCCCTCTCCTTCTTTCTCTCTCTTCTCTCTCTCACAGGACCAGATCGATGCACCAGCATGTGTGTCTCCGTGTCCATGTGTTTTGTCTTCATGTTCTGGTCCGACGGGGGCGATGACGGGTCTCACTCAAGCTTCGAAGGGGGAGTGACTTAGCACGGGGAGCAAAGAGACTAGAGGAGCATTAAAAACAAAACCTATTATGTGCTAATCCCCCAAAAAAAGTCTTATAGTGACTGTTTAATGCCAGGTTTTGGAACACACTGTACCTGGACTCGAGATGGGACTTTGTGACATCATTCTGAATCCGTTTATTTCAAAAAGCTCGTCCAAACACCCGCTCTTTTACTTTTTATTTATATGACAGAAGCCAACGTGACAACTCACTCTAACAACACATGAATCACCGAGAGAAACGGCCGAGGCACACATCTGTTTAAAATGGTTCAAACTGTGAGAGGGAGAGTGTTTACCATTATGGATAACTAAAACATCGTACTACAATAACAATCATTTAAAAACCAACTCTTATTATGATCTTATTATGATGAACGTTCTCGTGCACACGTCTCTCATTAGTGGAGCTGCCCACTTTGAGTCTCTGCTCATTCTCGTGCTGGTTCAGGGTTAATCACTGTAAAAATACACAAAAATTACAAAGAAATAAACAGAATCAAGGCTGTTTACGAGCAAAAAAGAGAAAAAAAAAAGAAAGAAAAATAAATATGAATAGAGGTGTGTACAGTGTGAATGTGCGTACAACATATATTTATGAAGATTTGTATGTATATGTATATAAATAATCCTCCTAAATTTTTATGTTATGTTTCTGTCTTAATAAACAATAAATACATAATGTATAATAATAATAATAATAATAATAATAATAATAATACACTTCACATTCCCATTATTTATTTATTTATTTATATACTAGGGAGTGAGAAACACTATTTAAATTGTTCATATGTTTTGTGTGAAGAATTGACAATAAACTATTTTGAAATTATTATTATTATTATTATTATTAATAATAATAATACACTTGGACTTATCCATTATTTATTTATTTATTATATACTAGGAGTGAGAAACACTATTTAAATTGTTCATATGTTTTGTGTGAAGAATTGACAATAAACTATTTTGAATTATTATTATTATTATTTATATATTATTAATATAATTAATAATAATAATAATAATACACTTGGACTTTTCCATTTATTATTATTTATTTTTTATTTGAACAGACAATTATATATTATTACTATTATTATTATAGTAGTTAGTAGTAGTAGTAGTAGTAGTAGTAGTAGTAGTAGTAGTAGTAGCAGTAGTAGTAGAAGTAGTAATAGTAGTAGTAGTAGTAGTAGTAGTATTGTTGTTGTTATCGTTATCGTTTTCATTTTTGTTTATTTTTATGTCTATGTTTTATTCTAATATTATGTTTTGTCTGCAAAGAGTTTTTCTTAAAGCTTAAAAATAAAGTATTAAAAAAAATTACAGAGAAAAAGATTTGATTCTTCTAACATATAAGATCCGATTCCGACAGTATATTTAGAGGAGTTGTTCAAAAGAGCTGATGTTTTCATGAGCTTGACGTCAGTGTGAGTTTTACTCCCACAGCGGTGTGAGTGACAGAGCTGAGAGTCTCTGACACTGGGCCGTTCGTCCCCACAGACGAGAACCTGCAGCTTCAAAGTGCAGCTTTTAATTGGTGACAGAATAATTAAAAAGCTTTGTTCCAACTCATTAATGTGGACGAGATGTTGTTTGATGTTTTGGCCTGTGACGCTGATACAGTCTGCACCCTCCTCCTGTCTGTCTGCACCTGTCTCCTGCCTCCTCCTCTCCTGCCTCCTCTGCTCCTGCTCTCTCTGCCTCCTCCTGTCTGCTCCTGCCTTCTCCTGCCTGCTCTTGCCTCCTCCTGCCTTCTCCTGCCTCCTCCTGTCTGCTCCTGCCTTCTCCTGTCTGCCTGCCTCCTCCTGTCTGCTCCTGCCTTCTCCTGTCTGCTCCTGCCTCCTCTGTCTGCTCCTGCCTCCTCCTGTCTGCTCCTGCCTCCTCCTGTCTCTCCTGCCTTCTCCTGCCTCCTCCTGTCTGCTCCTGCCTTCTCCTGTCACTTCCGGTCTGCTCCTGTGTGTCTCCTTGAGTCTTTTCCTGTATGTCTCCTTCTGTCTTCTTCTGTATGTCTCCACCTGTCTTCTATGTCTCCTCCTGTCTTTCTTGTCTCCTCCTTCCTCCTCCTATTGTCTCCTCCTATCTCCTCCTGTGCCCTCCTTTCTCCTCCTGTGTCCTTCCGCCTCCTCCTGTCTCCTCTCGCCTCCTCCTGTCTCCTCCTGCCTCCTCATGTCTCCTCCTGTCTCCTCTTTTCTCCTCCTCTCTCCTCCTCTTTCCTCCTCCTGTCTTGCCCTGCCTCCTTCTGTCTCCTCCTGCCTCCTCCTGTCTCATCCTGCCTCCTCATGTCTCCTCCTGCCTCCTCCTGTCTCGTCCTGCCTCCTTCTGTCTTCTCCTGTCTCCTCCTCTCTCCTCTTTTCTCCTCCTCTTTCCTCCTCCTGTCTTGTCCTGCCTCCTTCTGTCTCCTCCTTCCTCCTCCTCTCTTCCTGTCTCCTCTTGTCTCCTCCTGCCTCCTCAACTCTCCTCCTGCCTCCTCCTGTCTCCTCGTCCTGCTTCCTCCTTCTGTCTCCTCCTTCCTCCTCCTGTCTCCTCCGATCTCTCTTCTCTCCTCCTGTCTCCTTTTGTCTCCTCCTGCCTCCTCTTCTCTCCTCCTTTCTCCTCATGTCTCCTTTTGTCTCCTCCTTCCTACTTCTGCCTCCTCCTGTCTCCTCCTGTGTCCTCCTTCTGTCTCCTCTTGCCTCCTCATGTCTCCTTCTGTCTCCTCCAAAAAAATACTAACAAATCTCTTTCAGATACGACTGTGAAATATTCAGAAGTGTTTCCTCATTTCACCCGGCACGTCTGCGTTGTCTCGTGAGCTCATCAGCGTGGCCCCTGCTGAAATACTAGTGTTTGGCAGATTAGCGCGTTAGCTGCTAAAAACTGTGACGTGTTCAACATTTCACAGTTCACTTCATAAATGCGCCGTGACATTAGCATTAGCGCCATGTGACATTAGCATTAGCGGCGTGTGACAGCTGCTAAAATATGTGACAGTGACAACTCATGCCCCAAAAACTTCACACGTATTTAGTTCAGTTCAGTGCTGAGACGTCCCTATTTACCCGAGACCGTCCCTGTGTCTCCTGTCCCAGCAGATTTGTCCAAAACCATTGATTTGTCCCAGTTTTATACAAGAAATGTCCAAGGTGTCCCTATTTTAACTAGTTTTGATTGATTGATGCGTTTTATTTTGAGTTTGTGCCAAGAGAGAAACAATAATCATACATACTACATATACTGTAAACAACAGAAAAGCACATTTCTCGAAAGAAGTGGGAAGAAGAAAAACTTATACTAACCCACGCTTATTCATTAAATAAATTTCAACAATTATGCGGTCGCTTCTGTACATTGATCACAAAACTTTGCAAATATTTACATATGGCAAAATAAATTACATACCATGCATAATAAATATAATTTTAACCCCAAAATTGTATTGTCCTTGTAGCAGTGCGGGTTATACACATGGATCTATTAAAATAACTGGATAGGGTATTGCTGCTTGTAGCTCCCTCCAGTTGCCGTAGTGACACTCACTGGTAGCCAGGCTGGCGCCACCTAGTGCCTCCACTCAATTTCATTTCTCTCCAGTGACTAGGTCAGGAATCAAAATACAGGCGGTTTGCAAAATCCCTGGAAGTGCAAGTCCAGGCACCAGCCAATGGTGGCAATGATTCCCAAGATCGAGGATTTAAAGCCGGAATAAAGAGAATGTTGAAGTTGTTGTTGAAGTGAAGTGAAGTAAATTTGATCAAGGGGAAAGACGTTATTGCCTTTCCTCCTACGTGATTTGGGAAAAGCTTAATATACCAGTTAACCAGTTATTATGACATACGTCATGACCAAATAGCAGCGATTGGTTAAATTAAAAAAGTCTCAAGCGAACAAATTCTAATGCTGCAAGGTCAGACATTTTCCATGATGTTAAAAAGGTTGATGAATCAGGTTAACTCACTGGTAGAGAAAGGATTTTTCTCATAGAGCACAACGTAATCACAAACTGCACGTGTTCGACTGACAGGGCACCTACAACTTTCAAAAATGTCAGATTTTGTGGTGATTTCTATCTATTTTTAGATCATAAAATTTTCTCAGCTCAAAGTCGTTCAGTTGTCTTAAAAAAATGCTTTATAATCATAAGCTCTGGCTCCACTCTGCTCTGATTGGTCAAAGAGATCACATGATACATGAGACCGCACATAACACAATGTGGTTCACCTTTCATGGCCTCGCTGTTTCGCAGATATTTTTTTTTGTGTGTGTGTGTGCAATTTTGCCTGCTTTTTTTTTTTTTTTTTTTTTTTTACAGTGTATGAACAAGCATTGTGTTCCTCCTCCTGCGTCCTGATTGGCTAAGGGACTGTAAACCATTGTTAGTCAGTCTCCTCTGTGCCGTGTCTCTTGTACAGAACAGAATGTGTTCAGTTTGCCAAATTTACATAAATGTTCGCTAGCAGTGTGATTCTGAAGTGCTGTATGTTTGGAAGTTTCTCCCAGATAAAACCCACAATGTCGATGAAATATTCTGCACCGACAAAAGCTCCTGCCAACCCAAAAGGCAGAGGAAGATGCAAACCATCACACAGAAAACTTCAGGACATGCTGAAGGAAGGTAGAAGTTACGCAGCTGTAGGATGCCATTATGGAATAATTTAATCTTCAGTTCGTTACATAAAGAAGGAGGAAAATAACAAAAAAACGACAGCAGCGATAAGTTTTAAGAAGGATGCAAAAGGGTTGTAACTGTCCTGTCTGAGAAAAGTGTTTAAAGTGTGTGCTGAGGGGTTTTACAGACTTAAAGGTTGTATAGAGGATTTTTTTAAGGAAAGAGAAATCCAGCGACAGTCCTTTTTCAAATGTAGTGCATGCGTGACACCACCTTCCTCCTCCACACGTCCCTCTACAAATAATTTAGAGACCGACACCTCAGTTTTTAGACCCTTTGTCTGCTTCAGTCGCGCAGTCACTGAAAGGAATCTCCAAGAATCACCTCAGTTTGTCTTCGCTCCTTTCCCCCTTCTCTTCTTCTTTCAGCGACCTCAAAAACCTGACTTTCTTTTGCGGCGAACTGGTCGTGGATTCTCCTCCGACATCGCAACAAACTTTATGCGAACTGCGAGAAAAAGCCTCTAAGAACTGCTGCATAGTTACCTTAGAAACGTAGGGAGTTTGATTGACAACCTAACAGCCAATAGAAAATGAGGCAGCCTCGTTTTCTATTGGCTGATGTTTATCTGTCCTCAACATGTCCACAGTTGATAGATTTTCTTTCTTTTTTTTTTTGGTCATTATAATTACAAGGCTGCTGCGTCTCTGGAATGGTATTTTAAACTTTCATTGACAATCTGAAACAAACAAAAAAATCCTCCATACAAACTTTAAAACATGTAATAATTGTCAAAATAAATAAAGCTGGCTACTTCGCAGATTTCGCCTATTGTGAGAAAATAACCTTGTTTATTCCCGTGATAAACAAAAAAATTTGACCTGCCAACATTAAAAGCATTTCGTTATGTTCGGCTAATCAGCAATTACAACCACACCTCAGTGTTCATCATTTCCCCACTGACACACAACTCCGAGCGCACTGGGTACAAGCGATTAGAAGAGAAATTTCAAGATGATTCCAAACTGCACATACATATGCAGTCTTCATTTTACCGCTGTTCACGTTTACTTCAGAGGGTTTTATCACAGTCGGTCGGCGAGCCCAGTGTCGGGAACTACACAGGAAGCTGTCATCGCATGTTTCCAAACGTCTTCCTGGTTCGTGACGTAAGCGTGAATAGAGCCTGTTTGCTTCTTTCGGAGTTCAGGGAGGCGTGACCCGACTTTAATTTCAAGTTTGACACCACTGTGCTCCTCGTGCGTGTGGTGTCGGTGTGACTCTGAGCTTAACCAAAATACAAACTCGGGATATAGCAAAAATAATTATTACTCACCTCTCGTAAAATCGTAAATATAAACTGCAGCCTCTCATCGCTATGCTGAGTGTTCAAGTCAAATCAGCGACGGTAAACAAACTCCTGCCTCAGACACGCAGACATCTCTCTTTACAGCTCGAGGATACGTCAGGACAACGCCTACGTTTCCCAAACAGCGACTAAAAAAAAAAACAACATTTTGCATCACATTCTTGAGTTAAATATTGAACATACTCTGCTGAATTATTCACAGTATAATGGAGCGAGCGTTGGCAGGAGGTACAGCTGTTTATTCACTCACTTCAGCATTATATTTAAGCTACACGCATTAGAAGTAACCTACATTTTTAACACCGAGTATTTCACACTAGCAGGAGATATGGCACAAACTAGCGAGGATTAGTTTTTCAGTTACTTTTTGAGTTTTCAGACATCGTTTTTATCTTGTTTATGATGAAGAAACAACATTAAAACATGGTAGAAGGTTCCAAATTGTGGATTTTATATAATAAGTCTCTTTAAATCTCCCATATTGAGTCAGTGCAGTAACAGCCTGGTCAAACATATGGCCACGAGAGACAGTATAGAATATTGTATAGAATGTGTGTGTGGAGTGTAGCAGGTCCAGCTCTCTCACACAAACACAGAGACAGAGACAGGGGCCAGTGGACTTATTGTTTCTTTTTTCACTCCCTCTCTCTCACTCTGTCTCTCTCTCACTTCCGCTCTTTCTCTGTCTCTCTGTTTCTGTTTCTGTCTGTGTCTTTGCAGCTCTCTCTCTCTGTGTATCTCTTCCTCTCTCTCACTCCCTCTCTCTTGCTCTTTCTCTCTCTCTCTCTCTCTCTCTCTGTGTGTTTCTCTTTGTTTCTCTCTGTCTCTCTTCTCTCTCTCTCTCTCTTCTCTGTCTCTTCTGTCTCTCTCACTCCCTCTCTCTTGCTCTTTGTTTTGTCTCTTTCCTTATCTCTCTCTGTTTCTCTCTGTCCTGTCTTCTCTCTCTCTCTCTCTCTCTCTCTCTTTTTTTCTTTGTTTCTCTCTGTCTCTCTTCCTGTCTCTTTCTCACTTTCTCTGTTTCTCTCTTTGTCTCTCTCTCTCTCTTCTTGCCCCCCTCTCTCTCTCTCTCTCTCTGTCTCTCTCTTTCTCTCTGTCTCTCCCCCTGTCTCTCTCTCACTATTTCTCTGTCTCTCTCTCTCTCCCTTCTTTCTCTTTCTCTCTGTCTCTCGCTATGTTTCTCTGTCTCTCTTTGTTTCTCTCTCTTTGTCTCTCTCTCTATTTATCTTTGTTTCTCTCTGTCTCCCCCTCTCTCTCTCTGTTTTTCTCTCTTTCCCGTCTCTCTCTCACTCTTTCTCTGTCTCTCTCTCCTTGTCTTTCTCTGTTTCTCTCTGTCTCTCCCTGTCTCTCTCTCTCTCCCTGGCTGTCTCTCTCTTTTTCCCCCTCTCTATTTATCTTTGTTTCTCTCTGTTCTCTCTGTCTCCTCGTCTCTCTCTCTGTTTCTCTCTCTCTCTCGCACTCTCTCTCTTTTTCTTTGTCTCTCTCTCTGTTTCTCTTTGTTTCTCTCTCTCTCTGTCTCACTCTCTCTCTTTTTCTTTGTTTCTCTCTCTTTCCCCTTCTCTCCTGTCTCTCTCTCTCACTTTTTCTCTGTCTCTTTTAGGGATGGGCATTCGATGAAATTTTCTTAATCGATCGTTGGAAGAATTAACGATCGATTATCGATTAATCATTAACGTTTTTATATTAAAATGATCATCATTATTATTACTATCTGCACTACTAATCTGCATAAATAAATTCAACTTTACGACATATAAACCGTAACGACTCTAGAGCCACATCAATTCGTTTGACATTATAATGTGTTTAATTCAGTTTTGCGCAACTCTCACAGAAATGAAACTTAAAACTGCATCGCTAATTTGCATAAACTCAGCGAAAGATAAAACTACAGCTCTTGTGTCGCTGATGCGGTTCAACTTCTGTCGGATTAAAAGACATGATTCAATGAAATACAGGTCAGTGTGACCAGATTTGCGTTTGTCAAAACCAGGACACCGTACGGGGGGAGGGAGGTGGGGACTCGTCATCGACATTGCGCGACTCTCACCTGGTAAAACTTTTTCGCACTGGACACCGAAACATATGTGCTGCTTTGTTCACTGTGCACATGGACTCACACTTGTCCCGAACGCAACAGGAAGCATGGAATTTCTTGTACAAATCATCGTTAAATACACATTTGTGCTTCGGTACGTTGCAGACTGACTGAATGTTTGTGTTTGCTCGCTCCTTCTGATGCAGAGAGACACATGTACGGACCCCTGTTTAGTCACACTACGCACAGCAACCTACATTCGGTTTGTTGATTAAAATTAACGTAATCGATGAAATTCTTAATGATCAATTATTTATTAATCATGCCCATCCCTAGTCTCTTTCTCCTTGTCTTTCTCTGTTTCTCTCTGTCTCTCTTCCTCTCTCTCCTTTCCCCTCTCCTTCTCGGTGTCTTTCCATCTCTCTCCTCTCTCTTCCTCCTCTCCGTCTCTCGTGGCTGTACAGTGATAATGGAGATTTACAGTACAGTTCTCTGTGTGTGTGTTCTGTGTGTGAGCGCTCACACTCACAGCGCTGTGGTGCGGACAAACACTGGTTACACAACAGCAGCTCAGACACTTCACAATCTACACAATCTCATGATGGACACTTTTCTGACACGGTGGGAGAGTAAAAGAGATTCTCCAGCTGTAAATCACTCCATCTGTTCTACATCTGTGTTCTTTTTTGTGATAACAGTTTATGTAAAGGCTCCATAGGCTTGTTATCTCATCAGAATAAACCTGGAGTTGTGTTTTGTTTCATTCGCACATGTTTGAGTGACGCTGCATTATTAGTCTGTCTACATCTCCAAAGCTCGAAATGATTTATTCCAAGATGTCATGAAGTGGTAGCCTGATTCATCAGATGGTTTCATTTCATGGAAACCGTCTGACCTCGCAGCATTAGAATTTGTTCGTTTGACGGTCAGCGGGTACTTTTTTTTAACCAATCTCTGCTGTGTGGTCGTGACATATGTAATGCGCTAAATCCAGTAGGAAGAAGGACAAGAACATATTTCCCCTTGATAAAATTCACTAAACGTTCTCTTTGTTCCGGCTTCAAATCCTCGATCTCAGGAATCGTTGCCAACACAGAATGTCTGTCTTCGTCTACATCCATCTCGACCGCTTTGTTTACTGTTGTGCTGTTCCACAAAAGGACCCAGACAGGCGCTTGAGTTTGACGTCATGACTTCACAGCTCTCTGATTGGCCGGTGCGCGGTCTACAACTTCCAGGGTTCTTGCAAACGTCTAGTGTATTCCGATTTCTGATCTAGTCGCTGAAGAGAAATGAAATTGAGCGGAGGCGCTAGATGTTCCCAGCCGGGCTAATGAAGTGGCAGTTTTCAAGTTTACAGTTTCCTTTTAGCTTTAGTTCAATATAGATTGGCAATTTTGAGCTGAAATCATCTAAATGAAGGTGTATGGAGGTTAAAAACACAGTGGAGCACTTCCTGTAACACCGTATGACATCACAAGGTGGATGTGTGTGGCTTTGTGGTCACAGCAGTGGTCCCCCGACCCGAAGGTGGAAGTCACTACAGTGTAGGAGCTTCGACAAGCCTGTAAAGCAGGTTACAAGTAATAACACAAATGTATTCTGATTATTTATTCATTATTCATGTGTGTAAACAGTTGAATGTGTGCAGTACTGTATAACTTTGCATCTGTTTGCATTAGTACCCTTTCCATATTTAAAACTCCCCCTTAGCAGCTTTACATTGACTATGTGAGTGACTAAAGCAGGTTTGCAGAGACAGAGGACAGCACAGACGACAGGAGAGAGGACAGGCGTAGGTCATGTGATCGATCGGACACAAAGTGGAGCCTGTGTCCTGCTCAGACTCTGTCCCTCACTTCCTCTCAGCACGAAGACACAGAGGTGACTGCATACACCTGATTTTCACATCACAGCACATTCTGGAGCCCACTGATACTTCATACAAACGGGGCAGCTCAAAGTGAATCATCTTAAATGCAGCTTTTTGTTGTAATGCAGTGAGATCTTGGGTCTAGTCATGAATAAAAAATATCAAGTTCAACATTTGCAAACTTATAGTGGTCCATGTGCGTGTACTAGTCTATGTGCTCTTGCAGCTCAAGATCATTCTAAAGATATTCAGAAAAGGGTCATTTCTGTCCTGTGAGCGAGAATTTCTTAGTATTGATACCTGCTCAAGTGAATATCTCGTTTCACTACTAGTTTTAGTATCAATTAATATCTGATTTCACTTTTGACAACCCAATTTTGGAGCCTGAGTGAAGGAAAACCACTTTCTAATTATGAGTTAAGAGAACAAATTGTATTCCAATTGTTGTCTCAGTGTTTTTAGTAAAAGGCGTTTACTTTTTAACATATGTTTAGTTTTAGTCAACCAATGTAATACACTATTCTAGTTGACCTGGTGTGATGTTCTTGCCTGATTCATCAGCCAGTTTCACTTCATGGAAACCGTGTGACCTCGCAGCATTAGGATTTGTTTGCTCTACGGTAGGTGGGTCCTTTTTTTATTTAACCAGTCGCTGCTATTTGGTCGTGACATTTGTAATGCGCCAAATCCCGTAGGAAGAAGAGCAATAACGTCTTTCCCCTTGATAAAATTCACCAAACATTTGTTGAATGTTGAATCGTTGCCAACACAGAATGTCTGTCTTCGTCTACATCCATCTCGACCGCTTTGTTTACTGTTGTGCTGTACCACAAAAGGACCCAGACAGGTGCTTGAGTTTGACATCATGGCTTCACAGCTCTTCGCTGATCGGCCGATGCGCCGTCTACAACTTCTGGGTTCTTGCAAACCATCTAGTGTATTCTGATTCCTGACCTAGTCGCTGGAGAGAAATGAAATTAAGCGGAGGCACTAGGTGGCGCCAGTCTGGCTAGTGATGTTCTGTGATTGAAAAGAAATACATTACATTTTTTCAAAGGAGCTCTAATCATTCTCTGGTGTAGTGTGTGGTCCACATCCTGGTTGTCTCCATGGAGATGTCCGTGCATTGCCTGGAATATTCCACAGTACAGTTTTAAATTGCTCCATTTTGCATTCAATCACAGGTGTTTATATTACTAACAAAAAAATGAACTGGAAATGTGCATTACTGTGAGCTGTCTGTCTTCACGGAGCTACATGAGTTCATAAATTAGATGTTAAATACACACATAATGAATCATATGTGTTGTTATTGGCCTTTAAACATGCTCTTGAGCGCCTTTGCTTTGGCATTTCATGATTTAGAACTTAAAATAACGCCTAATTAAAAAACAGACCTCATGTAACAGCTTCAGTGCTCACTATACTCTGCTTTAGTGCACGGGGGAATTACCACAGCCAAAACAATTAAACTGTGTAATGAAAAACATGTCCGGACATGTTAATGTAAGCACGCAGCAGTAATGAACACGACGTGATGCAGAGACGCTTAAACCGAGTCTGACGATGATGTATGTACTTGAAACTGGGCGCCACAATCCTGGGAAAATTCAGGTGTTTGGGGAGAATCAGAGGCAAAGGACTTTTCACAGAGGATTACAGAAACCAGTGTGAATGAAGTGAAATACAACTCCAGGTGTGTTTGATTAAATAATATTCTAACTAGTGCTGTCATGCGATTAAAAAAATTGAGAGATTAATTAATTATGATCTGTAATTAATTAATCTAATCTCTTTTTAATCTCACCTAAAAATTGCTGAGAAAAGCCTTCAATTTGAGGTATTTTCATTTAAATTCATTATTACATTATTGTGGCAGATCAAAAGACTGATATAGATTTAAAAAAGTGACTTTATAAAGTCATTTATTGTTTAACAAATCTCTCCAAATTGTCTGTTGAGCCCAAGTCTCCATGAATAAGAAACTGTTTGCTGTAAAGTAGCAAAGACGAGGAAATCTGAACATAATAACTTTTGTCTACTTAAAGACAATAAAAAGTCCAGTCTTTCCTTAACCATATTAAAAATATTATTGATAGAGAAATGCTTTATATATGAGATCACTGGTTTTAGTCCTTGTTTTAGTCCTGGTTTAGACCTGCTTTAGTCCTACTTTAGTCCTAGTTTAGTCCTGGAATGGATTAATCCTGGTTTTAGTCCTGGTGTTAGTTCTGGTTTAGTCCTGGTTTAGTCCTGGTTTAGACCTGGTTTTAGTTCTGGTTTTAGTTCTGGTTTAGTCCTGGTTTAGTCCTGGTTTAGACCTGGTTTTAGTCCTGGTTTTAGTTCTGGTTTTAGTCCTGGTTTAGACCTGGTTTAGA
This sequence comes from Boleophthalmus pectinirostris, assembly GCF_026225935.1. NCBI lineage: Eukaryota > Metazoa > Chordata > Actinopteri > Gobiiformes > Gobiidae > Boleophthalmus > Boleophthalmus pectinirostris. Next base: position 26,760,712 of record NW_026571095.1, read on the forward strand.
CCTGGTTTTAGTTCTGGTTTTAGTCCTGGTTTAGTCCTGGTTTTAGTTCTGGTTTAGTTCTGGTTTAGTCCTGGTTTAGTCCTGTTTGGTTTTAGTCTGGTGGTTTAGTTCTGGTTTTAGTCCTGGTTTAGTCCTAGTTTTAGTCTTGGTGTTAGTTCTGGTTTAGAGGCGCACAGGAGGAAGCGCGGTTTACGCCGCGTACGTGAGAAAACACGATCCACACGCGGCGCACGGGAGCACGTCGGTGTCCGCGCAGTAACTACGGAAGGAAACGTGGTCCGCGCGTTCTCAGGTTAATGACGATGATGAAGGTGTGTGTGTGTGTTGTGTGTGTGTTTGTGTTTGTGTTGTGTGTGTGTGTTTGTGTGTGTGTGTGTGTGTGTGTTGTGTTTGTGTGTTGTGTGTGTGTGTGTGTGTGTGTTTGTGTGTTGTGTTTGTGTGTGTGTGTGTTTGTGTTTGTGTGTGTTTGTGTGTGTGTGTGTGTTTGTGTGTTGTGTGTGTGTTTGTGTTTGTGTGTGTTTGTGTGTTTGTGTGCGTGTCCCGTCATGTGGCAGGTCACTATAGGACAGTAGTGCAGACATCATGAGCCTATGCAGGTTGTTTTCACCAGTGACATTTAAGTTGTAGGCGATTTTATATTTGTTATTTTCTTTTATATTTTACGTCGGGAGAATAATTTCCAAGACACGAATGTGTTTTTACCTGTGCACTGCTGCCTCTGTTCTACTGGCTCTTCGACCTCGTCCATTGTGCGACTGATGCCGCCAACGTGAACATGACGTTTACATCGCTCTTACTGCGCGCGTTTTGTGTGTGTTTCCAGCAATGAGTGGAATTACCAAAATAAAAAAAAATGTATAAATGTGTTTTTTTTGTGTGTGTGTGTGTTGTTGTCCCAACAACACATAAAAACAGGTTTTATAATAAAGCAACTCACATACAGAAACACTAAAGTTAGAGATTAAAAATGAGATTAACGCGATTAAAAAACATAACGCGCTGAATATGACTGTAATTAATTAATCACAATTAACGCGATAATTTGACACCCCTAATTCTAACATGGGTAAAAGTTTTTAAAAATGTGTGTTATCTAAGGCTACGTTCAGACTGCAGGGCTTAATGCTCAATTCTGATTATTTTTGGTGAAATACGATTATTTTGTGAGGTCGTTCACATTTCCAATTTAATGTGACTTGTATGTGATCTCCAGTGTAAATTTTAAACACCTCAAAAGTGTCCCGCATGTGCACTGGAGGACACAACGACGAAGTAGCCTAAACTACTGAGTTGATGTCCAGTTGTAGGGAGTATTATCCGTTACAACTCCACACAACTCCAGGTTTGTTTTTGAGGAGCTAACAACATTATAACATTTCTTAAAGCTGACAAGATCCAGTTTTGCATAACCTCGGACCTTTAATTAATTGGTTTGTTTAATCTATCTTGCTCAAGGGCACAAAAACAGTACGGCATTTGAGCCCTCAGCCTTCACATAATAAAGAGAAAAGCGTGTGGTCTGGTGGATAAAGCCTGAGTTTTGGGTGTCCTTCCAGCGGAACAGAGCTTCGTTTGGCCGATCGCTCGGGCCTAATTCAGTGGCCTCCAAATGTTGATTAAAATATTTGCATATGAAAAGACGAGGAGCTCAAAGATGGAGGATAAAAGCGGTCGTGTCGGCGTGACCTCTGCAGCTACAGCGTCTCACAAAAATCTACAACGTTCATACGGAAGAGTGATTAATGAAGTTAGTCCAAAATGTTCGTCTATTGTGTCAGGAACTTCTTTACGACAGTGGATTAAAAACTTGACTTGACCTTTAGCTGTTTCCTTTCAGACAAGAATATGAAGAGACTAAAGTTGTTCAAAATATTGAAACTCAGATACAAAAACGAGTATCCGAAGTAGATACTCATTTGAGCGATTGTCTAAATAAATATATTGGAATCGGTTTTGAGTATCGAGTCTATTCCTTAGTATCGAAATCGAGTTTGAAATTTTTGTACTGACAGATTCGTCTTTTTTCATTTTTTTCTGATCTCAATGTTGGAACTTTGTCTTTTCTTACCACTGAAGTTAAAGGTGCATTGTGTAACTTTTCTGGTGAACGTCTCATCAAACGCTTTTCTCCATGAAGATGTCACTGCTTTGTCTGGAATATTTCACATTGTGGCATTATGGTGCTTTCACATCCTAGGGTAATTATCGTAAATACCAAAAACTGACATCAGATTTGCACTTGAACATCCACTCACGTCGTAATGTCCACTGGAAAGCTAGAAGATTTTTATGATACACGAGCTGCTGGGATGAGATCAACTTTGACATTTCAACATGGCGGAGAGCAGCGAAAATGTCATGAATGTTTTTTTTGTTACAAAACAAAAATACCAGAGAGCTACTCATTTTTGCAGTCACAAGAAAGTGAGTAAATAAAAGAGCCATGGTGTTAGATGAGGTACAGTTAGATGTAATTAGTTAATTAGGTAGGTGTAATTCAGAAATCCCTTGGTGAGCTACTTGGAAGGGGGTAGAGCGCTACAGGTCGCTCCTGAGCTACAGGTTGGAGACCCTCTGTTAAACGTTCTCTACTGCTGTGAGTTGGTTAGTTTGTTTGCCTGAATAATGCTGTGGCTTACATGATAACAACATACAACAACAATACAACAATAACATCACCATTTACACTTACTATTAAATAAGATGTTATTTTATAAGATATATTTAATATTTATTAAATAAATAATAAGAAATTATTATATTATATTTAAAATCATAATAATTAAAATAAAATAATAATAATAAATTTAATTGTTTTAAATTTAAATATTTAAAACAAATGTTTTAAATAAATAAAATAAAATATTAATTTTACCCAAGTAACAGGTCAGGATCTGCCATGTTTCACTTGTTTCACTACGTCAACAAAAGCACAGAAAGAAAGAACAAAACACACACATAATTTCTACTTCACAAGTGGAAATAATCATCTTTCTCATACCACATGAAGGCAGCATAAAACCTTTCTATCTTCATGGAGACCAAACAGACAAACTTACCAGTCAAATCTGTGGAGAGGCGACCCCGCTCACAGTCAGAATGCCTGTTTCTGAGCTGTAAAACCACCTGTAATTGAATAAATGTAAGGCAGATCTGTTTAATGTCATACTGTGGAACATTCCTGGAAGAGCAATCGCATATCCATGGAAACAAACTAGTTACGTAGAGCTGGATATGTCATTGTTGTGCCTGGAATGTTCCACAGTATGACATTAAACAGCTCTACTTTACATTTATTCAATTACATGTGGTTTTAAATCTCAAAAATACCTACAAAAACAGGCATTTTGACTGTGAGCGGGGTCGCCTCTCCACAGATCTGACCTGTAGCTTGGTCTGGTTTGGTCTCCATGGAGATAGAAAGGTTTAATCATTCCAGACAAAACAATAAAATCTCCATAAAGAAAAGCGTTTCACTAAACATCCACCAGAAAAGTTACACACTGCACCTTTTACTTGAGCTGTAAGAAAAGACCAGATTGTCGATTATCAATAAAAAGTTTTGATGTTTTTGAAAAATTAAAGAGGTTAGTGATTCTTGGTAGACAAAATCAGTACTGCGACTGCATGATGTAACAGCAAAGCAACCGTTCTCTTTCAGGTATCACTAATTGCACACAGCGGACCTCAGAATAGTTGAAGCCGTAAGTTTGGAGTGGAAAAAACTTCAGTAAAACATGTAGGCTAACGCTTAAGAAAGAACCATTCATCACTGCGCTCGGTTCGGGAAAGTGGGTTTGGGTTAATGTGCTCAGTATTTCTTCTGCTGCTATTTTCAGAATCTATAGTTAAAGTTTTTGGAGCTTTCTCCCAAGTTATAATGTTGTTCCCTCTTCACAAACATGTCAGAAGAGTTTTAATATGTCATCCGTGCATGTCTGACTAATCTAGTGATCTCTCCTGAGTGCTATTTGAAACGTCCTTAGTGTTAGCTGTACGATCTTATCCGCAACTCAAACCAAAAGCCTGTGTCACTCATGCTCTCACTCAGCAATTCTCCATAAATATACAAAACCATGAAACGAAACGGTGCACTACAACTTCACAAACCTGATATGAAGACGCGGGTTTCAGTATCGTGGATATGCCAGTATCCCGGGTATCCCAGAATACTTTTACTGTTTTTTTCAGGAAGTATCCAGGATACTGTCTCACTTCTGACCTCGCTGAATTAGAATTTGTTCGCTAAACAGTAGGCAGATACTTTTTTATTTAACCAATCGCTGCCATTTGGTCATGACGTATGTAATGTGCCAAATACCGTCGGAAGAAGGGCAATAACGTCAGAACATTCTCTTTGTTCGGAACATTCTCTTTGTTCGGAACATTCTCTTTGAAATTGACAAACTGCACTGAAATTGGTTCTTTTTTTGAGTAAAGCTATGTTCAGACTGCAGCCTGAAGTGACCCAAATCCGATTTTTTGGCCCCTATGTTCCTTTCAACGGACGTCGCTGCCGCTGTCCCACAAAACACCACAGCCAAAAACCTCATCCTTCTCCTTCTCAATCTCCTCCTTAAAACAAGTAAGTTGTTCATGTTTTGACTTCGGTACGAGAGGAACTTTAAAATCTCCAGGTGCTCAATTCTCGCATCCATGTTTGGACAACTTCCGTAAACACAGAGCACGCTCGCTGCGGTTGACGTCATCGTGTCTCCAGTGCACATGCGGGACACTTTTTGGCTGTTTACTGTTCACACTGGAGTCACATACAAGTCGCATTTAATTGGAAATGTGAACGACCTCGCAAAAACATCGGATTTCACAAAAAAATCGGAACTGAGCGTTAAGCCCTGCAGTCTGAAGCCTAAGATTCTCCAAAGGAAGAAAAGCTGTTTGCACAACAGATCTGTGGCACTTTCGTTTACATTTCCAATAAAAGTGCACTATATGCTACTTTTGAATTCATTAATTGGTTTTGTGTATAATATGCGATTCATATTTTGTTTTTAGTTTTTTGCCCAGCCCTAGTAATTATATTTCTTCTTATAGATCTGCAAAGGAAAGAAGCATGACTTGTATATTGGCATTTCTTGTGGATTATCAGTAAGTAGTGGGAAGAATTGTGAATTGAGCCTTGGTGTTACTTAGGAGGTCAAATATTTAACAAGGTGGTACTTTTAAAAACTTTGCTAGGAAATCTTACATAAAGAATTGTATATCTCCAGTTGTTGCAGTTCAAGTTGTTGTTGATTACACTGGGATTAATCTGCTGTTGCACTGCTGAAATATGTTAAAATATGGCACTGTTTAAAAATAATAATAGATTTAATTGATGTTGAATTACATTAATAACCAATATAAATACATCAGTGTTATATTGGAATTGTAACTATTACCAGTGTTGGGGAGTAACAGATTACATGTACCAGCGTTATGTAATCAGAGTACAAATTATGAGTAACTGTATTCAGTTACAGTTACTGTTTCAGTGAGTGGTAATTGGATTACAGTTACTTTGCTGAAATAAATGGATTACATGCATTTTCCTGTTTTCACATTTTGTGCTTTGTCTCTTTCCGTACTGTGCGGACGTGGACGCCGCCATCCTCCCGTGCGCTCGTGTTTTCTCGCTGCGTAGACCGCACTTCCTCCTGTACGCCTCTAAACCAGAACTAACACCAAGACTAAAACTAGGACTAAACCAGGACTAAACCAGGACTAAACCAGGACTAAACCAGGACTAAAACCAGGACTAAACCAGGACTAAACCAGGACTAAACAATATGACACTAACAGTGGAGTGGACATAATTTAAGGTGATCTCATATAGAAAGCATTTCTCTATCAATAATATTTTTAATTTGGTTAAGTAAACACTGGACTTTTTATTTTCTTTTAGCAGATAAAACATCTTATGTGCAGATTTCCTAGTCTTTGCTTCTCTACAAAAAACAGTTGCTTATTCATGGAGACTTCGGCGCAACAACCAATTTGAGGAGAACAGACAAGAATTTTCAGGATGTGGTTGGTACATTCATGTAGTTTTAAAAAGTATGACAAGTAATATCAAGTAATCCAAAGTATTCAGATTACGTTACTCACTTTAAGTAATTTAATGGATTACGTTACAAACTACATTTTGGGGTATGTAATCTGTAATCTGTAGGGGAATACATTTTAAAAGTAACCTTCCCAACAGTCACTATAACAACACACTCACGCCCATATTTGGAATAATGACATGTGACAACACCTGGCATCATATTATTAAAAAAATATATGTATAAAATAGATAAAATATTAATAATATAAAATAGTATAAAATATTTTGTTCGTTTTTACCCGCAGGCGTTCTCGTGTAAACAGGCTCTAAATAAATGGAGTCAAAACTACTGAAACCAGATTGCAGTTTTAAACCCCGACTCTCTAACTAACGAGTGTGTCTTTGTGCCACGTTGGAGTCTCTTTTCAATCGTGCTAAAAGGCTGTTATCAATAATAGACCCGGTGACAAGGTGATGAATCTGAAGTGATAAGAAGCCAAATAAGATGAGCAGGAACTAAGACTTGATTCATAAAGAGCAAGTCTCCGTACGCTCTCGTTTTAAAATGTTAAAATAAGACGACAGTGCAGTTGTGCCTCACCAAGCTTCTGTTTGAAAATGCTGGATGGAGTTTTAGCTTTTATAACATGGGCAGACTTTTTTTTTTTTTTTTTACTAAATGGCATTTTAGTTTTCTATAGAGAGATAATGGACTGTCCAACTGATTTTTAACTGATCTGAAGGAATAGACTCAATATTCACTGCCTATTCTGGTACCACAGTGATAATAAAAAACATTATTTATTTGGTAAATTGTCGAGTGAGCAGGACTGAGACCGGGACCAGACCGGGACTGAGACCAGGACTGAGACCGGGACCAGACCGGGACTGAGACCAGGACTGAGACCAGGACTGAGACCAGGGACCAGACTGGGACTGAGACAAGTTTAGTCCTTGTTTAGTCCTGGTTTAGTCCTGGTTTAGATCTGGTTTAGACCTAGTTTAGTCATGATTTAGTTCTGGTTCAGTTCTGGTTCAGTCCTGGTTTAGTCCTGGTTCAGTCCTGGTTTAGTCCTGGTTTAGTCCTGGTTAATCCTGGTTCAGTTAGACCTGGTTTAGTCCTGGTTTAGATCTGGTTTAGTCCTCATTTAGTCCTGTTTTAGTCCTGGTTCAGTCCCTGGTTTAGACCTGGTTCAGTCCTGGTTTAGTCCTGGTTTAGTCTGGTTTAGTCCTGGTTCAGTCCTGGTTCAGTCCTGGTTTAGACTTGATTTAGACCTGGTTTAGTCCTGGTTCAGATCTGGTTTAGTCCTCATTTAGTCCTGTTTTAGTCCTGTTTTAGACCTGGTTCAGTCCTGGTTCAGTCTTGGTTTAGTCCTGGTTTAGTCTTGGTTCAGACTTGGTTCAGTCCTTTTGTAGTTCTGGTTCAGTCCTGGTTCAGTCTTGGTTCAGTCCTGGTTCAGTCCTGGTTTAGTCCTGGTTTAGTCCTGGTTTTCAGTTCTGGTTCAGTCCTGGTTCAGTCCTGGTTCAGTCCTGGTTTAGTCCTGGTTCAGTCCTGGTTTAGTCCTGGTTTAGTCTTGTTTTAGTCTTGGTTCAGACTTGGTTCAGTCCTTTTTTTAGTTCTGGTTAAGTCCTGGTTTAGTCTTGGTTCAGTCCTGGTTCAGTCCTGGTTTAGACTTGATTTAGACCTGGTTTAGTCCTGGTTTAGATCTGGTTTAGTCCTCATTTAGTCCTGTTTTAGACCTGTTTTAATCCTGGTTCGGTCCTGGTTTAGACCTGATTTATAAACAAATGAACAAATGATACACGGATTATACTTAAATGAGAGTCTAGTTTTGATACTCGCTTTAGCCTCAGTTAGTCTCAGATTTTTGACACTTTTGACCACACTACCCGGGAACCATGAGCCAAAAAAGTCTCTTACGTAACAGTGACTAAGACGTATGACCTGCCTCCTCCTGCAGCTGTAGCTTTGACTCCATCACCTCCACTTACAGAGGAGGATCCTGCTGAGCACAGAGCCCCGCGTCTTTGAAAGAAAGTTTAATGTCGTTTTTGATTCTATACCGACTAAATATAACTTACAAGGACCCATTTACTATTTATTAAGAAACAGGGTTGCTGGTTTGATTCCTGTCCAAGCTCATACTGCAGAACACAAAGGCAACGTTCAGACTACAGCATGAAGTGACCCAAATCTGATTTTTTTGCGACCTGTATCAGATTTTTAATGACTTTAATGACAGTCTGAACAACACAGATCTGATTTTTTTCAAAGGACACTTGGATATGTGCTCCTAAAACCGATACATATCCGATCTTTTGACATCCGACTGAAAACGAACCTTTCTAAAAACTCCGTCTAGAGTGGAGATTCTGGAAAACTATGATTCTGCGTTTGTGTGTAAAGTTTTAGGAGCTGATGGGCCAAAAGTGCGACCAATGTTTTACTTTTTCCTGTGGTGATGATGATGATGATGATGATGGAGCATTCAGAGCAGCAGTCGCATTTCTTGCATTTGCACAAACAGCTGATGTTTCATATCCATGACCAGGCCAAATTGGAGGAGTCTTATCGGAACTGGGCGATTTTTGAAATGATTGCTAAAGAAATGTCCGAGCGCGGCAACAGGCTCAAATGTCAAAGGCAAGGCAAGTTTATTTGTATAGCACAATTCGTACACAAAGTAATTCAAAGTGCTTTACAGAATAAGAAATACATTAAAATCATAATAAAAACAAATCAAAATCATAAATAATCATGAAGATTAAAATTAAAAAAGAGAGACATAAATTGGAGAGAAGAGTGCAGAATGAAAACCTTTCAGTTATATGCACAGTTAAACAGAAATGTTTTGAGCCTGGATTTAAACAGCGTCACAGAAGAGTCTGTCTCACATGTTCAGGAAGACTGTTCCAGGTTTTAGCTGCATGAACCTGAAACGCTGACTCCCCTTGTTTAGTTCTGACTCTGGGCACCAGCAGGAGGCCGGTCCCTGAGCTCCTCAGAGTGCGAGATGGTTCATATGACACTAACATGTCACAGATGTACTTTGGTGCTCGGCCATGGAGAGACTTGTACACAAAGAAAAATAAAGATCCTGAGAGATAGATACAAGGAGGCTACAGACTCAGGCTACATTTACACATAGCCAGATATGCTGAGAAATGAATATTTACCTCCCTCCGTTTTCCAAAACAACATCGTGCACACAGCAGCGTTTTCAAAAAAGTTTTCATTTACATCAACCTGCATAAATACGCCATCGAGCCTCATCATAACTACACCGAGCCTCTGAGCGGACACCTGGATTAGATTCAAACCTGTAGCATTTATTTCATTACAGTTGTAAGTTTTACTCAAAAATACCTGCAAAAACGTGCATTACTGAGCCGGCTCGCCTCTCCACAGATCTGTCAAAGAAGTGGCAAAACTGTTGACTTCCGAGCCTCATTCGTCTCTGGTCATGGATATGAAACATCAGCTGTGTGTGCAAATGCAAACACATGAAAAGTGTTTGCGCCAGAAAAAATGCGACTTCTGCTCTGATGCTCCATGATCATCATCACAGGAAAAAGTAAACACTGGTCGCACTTTTGGCCCGTCAGCTTCTAAAACTTTACACACAAACGCAAATAGTAGTAGTTTTCATAGTTTTCCAGAATCGCCACTTTAGTCGGAGTTTTTAGAAAGATTCTGTGGGTTTTTTCGGAAGAATTCAGTGCGTGTCCTGGGAAAAAGCACAAGAGATGGAAGGATCCGAGTACAGGCCACTTTATTTTAGCATTTTCGGTTCACAGAGATTCAGGTTGATTGCCAAGTCACCCCGGAATCGACGCCTCTGAAAAAAACAGGATGGGAGGTAGCTTTATACCACCCATCTGACAAAACATTAAAGGTTGTATGGAGGATTTTTTTGTTTTTTTTTTGTTTCAAATTGTCAATGATAGATTATAGAGATGCAGTAGCCTTGTAATTATGATGACCAAAAAAAAAGAGAATAAAAATTCATCAACTCTGGACGTGGTGGGGCTAAACATTTGCCAATAGATAACGACACTGCCTCGTTATCTGTGAGCTGACAGGCTGTCAATCAATCTCCCTACGTTTCTAGCGTAACTGACTTGCCTGCGCGCCGCCGTTACGTGGTTTACGTACGACTGTCACGCAGTCCACAGACGCAAGACGCACAGACGCTGTTTACTCCACCAACGCAACAGTTCTTAGCGGCTTTTTTTGACCTATATCTTCCTCGCAGTTCGCACAAAGTTTGTTGCAATGGCAGACAAGAATCCAGGAGCAGTTAGCCGCAAAAGAAAGTCTGTTTTTGAGGTCGCTGAAAGAAGAAGACAAGGGGAAAAGCAGCGAAGCCAAACTAAGGTGATTCTTGAAGATTCATTCCAGCGATGGCGCGACTGAAGCAGACGCAGGGTCTAAAGACTGACGCACTGGTCGCCAAATTACTCCTGGACAGGTCACTTCTGCTTATTATGAAAACGTACTTTATTTCCAAGAGCTAGTCAAACGTTTTTCAGGACACGAAAGCGATATCCTATGTCTGAAAACGTCATTTTCAAGGCAAAGAAAGAGTCCGCTTGCTGCTGCGTGTTGTAGCTAGTTCATTCGCACTGAATCTCCGCGCAACCTTCTCTGCTCCCCTTTCCTGCTCCTGTCCCCGCTGCCCGATCCGCTCTTCCCCTGCTCCTCACTTCTCCGCGCACGGAATCTCCGCGCACCGCTCCCCTCTCTCTCTCTCCTCTCTCCCTCTCCCTCTCTCTCCTCTCTCCTCTCTCCTGCTCTCCTGCTCCGCTCTTCTCCCTGCTCCTCGCTTCTCCGCCTTGCCTAACCAACACTGTAGTTAGTTGTTTACAAGTCATGTGCGGCGCACCGGCTGTAAACAAACCTGTTTCTGGCGTAAAGAGGAGGCGGGAGGAGGCGTTTCTACGTAGGGAGCTGTAGGGGAGGGGGGTGGTTTCACGCATGCGCAACATTTGAAAAAGGACAAACAGTCGCTGGATTTCTCGTTCCTTGGAAAATCCTCTATACAACCTTTAACTTGTTGATTTAGCATATACAGCAAGAAAATTAACAATAATGCTGACCCGTTACACTTTATCATGGATGGGTACATGCCACGGGGTCCACATCGGCCAGTTTTCTGCTTTGTAGCATTTCAAAGTACAAAATAACATGTCTTTTTATAGAACCACAGATGTCATTCCAAGGTACAAGTATTGGGTGAATCAGCATAATCAACACAGAATAATTCTCACAGTTCGTTTTCAGAGGCAAAGTCACTGCGTGTAAAAAATTACAAAAGTACAAATGAAGGGAAATGTCTCCGTGTACATGTAAATGGGGCCTCAAACAAACGAAGCGGCCGTGGAAGTGTAACCTGTCCATTTTACGAAGAACTGGACTGTATTTTGTGAGACAAGCCCAGCGTTTAGGCGACTTCTGTAAACACTGAACATGCTCGCTGCCTGTGACCAGTGTTGGGAAGGTGACTTTTAAAATGTAATCCCCTACAGATTACAGATTACATACCCGAAAATGTAGTTTGTAACGTAATCCATTAAATTACTTCAAGTGAGTAACGTAATCTGAATACTTTGGATTACTTGATATTGTCGTGCTTTTTAAAACGACTTGAATGTAACAACCACATCCTGAAAATTCTTGTTTGTTGTCTTCAAATTGGCCCTGGTTTAGACCTGGTTTAGTCCTGGTTTAGTCCTAGTTTAAACCTAGTTTAGATCTGGTTTTAGTCCTGGTTTAGCCCTGGTTTAGTCCTGGTTTAGACCTAGTTTAGAACTGGTTTACCTGTTTAGACCTGGTTTAGACCTGGTTTAGTCCTGGTTTAGACCTGGTTTAGACTTGATTTAGTCCTGTTTAGACCTAGTTTAGACCTGGTTTAGACCTGGTTTAGTCCTGGTTTAGACCTGGTTTAGACTTGGTTTAGTCCTAGTTTAAACCTAGTTTAGATCTGGTTTAGACCTAGTTTTAGTCCTGGTTTTAGTCCTGGTTTAGTCCTGGTTTAGACCTAGTTTAGACCTAGTTTAGACCTGGTTTAGTCCTGGTTTAGACCTAGTTTAGACCTAGTTTAGACCTGGTTTAGTCCTGGTTTAGTCCTGGTTTAGACTTGATTTAGTCCTGATTTAGACCTAGTTTAGACCTGGTTTATTCATGGTTTAGACCTGGTTTAGTCCTGGTTTAGACCTGGTTTAGACTTGGTTTAGTCCTAGTTTAAACCTAGTTTAGACCTGGTTTAGTCCTGGTTTTAGTCCTGGTTTTAGTCCTGGTTTAGACCTAGTTTAGACCTTTTAGTTTAGACCTGGTTTAGTCCTGGTTTAGACCTAGTTTAGACCTAGTTTAGACCTGGTTTAGTCCTGGTTTAGTCCTGGTTTAGACTTGATTTAGTCCTGATTTAGACCTAGTTTAGACCTGGTTTATTCATGGTTTAGACCTGGTTTAGTCCTGGTTTAGATCTGGTTTAGACCTGGTTTAGTCCAAAATGTGAAAACAGGAAAATACTGCTATGAAATCCATTTATTTCAACAAAGTAACTGTAATCCAATTACCACTCACTGAAACAGTAACTGTAACTGAATACAATTACTCATAATTTGTACTCTGATTACGTAACTCCGGTACATGTAATCTGTTACTCCCCAACACTGCCTGTGACGTCTTCGTGTCCTCCAATGCACATGTGGGACACTTTTGAGGTGTTTAAAGTTCACACTGGAGTCACAAACATGTCACATTTAACTGGAAATGTGAACGACCTCGCAAAAAATCTGATTTCACAAAAAAATCCGACTTGAGCATTGAGCCCTGCAGTCTGAACGTAGCCTGAGTGAGTGAGTGTCTTATGGGTTTGTTACAGTCTCACATATCTGCTGATGCACTTTAATAAGACTAAAACAAGCTTCAGAGTTACACAACGCATCTTTAAAACCTTGCACTTGTAAATGTGCATTATACTTAAAGTTAAAACCAGGTAGTTGTTAAAGTGAATACTATTATTTCAGCATGACTCAGCCAAAAAAGTAGCCTGAATTTTAAATGGACTTTAGTGTGCCGGCTACACACTAAATAATAGATAGAGTCTTTTTTGGGGCAATCATCTTTTTTGCTGCATGGAGGAGTCAGAACCTTTACTCAGGTACAGCTCATACAAACTGTACGCACATTTTCAGCCTAATGATGCTAAAATTTCAAACTTGATACTCAATATAAAAAAAAACCCTCTCTTTTTAGACAATAGACTGTGATTATACTAAGGTTCAGAAAAGGTTCATTTCTGAACTGTGAATGTGACTTTAGTGGTAGTAGTAGTAGTAGTAGTAGTAGTTGTAGTAGTAGTAGTAGTAGTAGTAGTAGTAGTAGTAGTTGTTGTTGTTGTAGTGGTTGTAGCAGTAGTTGTAGTAGTAGTAGTTGTATTAGTAGTAGTAGTAGGAAGAGGATTTTGTAGTAGTAGAATTTTGTCATAGTTGTTGTATTTTTAAGTAGTAGTAGTAGTAGTAGTAGTAGTAGTAGTTAGTAGTAGTAATAGTAGTAGTAGTTGTAGTTGTTGTTGTAGTTATAGTAGTAGTAGTTGTAGTAGTTGTAGTAGTTGTAGTAGTATTAGTAGTAGTAGTAGTAGTAGTAGTAGTAGTAGTAGTAGTAGTAGTAGTAGTAGTAGTAGTAGTAGTAGTAGTAGTAGTAGTAGTAGTAGTAGTAGTAGTTGTTTGTTGTTGTAGTATTAGTAGTTGTAGAAGCAATAGTAGTAGTAGGAGGAGGATTTTGTAGTAGTAGTATTTTGTAAGAGTAGTTGAATTTTGTAGTAGTAGTTGTATTTTTTAGTAGCAGCAGTAGTAGTAGTAGTAGTAGTAGTAGTAGTAGTAGTAGTAGTAGTAGTTGTTGTTGTTGTTTTTGTAGTAGTTGTAGTTGTAGTTATAGTAGTAGTAGGAGGAGTAGGATTTTGTAATAGTAGTCGAATTTTGTAGTAGTAGTTGTATTTTTTAATAATAGTTGTAGTATTTAGTAGTAGTAGTAATAGTAGTAGTATTTTTAGTAGTAGTCATATTTTTTAGTAATAGTATGTAGTAGTAGTAGTAGTAGTAGTAGTAGTAGTAGTAGTAGTAGTAGTAGTAGTAGTAGTAGTAGTAGTAGTAGTAGTAGTAGTAGTTAGTTAGTAGTAGTAGTTAGTAGTTAGTAGTTTAGTTTAGTAGTAGTAGTAGTAGTAGTAGTAGTGTTGTAGTAGTTATAAGTAGTAGTAGTAGTAGTAGTAGTAGTAGTAGTAGTAGTAGTTGTTAGTTTTTGTAGTAAGTAGTAGTAGAAGCAATAGTAGTCAAGAGGAGTAGGATTTTGTAGTAGTTGTTGTATTTTTTAGTAGCAGCAGTAGTAGTAGTAGTAGTAGTAGCTAGTTGTTGTTGTTGTTGCATTGTGGTTGTAGTAGTTGTAGTTGTAGTAGGAGGAGGAGGATTTTGTAGTAGTAGGATTTTGTAATAGTAGTCGAATTTGTAGTAGTTGTTGTATTTTTAGTAGAAAGTAGTAGTAGTAGTAGTGTTGTGTTGTTGTTGTTGCTGTGGTTGTAGTAGTTGTAGTTGTAGTTATAGTTGTAGTAGGAGGAGGAGGATTTTGTAGTAGTAGGATTTTGTAATAGTAGTCGAATTTTGTAGTAGTAGTTGTATTTTTTAATAATAGTTGTAGTATTTAGTAGTAGTAGTAATAGTAGTAGTATTTTTTAGTAGTAGCCATATTTTTTAGTAATAGTATGTAAGTAGTAGTAGTAGTAGTAGTAGTAGTAGTAATAGTAGTAGTAGTTGTTGTTGTGGTTTTAGTAGTAGTAGTTGTAGTTTAGTTGTAGTAGTATTAGTAGTTTAGTAGTAGTAGTAGTAGTAGTAGTTGTTGTTGTTGTAGTATTAGTAGTTGTAGAAGCAATAGTAGTAGTAGGAGGATTTTGTAGTAGTAGTATTTTGTAAGAGTAGTTGAATTTTGTAGTAGTTGTTGTATTTTTTAGTAGCAGTAGTAGTAGTAGTAGTAGTAGTAGTTGTTGTTGTTTTTGTAGTAGTTGTAGTGTAGTAGTAGTAGGAGGAGGAGGATTTTGTAGTAGTAGGATTTTGTAATAGTAGTCGAATTTTGTAGTAGTAGTTGTATTTTTTAATAATAGTTGTAGTATTTAGTAGTAGTAGTAATAGTAGTAGTATTTTTTAGTAGTAGCCATATTTTTTAGTAATAGTATGTAGTATGTAGTAGTAGTAGTAGTAGTAGTAGTAGTATTTTTTAGTAGTAGTCATATTTTTTTAGTAATAGTATGTAGTAGTAGTAGTAGTAGTAGTAGTAGTAGTAGTAGTTGTTGTGGTTATAGTAGTAGTAGTTGTAGTTTAGTTGTAGTAGTATTAGTAGTTAGTAGTAGTAGTAGTAGTAGTAGTAGTAGTAGTAGTAGTAGTTGTTGTTGTTGTAGTATTAGTAGTTGTAGAAGCAGTAGTAGTCGGAGGATTTTGTAGTAGTTGTTGTATTTTTTAGTAGCAGCAGTAGTAGTAGTAGTAGTAGTAGTAGTAGTAGTAGTAGTAGTAGTAGTAGTAGCTGTTGTTGTTGTTGTTAGCTGTGGTTGTAGTAGTAGTTAGTAGTTGTAGTTGTAGTAGAGGTAGTAGATTTTAGTAGTAGTAGTAGTATTTTGTAATAGTAGTCGTAATTAGTTAGTAGTAGTAGTTAGTATTTTTAGTATAGTAGTAGTTAGTAGTTAGTAGTAGTAGTAGTAGTAGTAGTAGTAGTAGTAGTTTTTAGTAGTAGTAGTAGTATTTTAGTTAGTAGTAGTAGTAGTAGTAGTAGTAGTAGTAGTAGTAGTAGTATTTTTTAGTAGTAGTCATATTTTTTAGTAATAGTATGTAGTAGTAGTAGTAGTAGTAGTAGTAGTAGTAGTAGTAGTAGTAGTAGTAGTAGTAGTAGTAGTAGTAGTAGTAGTAGTATTTTTTCTGCCCACAGAGTGCGTACACTCTCTGGAGACTCATCACGTCACATTTGGCTCATTTCTGACGGCATCAGAAATGTTTAAAAAGAGTTTGAGGAAATGTTTGATAATCATTAAATTCTGGATGTTTCATTGTGTTTTAATCCAGGTTTGAATCAAATGTATTTAATCCAAGGTGTGTAAAGGTATTTCTTATTCCGTAAAACACTTTGAATTACTTTGTGTACTAATTTCACTATACAAATAAACTTGTCTTGTCTTGCACCTTCTCTTTTATTTATCGTTATGTTATATATACGTGCTAAATAAATAAATATTGATTAGTATCTGATTTTCACTACTTTTGACAAACTACAACAATTCAAGAAAATAATAGCAGTATAGTTGTAGTAAGTAAGTCTTTATTTTTGTAGTAATAGTAAAGTACAACAACTCACCCTCCTGTCAATCATCATTTTATACTTTAGTACTTATTTTTCTATTTTATTTTATATATTTATGCTTTTTTTGACACCTGTTTCTTGCTCTTTTTTGCTACTTATTTAGAATTTATTATTACCTTTTATATTTTTTACTTTTTGTTATTATATTTATTGTGATGAGTGAGCTACTGTGTCCAAATAGTTTCTCTTGCGGATCTATAAAATTTGTCTACGTCGAAGTAGCAGTAGTATTAGTGGACGTGACTTTTACTCAAAATTACTCAAGTAAAAGTAAAAGTATTCTGCTCAAAAAATCTCTGAAAAGTACAATTTATTTAAAAACTTAGTCAAGTAATTGTAACTTAAGTCTTCGTGGCCCAACCTTAATCCAGAAAAATGGTGCGTCTTTTCATAATTTTTCTGATTATATTAATTTCTTGTTATTATTTTTATTAATTTTTGTGTCTTTTATTGAAATTTACATTGACATGATTTTGCTTCCTCACGCTGACCCGTCATATAAAGCGTGAAGGTCGCCCTGGTGTGTGTGTGGGGAGCATTATTTCCACTCGGGTTACCTGCTCAGGTGCGCCGGGCCGTGTGACTGACCGGGGCCGTCTCCATGGCGATGACCCCCCGCGGGCGCCGTCATCTGACAGGCCGACGGAGCGCTCCGATTGGCCGACGGGGCGAGCCAATCGTGATCCTGGGTCCCGATTGGCTGTGACGGCTCCTGGCACGGGCTCCTCGAGCGAGACCCAGCTGCGAGGAGACGAGAGAGGAAGAAGGAGAGAAGGATCAGGAATAACAAAGCAGCAAGTACGATTTAATTAAACTAAAAATAAAAAAGGATTTCATCAGCGTTTTAAAGGTCTTACTGTATATTACGCAAAATTGACTCCTGTGAGATTTAAGCCAAGTTATAATGTTGTTACCTCCTCAAAAACAAACCTGGAGTTGTGTTTTGTTTCATTCACACGTCTGAGTAACTCTTTATTATTAATCTGTACATCTCCAAAGCTGTATTTATGTATTTATTTTGGGCAAGTGTGTATGTATGTAAGTAGTAGTCCTTGTTTAGTCCTGGTTTAGTCCTTGTTTCGATCTGGTTTAGACCTAGTTTAGTCATGATTTAGTTCTGGTTCAGTTTGGTTTAGTCCTTTTGGTTTTAGTTTAGTCCGTTTTTCTTAGTCCTGTTAGTCCTGGTTTAGTCCTGGTTTAGTCCTTGTTTATTTAGTCCGGTTTACCTGGTTTAGTCCTGGTTTAGTCCTGGTTTAGTCCTGTTTTAGTCCTGATTTAGTCCTGGTTTAGTCCTGTTTAGTCCTGTTTTAGTCCTGATTTAGTCCTGATTTAGTCCCTGGTTTAGTCCTGTTTTAGTCCTGAGTCCTTTTAGACCTGGTTTAGTCCTGTTTTAGTCCTAGTTTTATTTTAGTCCTGGTTTTAGTCCTGATTTAGTTTACCTGGTTTTAGTCTTTTAGTCCTTTTAGTCCTGTTTATTTATTTAGTCCTGTTTAGTCCTGGTTTAGTCCTGTTTTAGTCCTGGTTTAGTCCTGTTTTAGTCCTAGTTGTTTAGTCCCGGTTTTTCAGTCCCTGGTTTAGTCCCGGTTTCCTTAGTCCTGGTTTAGTCCTGGTTTAGTCCTGGTTTAGTCCTGTTTTCAGTCCTGGTTTAGTGGTTCAGTCCTGGTTTCGGTTTAGTCCCGGTTTAGACCTGGTTTAGTCCTGGTTTAGTCCCGGTTCAGTCCCGGTTCAGTCCTGGTTCAGTCCTGGTTTAGTCCTGGTTCAGTCTGTAAGGCTCAAAATTGGATGAAACGGGAATCGGCCATTATCCGTTTTTTTCCATTATTCATTTAAACACAAAATCGAAAACTGAAAAAACAAATCATTATCTGTTTTTTCCTTTTGGTTTTGGAGACAAATAATTAAAAATATTTGTTTTGTTTTTTTCGTTTTCTTCTTTTTGATTTTATTTTGAAAAACGAATGAACGAACGACACACAGATTATACTCGTCTGTACTATTATTGTCATACATATAATGAAAAAAAAGTAAACAAAATGATAATTAACTGACCACTTGATTATTAAAATGATCAGTAGTTTTAATGTTTCTGCTTTTAGACCTCCTCCAGTCTCCTCCAGTCTCTTCAACTCCCACTGCGTCTCTCTTTCCTCCTCTCTCCATCTCCCTCTCTCCTTCTATTCCCTTGTCCCTTCCCACCCTCTCGTTCCTTATCTCACTCTCTCCCCACTTTCTGTCTTTCTTCTCCATTTCCCTCTCCCTCCTTTTCCCTCTTGTCCCCTCTCGTTCTCTCTCCCCATCCCCCTCTCTCCATCCTCTCCCTTTCTCTCTCTCCCTCTTCTCTTTTCTCTCCCATCTCTCTCTCTTCCTCTATCTAATCCACTCCCCCTATCTTCTCTCCTTCTCTCTCTCTTCATCTCCTTCCTTCTTCTTTCCCCTCTCTCCTCTCTCTCTAACTCACTCAATGCCCCCCTCTCTCTGCCTCCCCTTCTCTCTCTCCCTCACTCTTCCTCTATCGCCCCACTCCCTCTCTCTTTACTCTCCCTCACTCCCTCCCTTTATCTTTCTCTCCCCTCCTCCTCTCCTTCTCTCTCTCTCTTCATTTTCTTCCTTCTTCTCTCCTCTCTCCTCTTCTCTCTCTACCCTCTCCCTTTCTCTCTCCCTCTTCCCCCCCTCTCTCCTTCTTTCTCTCTCTCTCTCTGCCTCCCCCTCTCATTCTCTTTCTCCTCCTTTCTTCCTCCGTCTTCCATCTCTCTCCCTATCTCCTTCTTTCTTCTTTTCCCTCTCTCCTCCTCTCTCTCTCCTCTCTCCCATCTATTTCCCTCTTTCCCTCACTCTCTCTTCCTCTCCCCCTCTCTCTAGCTCTTTCTCCCTCACTTTCTGCCTCCCCCTCTCTCTCCCTCTATGTTCCCCACTCTCCCTCTCTCCTCTCCTTCTCTCTCTCTATATTTCCTTCCTTTTTTCCTCTCTCTCCTCCTTTCTCTCTACCCTCTCCCTTTCTCTCTCCCACGTCTCTCCTTTCTCCCATCTCTCCCTCTCTCCTTTTTTCTCTCCCCTTTCTCCAACGCTCTCTCCCTCACTCACTCTCCCTCTTGCTCTACCTCCTCTTCTCTTTCTCTCTCTCCCCCGCTCTTCCTCTATCTTCCTCACTCCCTCTCTCTCTCCTCTCCTTCTCTCTCTCCCCCATCGCCCTTTCTCTTTCTCTCTCTCTCTCTCTCCCATCTATTTCCCTCTCTCTCTCTTTCTTTCTTTCTCTCCCCCTCTCGCCGATTCTCCTTCTCTCTCCCCCTTTCTCTAACTCTCCCTCTCTCACTCCCTGTCTCTCTCTCTCTTCTTCCCCTTCTCTTTCTCTCTCTCCCCCTCTTTCCCTCTCTCTTTACTCTCCTCTCCTTCTCTCTCTCTCTTCCCCCATCTCCTTCTTTCTTCTTTCCTCTCTCTCCTCCTCCCTCTCTCTCTCTCGCTCTTCTCTTCTCTCTCAAATCTATTTCCCTCTGTCCCTCCCTCCTTCTCTCCTTCTTTCTCTCACCCTCTCTCTCCCTCATTCACTGCCCCTCTCTCTGCATCCCCTTCTCTTTCTCTCTATCGCTCCCTCCCCCTATCTTTCTCTCCCCACTCCCCCTCTCTCCTCTCCTTCTCCCTCCAGATCTCCTTCTTTCTTCTTTCCTTTCTCTCCTCCTCTCTCTCACCCCTCTCCCTTTCTCTCTCTCTGCTCTCTCCCATCTATTTCCCTCTCTCCTTCTTTCTCTCCCCCTTTCTCTAACTCTCTCCCACTCACTGTCTCCCTCTCTTTCTCCTTCTCTCTCTCTATCTTTCCCCCCCCCTCTCTCTTTACTCTCTCTCTTTCTCTCCCCACTCCCCCTCTCTCCTCTCCTTCTCCCTCCAGATCTCCTTCTTTCTTCTTTCCCTTCTCTCCTCCTCTCTCTCACCCCTATCCCTTTCTCTCTCTCTGCTCTCTCTCATCTATTTCCCCCCTCTCTCTCTCTCTCCTTCTTCTCTCTCCCTTTCTCTAACTCTCTCTCTCACTCACTGCCCCTCTCTTTTCTCTCTCTCCCTCTCTCTTTCCCTCTATATCTTTCCACTCCCCTCTCTTTACTCTCCCCACTCCCTCCCCTATCTTTCTCTTCCCACTCCCTCTCTCTCCTCTCCTTCTCTCTCTCTTCACCTCCTTCCTCTTTCCTCTCTCCTTCTTTCTCTCTCCCTCTATCTTCCCCACTCCCTCTCTCTTTACTCCTCTCTCCTTCTCTCTCTCTCTTCCCCCATCTCCTTCTTTCTTCTTTCCTCTCTCTCCTCCTCCTCTCTCTCTCTCTCTCTCGCTCTTCTCTCTCAGATCTCTTTTCCCTCTGTCCCCTCCCTCCTTCTCTCCTTCTTTCTCTACCCTCTCTCTCCCTCATTCACTGCCCCTCTCTCTGCATCCCCTTCTCTTTCTCTCTATCGCTCCCTCCCCCTATCTTTCTCTCCCCACTCCCCTCTCTCTCCTTCTTCTCCTCCAGATCTCCTTCTTTCTTCTTTCCTCTCTCTCCTCCTCTCTCTCACCCCTATCCCTTTCTCTCTCTCTGCTCTCTCCCATCTATTCCTCTCTCTCCTCTCTCCTTCTTCTCTCTCCCCCTTTCTCTAACTCTCTCTCACTCACTGCCCCTCTCTTTCTCTCTCTCCCCTTCTCTCTTTCCCTCTATATCTTTCCCACCCCCTCTCTCTTTACTCTCCCCCACTCCCTCCCCCTATCTTTCTCTTCCCACTCCCCTCTCTCCTCTCCTTCTCTCTCTCTTCACCTCCTTCCTCTTTCCCCTCTCTCCTTCTTTCTCTCTCCCTCTATCTTCCCCACTCCCTCTCTCTTTACTCTCCTCTCCTTCTCTCTCTCTCTTCCCCCATCTCCTTCTTTCTTCTTTCCTCTCTCTCCTCCTCCCTCTCTCTCTCTCTCTCTCTCGCTCTTCTCTCTCAGATCTCTTTCCCTCTGTCCCTCCCTCCTTCTCTCCTTCTTTCTCTCACCCTCTCTCTCCCTCATTCACTGCCCCTCTCTCTGCATCCCCTTCTCTTTCTCTCTATCGCTCCCTCCCCCTATCTTTCTCTCCTTCTCCCTCCAGATCTCCTTCTTTCTTCTTTCCCTTCTCTCCTCCTCTCTCTCACCCCTCTCCCTTTCTCTCTCTCTGCTCTCTCCCATCTATTTCCCTCTCTCCTTCTTTCTCTCCCCCTTTCTCTAACTCTCTCCCACTCACTGTCTCCCTCTCTTTCTCCTTCTCTCTCTCTATCTTTCCCACTCCCTCTCTCTTTACTCTCTCTCTTTCTCTTCCCACTCCCCCTCTCTCCTCTCCTTCTCCCTCCAGATCTCCTTCTTTCTTCTTTCCCTTCTCTCCTCCTCTCTCTCACCCCTATCCCTTTCTCTCTCTCTGCTTTCTCCCATCTATTTCCCCTCTCTCTCTCTCTCTCTCCTTCTTTCTCTCCCTTTCTCTAACTCTCTCTCACTCACTGCCCCTCTCTTTCTCTCTCTCCCCTCTCTTTCCCTCTATATCTTTCCCACCCCTCTCTCTTTACTCTCCCCCACTCCCTCCCCCTATCTTTCTCTTCCCACTCCCTCTCTCTCCTCTCCTTCTCCCTCTCTTCACCTCCTTCCTCTCTTCCTCTTTCTCTCTCCCTCAATCCTCCCCACTCCCTCTCTCTTTGCACTCCCCCCTCTCCTCTTCTTCTTTCTCCTTTCCCCTCTCTCCTCCTTTCTCTCCACCCTCTCCCTCTTCTCTCTCTCTCTCTCCCTCTTCCCCCCTTCCTCTTCGCCCAAAGGACCCCGCTGCTTTTGTGTCTCCTCCGCCGGTCGACGCTCTCCGCTCTCGTCTCCGCATCTCTCCATCTTATCAGCCCCCTCCCCGAACCATCTCTTCATCCACAACTCCCGTTATCTCAACCAAAAGATAATTGTAATAATAAAAAAAAAAAAGAAAAAAAAAAAAAAAGAAAAAGCTTGAAAATGGCGTGTGATCGTGCCTCGTCATTCGCTTCGCCTCTGTTCCAGCGTTGCCAGATAAAAAGCGAGCCTCTTCTAAGGTGTTTCGTGCGGGCATTATGAAACCGTTGCCATGGATACCCAGTCTGCTCGGCGCTCGCACATCGAAGCAGCGGGATCTGAAATGACAAATGCAATATTTTCTGTCTTTTCCGTGTTTTTATTCTTTTTTTTTTCCCGTCAGCACAAAAGGATGAAGAAATGTCAAAGATCAGGACCCTAAAAATAGTTTGAACCAGCTGACGGCTAAAACGGGAGCGAGGGGGAGTGGAGTCGGTCTCGTGTGTGTGGTTGCAAACAGAGGTGCCGTGGCCTGTTGTGCAGAAGAATATCGGAGCGTTTTGTGCAGAGGTGGGGGTTTGGGATGTCATTTAGTTTGATTTTTAATAAAGAAAAGGACGGTGGGTAATACGAGTAAATGTTCACGTTCAGTTAGGGTTGGTACTGTAATAATAATTATGATGTATTAAAAATAAAAACATAGATTACAAAGGTTATTCACGTTCATTAAAAATCCGTGTATCATTTGTTCATTCGTTTTTCAAAATTAAACCAAAAATAAGAAAAAAAAACCCAAAACAAAACAAAAACTGCGATGCCAGGATTAAACAAGACTAAAATAGGACTAAAACTAAATTAAAACAGGACTAAAACAGGATTAAAACAGGATTAAAACAGGACTAAAACAGGATTAAAACAGGACTAAAACAGGATTAAAACAGGACTAAAACAGGATTAAAACAGGATTAAAACAGGATTAAAACAGGACTAAAACAGGATTAAAACAGGACTAAAACAGGACGGAACCAGACAGAACCAGGACTAAACCAGAACTGAAACAGGACTAAAACAAAATTAAAACAGGACTAAAACAAGACTGAACCAGGACTGAACCAAGACTAAACCAGGACTAAACCAGGACTGAACCAGGACTAAACCAGGATTAAAACAGGACTAAAACGGGATTAAAACAGGACTGAAAACAGGACTAAACCAGGATTAAAACAGGACTAAAACAGGACTAAAACAGGTCTAAACCAGGACTAAACCAGGTCTAAACCAGGACTAAAACAAGACTGAACCAGGACTAAACTAGGATTAAAACAGGACTAAAACGGGATTAAAACAGGACTGAAAACAGGACTAAACAGGATTAAAAAAACAGGACTAAACTAAACAGGACTAAAACAGGACTAAACAGGACTAAAACAGGACTAAACCAGGACTAAACCAGGACTAAAACAAGGACTAAAACAGGACTAAAACAGGACTAAACTGAAACAGGACTAAACCAGGACTGAAACAGGACTAAACCAGGAAAAAACTAAAACTAAAACAGGACTAAACAGGATTAAAACAGGACTAAACAGGACTAAACTAAAACAGGACTAAAACAGGACTAAACCAGGATTAAAACAGGACTAAAACAAGATTGAACCAGGATTAAAACAGGACTAAACCAGGACTAAACCAGGTCTAAACCAGGACTAAACCAGGTCTAAACCAGGACTGAAAAAACCTGTTTTACTAACAGTTTGAGTTAAAACAGGAAAACATACTGATAAACAGTTTTAGTCCTGATTAAACACATTTGAGTCACGATAACGGGAAATGGCCGTTATCTGTTTTTTTCCATTATTCATTTAAAAACAAAATCGAAAACTGAAAAAAAAAAAAAAAGGAATCATTATCTGTTTTTTAATTTTGGCTTTGGAGACAAATAATGCAGAAAATTGTTGTTTTTTTCATTCTCTTATTTTTGGTTTTATTTTGAAAAAGGAATGAACGAATGATACACGGATTATTAAAGCCTCCATCCATAAGTATATTCGATGGCAGATGTGAAAGCTCTTCCACCCTCTCTCTCCTCACCTGGCTCCTCCCTCCTCTCGTCACCTGACTTTTATTCCGACCACATTTCTCTTTCCTCGCTTCCTCAATTTTCCCGCTGTCAATCAAACGTGTCATATCAAGTGGTGTCCCAAAGAAAACCACGGAATGAAGGAGCAAACATGAGGGAGGCTTCAGGAGCAGACATCAAATAAACTTTATTGGTCTCAGTGAGGAGACCAATAAAGTTTGTGTCTGGGTGGGACTTCCTCATCCATTTCTTCACCCATTTCCTGCAGATTCGAGGAGAGGAATCAAGGAAAAGGATGCGAGGAAAGACAAATCAATTCCCAGGATCCTTCCTCCAAAGACTTCACGAGCAAGGACCACACCACAACAATGGAATATGATAAGATGTTTATGGCTGGGGGGGAGACTCAGGATTTGGAACCCCTCCTCCTTAAAGATGATGCCTTTGGACAGAAGGATTGACAAGAGACACTGGGTGGGAGTGAGGGCGTCGAGAGAGCTGACGGTGGTGTCAGATTGGCCGTATAAAAAGGGCTTCTGGGTGATTGAAGGCGTGGTTGAGATAAGTCGTGGTTGGTTGGAGAGAAGGTTGAGGCGTGGTCCAGCTCCTGAATCTCAGTTAATCACATTACCGTATTTTCCGGGCAATTAGGCGCGCTCTTAAGCCTCTAACTCCATCAAAAAATGACCGTGCGCCCCACAATCCAGAGCGCCCCATACACGAATCCACTCGGGTGTCCCAGCACGACTTCAGTAAACTACAAGCCACCCGCAGTGCATCCAAACACGCATGAAGCAGACCTCATGGCGAAAAACACCCACAGCCACACTCATCACTCCACGTGGACGAGGAACGGAACGGAGGAACGGACCGAAAAAGCGAGTGCAACGTGCCACTTCTAGACACAACTGAACAACTGAGTCACTGCGAACACGCCGACAATCCAGCGGTCCCAGACAGCACCCTCCCTACACGCCACAACTGAACAAAGCCCAGAGTCACCGTGAACGCCACAAACAAACAAAGTCCCACTGATCCATCCAACTGTTGTGTTTCATTTAAAGTCCAGTGCGGTTTATTTGTGAAAAAAGTTTGAAAATTGACCATTTAATGACAGTGCGTCTTATAATCCAGAGCGCCTAATAGCCCCGAAAATACGGTAACTCCACTTTGTAGCACTTTTCCAGAGTCGGCTCCTCCAAAGCAGGGCCAAGTGTCCAGCTCACAGCACCTGGAACAGAATCTGGAGTGACTGTGCCGTGTCATGTGACCAGATCAAACGCAATAAAACCCAGAGTTTTAACAAACATCAGTGTTTCTACAAAAAGTGTTTTTATGTGTCAGTATGCATTAGAACATGTGAGTAATAAAGGCCGAGTGAATCATCTGTTATTGAGTTGTTTAGGCCTAAATAAATAAAAACACAGGCTGAAACATTTTCAGATCATAGACTAATTGTGTTCCCAATCTACTTCTTTAAGAGATTTAGCTGAATTTG
Source organism: Boleophthalmus pectinirostris (assembly GCF_026225935.1). Classification (NCBI taxonomy): domain Eukaryota; kingdom Metazoa; phylum Chordata; class Actinopteri; order Gobiiformes; family Gobiidae; genus Boleophthalmus; species Boleophthalmus pectinirostris. The sequence goes on from NW_026571095.1 coordinate 26,786,505, forward strand.
TCCTGGTTTGAATTCATTCGATCTGATAATAGCGTAATATCTACAGCAAAGTGGCTAAAATAGTGATATATTTACTTTTTTTTTATTGTAAAATGAGTTTTATTTGAGTGAAATGCATTTTACTGCTTAAATTAACTTTGTAAAAATTTAAGTTGCAGTGCGCTGTGGGCAATTTCAGGCGCTCTGAGGCGGCCAAGGATCTGCCCATGCATCCTCGGTAAAAGAGCCAAACGGAGGATTCTAGCCTGGAGGACGTGAGGCTTTGGGGGAGTTGGAACACGACTTGGCGGAGCTCTGATGAAGTGGTTCAAAAACCGAGGATCCTGGCAAGTGGGAAACCCCCGCGGCCTCAGTCTCTCAGCTCTCTGCTCTTCTTCTGTCAGGTCAGATCTGGCGCACTGTCAGACTGCAGTGACGTCGCCAGCATCTAGTGGTGTTATGTGAGAATACAAGAGGAGCGGGCAGGCCGATCTTATTACAGATAGTAGTTTTAAAGCCCCACTGTGTCACTTTTTAGCCAACAAAAAAGATCAAAATTAAAGCATGTACCCTCACTGTGAACAAGCTTGCATCTCCACAAACCTGACTCTTATGTGTCCTCTTCTGCTCACTTTCATGGAAATGTTGTTCCTTTGGCTGTAATCTTACCACGCCACCTTTTCACAGGAGAATATTCTGAAGGATGTTTAACTTTGTATTTCCATTTAATCATGCAAATAGTTCATTTAACTAAAAAAAAAAAAACACTTCAAACAATACAGCTGGTCTAATCTGATATAACTGCTATGTATATTAAATACATACATTAAAAAAAAAAAAAAAAAACATAGTGAGTTGTCATTGTTGTGCATTCTTGTTGTAAACAGGATTGCCTCTCCACAGATCTGACTTGGTGCTTGCTTGTTAAGTACAATGCCAGACTGTAGAAATTTCAAAGCAGTTACATCTCCATGGAAACACATGACAGAACCTTGTCTAGAAATGTTTCATAATGCATTAATGAATGAAACTTTTACTTACCATTTTGGACGATAAGTCGCTCTGGAGTATAAGTCGCACCAGCCAAAAATGTGTAATGAAGAAGAAAAAAAACATATAAAGTCAGACTTTTTTGGGGGAAATTTATTTTATAAAATCAAAGACCGGGAACCAACATTTCATCTTGAAAGTCAAATTATAGTAATAACAATAGAACAGAGAACAACAGACTGTTAACGTCACATATGAACAGTTCTTCAGATAAACTATAACATAAACAACAGAACAGAACAAGTTTACCAAACTCTCCGTCTCACTCCAAATCACTAAATCCATTCAATTCTTTATCCTCAGTGTCACTTTTGAGCAACTCCGTGACCTTCGGAGGTAAACAGACGCCACTTCCTCTTCTGTGTAGCTGTCGTCAGACTCAGCATCAGTTCCAGCTAGAATTATTCCGGCCTTTCTGAATCCCGACAGGATGGTTTTGGTGTCACTGAAGTCCAGGCTTTGTTGATCCATCCAATGACTTCCATGAAAGTTTCATGGCGCATCCTCCCGGTTACCGTGAAACTGTGTTCTTCATCCCCGCATTTCATCAGTCCCTCTCGCTCACTCCAGACTTTCTTTCTGCTGCTCGATTACCGCTTTCTGCAAGAGACATGCACAGTAGCGTGAAGTGACAGTGGTACAGGAGTAATAGAAGTAGCAGATACTGACACACAACCCCAGAGCCTCTCACGGCTGTCAGTGTGAAAATTTTAATATATAAGTCGCACCAGAGTATAAGTCAAATGCACCAGAGTATAAGTATAGGAAACACTTAAATCATGAAAAACATATGGTCCGAAAAATACACCTCATGTAAACAGGAGGGAGTGAACTACTGGCTTTATTCCACCCCGCCCAATTTTGCCGTAAATGCAGCTAAAATGCAACTAGACAACAAACAAGAAAGAGAATTTTGAAATGTTTTGATGCAAAAATCTGAAATAAAAGACGTTTATTTGGTCACATTTGTACTGTATATAGCACTTTTCCACAATCAAGACATTCATACACCAGTGTACACAGACACTAGGGTCCGAGGTGCATTAAGTGTCTTGCCCAAGGACATAACGACAGCAATCATTTGTGGGAGCTGGCTTTGTAGTCCACATAGAACCAATTTACTGTCAAAACCAGCACCCCCAATGACGACAGCGCCCACGGCACCTTCCAGAATAAGGTGAACAGAGTTTTCTTGTCGGAGCCTGGTACATTGTCTTGCGTCCCATTTGGTCTCAGTTGTTTCCTCCCTCAAGAGTTGACCTATATTATCGAGGACGGAAGATCAAAGAGCGCATTTCTGCTATTTTTTCATTCTGATCCCAAGAAGCCTACACCAACAAGCCCCGAGAATTATGGGTGATTACGCAACTTGTCACGCTGTGTGGCAGGGAAAAGACAAGAAATAAACAGCTCGACAGTCTAAAACGTCAGCCCCTTTTTGTTGTTTCCTTCTTCAGAAATCCTGATTCTGCAGTTTGGAGGTGTTATTTGTTGAAAAATGCTCACTCAACTCAAGCTTTCATCTTATTAGAGAAGAGCGTGCAGAGAAATTAGCAGAATGGATGAACTAGTTTCTATTTTCTTCGACAAGCGTTAAAGTTCTCAGAGTTGGCAAAGGTTTTCTTCACTAAGGAAACATTGTCAGCTCGTCTTCACGGACTCGTCTCCAATTGGTTACAACTCAAAACGTCCATCTTACGCTATTTTCTGATCTATGTTATTAAAGTTGTTTCCATCACAAACACACCTGGAGTTGTGTTTTGTTTCATTCACACATGATTGACCCAAAACTCCTGCATTTCCATAAAAAAAAATGTTTCCACCGTGATGTGATGTGGTAATACAAAAAGTGATCCATTGTTTTGAAACTTCATACACTTTCACTTGAATAATTTGGATGATTTCAGCCCAGGAGTTGCCAATCTGTACTGAATTAAAAGTAAAAGGAGATGTTAACTTGAAAACTACCGCTTCATAACATCATAACGTGGAGTAATTTGAGCTTTGGAGATGTAGACAGCCTAATATTAAAACAAAACACAACTCCAGGTATGTTTTTTGACGAGGCAACAACATTATAACGTGGACACATAAGACACATAGGACTGTCAAGTTGTTGTATTGTTAGGTCTGCCTAAACATTGTAAACAAGAAGAAAGACAAGAGATTAATTCAGTTTTACTCGCGAGGAGAACGGGCAGAGAGTGGGCATCAAAACCAACAGTCTCCACACGTTCTGATGCCTCAAGGCCGTTCTCCTCTTTTTATTTCATTAGGAGGCCCTAGTTACAGAATGATAATTCTCAAGGGGAAGGGGAAACAGCAAAGACATAATAAGAAACTGATGAAGCTATGCATAGTACAAACACATAAAACATGATTAACAATCAGGGGGTGCCTTAGGTATAGTCAGACACCATCATAACTCTTGCATGTGTGACAGTGGGAGTTGGCTTCATGTGAGGAATCATCTCGAGGTTCACAAGAGCGATAGGACACTGCACACAGTTGTCAAACACAAAGAGGTGATTGGTACATTATAAATCAAAGAATTGTAGTTACATAAATGGTTAACTCATAGGCATAGAATATCACACAAGTATTTAGCAAATATGGGATAATAAAATTATTCTGACATGTATCTATTAGCTTTTTTTAAACTTTATTTCTCAACATTTTCAGTTTAGAACTAACACTCCAAGGAAAAAATAAATAAAAATGACAAGGACAAGCTCACTGTTGGTGCTACATAATCATTAAAATACACTAAAGTACAATAACACAAATAAAAAATATAAATTAAACAAACAAAATTAAATCAATAAGTTGGTGCAGCGTTGGCAGTGATGCGGTCGCTGTATCGGACCGTTGTGGTGAACAGGGAGCTGAGCTGAAAGGTGAAGCTCTCGATTTGCCGGTCAATCTTTGTTCCTCCCCTCACCTATGGTCATGAGCTTTGGGTAATAACCGAAAGGACGAGATCGCGGATACAAGCTGTCGAAATTAGTTTCCTCCGCAGGGTGGCTGGGCGCTTCCTTAGAGATAGGGTGAGGAGCTCAGTCACACGGGAGGAGCTCGGAGTAGAGCCACTGCTCCTCCACGTCGAGAGGAGCCAGTTGAGGTGGCTCGGGCATCTGTTCCGGGCATGTCCCACTGGGAGGAGGCCCCAGGGAAGACCCAAGACACGCTGGAGGGACTATGGCTACATTCAGACTGCAGCCTGAAGTGACCCAAATCAGATTTTTTGGCCCCAATGTGACCTGTATCTGATCTTTTAATGACAGTCTGAATGACACAGATCTAGTTTTTTCAAATGCGACCCAGGCCACTTTGATATGTGGTCCTAAAACCGATACATATTCGATCTTTTGACATGTAACTTCAGTCTGATCGGTCAAAGCACATTCATCCGACCTACAAGCCACAAACGTCACTATTCTGCGCTGAAGTAGGTGAAAATTGTTAATGAACTCTGTGTCATTGAAGTGAATCACATCACCACTCACCACTCTTGGCTACGTCTCCATATCCACACGTTCCTTTCAACGGGCGTCGCTACCCACTGCCCCACAAAACGCCACGTCCAAAAACCTCGTCTTTCTCCTTCTCAATCTCCTCCTTAAAACAAGTAAGTTGTTCATGTTCTGGCTCCGGTACGAGAGGAACTTTAAAATCTCCAGGTGCTCAATGCTCGCGTCCATGTTTGGACAACTTCTGTAAACACAGAGCACGCTCGCTGCGGTTGACGTCATCGTGTCCTCCAGTGCACATGCAGGACACTTTTGGGCCATTTAATGTTCACACTGGAGTCACATACAAGTCGCATTTAATTGGAAATGTGAACGACCTCGCAAAAACATAGAATTTCACAAAAAAATTTGAATTGAGCATTAAGCCCTGCAGTCTCAATGTAGTCTATGTTTCTCGGCTGGCCTGGGAACGACACGGGGTCCCCCTGGAGGAGCTGGAGGACGTGTCTGGGGTGAAGGAAGTCTGGGAGTCCCTGCTTAGACTGCTGCACCTGTGACCCGGCCTCGGATAAACGGAAGAAAATGGATGGATGGCATTTACGTACATGGACACAAACAGACCCCTTCTCATCTCAAAAACTTTGACAGTACAACTTTATGAACAGACTTTTATTTTTCCTTTTCCAGACTTTTCTTACATTCATTTCCTCCATAACTGGGTCTGTGTTATATTCGCGTCCAACATGAGCCCTATATTTTTGCCCTGTATTCATGAAGATATGTGAGGCTAAAACTAACCCCGGGCCCATTCATCAGACCAAAGAAGTGAAACCAGGTCGATGTTTGAGAGCCCACCTGCTGCTCTGTAATCCCACTTGGTTCCAGATTTACCCCTTTGCCTTTTTACCAGCATCTATTTTGGCACCACCAGGCTTCCGTCTTCGCCGCGGTCGATGTCATAGACGTATTGGCTGCCGAACATAGCACCGCCACGATCTTCCACGGCACATATTTCTCCGTGGCCTGTATCAGTCGCTATTGTCTCGCGTCCAATTAGCAACAAGTTTCAAATGGGGTTTGGTTGTAATAGTCATTTATCACCACAGTCACTGAATGTCCCTGCTGCACACCAGGCCTGACGGTGGAGGTGCAATGCATGATGGGAAGGCGAGAAAGTGTTGATTTATGGAAGGGGTCCAATCTTTTGTGATTAATATTGAGCTGGTGTGATGTAGGGCTGCGTGATATGAGGAAAAACTGCAGTATTTGACAAGTTGCACATATGTTGATTACTCAGGTCTTGTCGTCTTGGCCCACATCAATAGAGGTATAATACTCCCTACAATGGAAGCATAGTCAGACGCGACTGGACTAGACTAAACTGCACTAGACTAGAAAGAAACTAGAAAACTTCTCCTGTGTCATGTAATATACTGGTTAGTTCAATCTAAACCTAAATTAGTTACTAAAAAAAACAAAAAATAAATAAAAAAAATAAAAAGAGAAAGCAAGAGATACCAGCATCCAGGGGAAACCAGGTGAACATAATTGGAAAGGCCTCACTTTTACTCTACTCTGGTGTTTAGGTTGGTGACAAAATGGTCCATTCCCTCAAAGTATTTCTTCTGGAAAGTCTTCTGCCACGTTTGCTGCCACACACGTTGTAAAAAGTCTGCACCATCTCACACTCAGCTCCTTAGCTAGACTCTTGCACGCTCTCCATGGATACAGGAAAAACAAACATTTCATTTTACACTATCCAACAGTCTCTTACTTGTGTCCTTCGACCTGCATGATATGAGATCAAACTGAGCTCAGAACACAAAAAGCTTCAAAAATTGTTCATTGTTTGAGGCAGGTAGCCACAAACACAGAGTAAATCATGGCCCAAATAGGCCTAAATCAGAACTGGATTGTGAAGATCATGACTAAGGCTACGTTTATATGATGACGGTCTGAACAGAAGACACAAAAGTGGCATCGCATCTTCACTTTTTATTCCACGTTTAGACGAGTGTTTTCAGGGGGAAATCTGTGTGCATATAGTGACGCAAAAATGTGTGGAATTCGATTGGGTTTGCATGTCAGGTTTCTGTGTACTGTATGGTTGTGAGGTAAACACGTACGCAACCTGAGCAGATCTGACCAGAGTTTTGTGTCTTGGGCAGTGTAGACGGAAATGCTACGGCGAAGCGTGTTCAACTTTTCCACTCTGGAGGGTGGTTTCAGATTTTTGTGTTTTTAAGCCCCAAAAACGGCATCACCGTCTAAACAAAAGGCACTTCCAATAAAATATTTTGTTGTTTTTTTACCCACAAGCGTTCTCGTGTAAACGGGCCCTAAAAGTTCAGAGTCCTACACAGGTTTAAAGGTAATAATAATGCACTTTTATCACTTATTTGTCTAGAGGGCACGATTGTGTCCTTCTGTGATGATTACTGATCGTGGGGAGATCCAAAGTTCCGATGTTCCCTCAGATCTATGTTCATTATTTCTAAGATTTTTCTCAAAATTAAACCCTAACTCAAGTCATTTTTATTTTTATACCTCATTAAAAGGGATGATTCAGAGTAAGTTCAACCTAACCTTTTGCACGATGACCTCTACATTACATCTTCATCTGTATTCAACTGCTGCTGGAGAATAGGTTGAGTGTAACTGACTAACAAATTTGGAGAAATGGGGATAAAATTTGATGTAAATTGATGATAAAGAAAACATAGGGCAAAGGGAACATAGGCACGGTCCCGTAGCTAAAATTCGTAGGTCGTAAGTCTCAGAGTGAGCTGCGAATGATATCAATCCTGTCTGACATTTTGGAGTTTTGATGCAGAGTGCGCCTCCTCTCACTGCGTCGGAGGTCAATCTTTGTCAAACATATGATCAACAGTAAACACACTCCTCAAAGTTTTTCTCCTCCCCCTGTCCTCATGTTATACAGTATTATTTATTCCTGTCTGCTACCTTTCTTCCAGTTCAGTCCATGAAGTCTTCCCCGTGTATTGTATTGTATGTTTATAATTTAAGGACGGAGGGACAGGTCCAAAATTTTAATTCCTTTGTATGTACGTGAAGAAACTGACAAATAGAGGCCATTATTCATTAAGAGCTCTGGGACCCATTTTCTCTACCTATTTCCATTTCACTTTTTAACTTTTACAAACACCAAAACATTGCTTACACTTAGGCTACGTTCAGACTGCAGCCTGAAGTGACCCAAATCAGATTTTTTGGCCTCTATGTGACCTGTATCTGATCTTTTAATGAACGACACAGATAAGATTTTTTCAAATGCGACCCAGGCTACTTGGATATGTGGTCCTGAAACCGATATATATCTGATCTTTTGACATGCGACTTCAGTCTGAAACGGCCAGGTCACATTCATCCGACCTACACGTTATCAACAAGCCACAAACGTCACTATTCTGCGCTGAAGTAGGCGAAAATTGTTAATGAACTCCGTGTCACTGAAGTGAAGCACATCACCACTCTTCACCACTCTTGGCTACGTCTCCGCATCCACACGTTCCTTTGCTTGCTGCCGCTGTCCCACAAAACGCCACGGCCAAAAACCTCGTCCTTCTCCTTCTCAATCTCCTCCTTAAAACAGGTAAGTTGTTCATGTTCTGGCTCCGGTACGAGAGGAACTTTAAAATCTCCAGGTGCTCGATGCTCGCGTCCATTTTTAGACAACTTCCGTAAACACAGAGCACGCTCGCTGCGGTTGACGTCATCGTGTCCTCCAGTGCGCATGCGGGACACTTTTGGACCGTTTAATGTTCACACTGGAGTCACATACAAGTCACATTTAATTGGAAATGTGAACGACCTCGCAAAAACATCGGATTTCACAAAAAAATCCGAATTGAGCCTTAAGCCCTGTAGTCTGAACGTAGCCTCAGTGCGCAGTGTAGTGATTTAAACTCCTTCTGTCATGTAGGAAGACACTCAGCTTTGGTTCTGGTTTAATACAGTACATTCTGCTAATTCATCACACCGTTGCTTACACAATGAGCTGCAATTCATGAAGAGCCTGTGATTTATGGAAGCGGTCCTCACTTCTGCTGTTAACATGTTCCAGAACAAGCCCCATTACATAAGTACATCCAACACCGCTGTAGATGACTAATAGTTCTTCTCTTCTGGCCCTGTTGTGGTGCATTGAGTTCACCTGTATGCCAGTTCCTTTTCTGGATGTCTGTTGCACAAATACCAGGTCCCAGAGGAGCGAGGGAATCCTGGACTGTCTCCTGAACTGCAGCAGGTGAGCGATGAACTTTATTTTTAACAAACTAGTGCAGAAATGCCCTATTTTACTATACCCGGACAAAATGGGGATGAGGAGGGAGTGTCGTGTAGTCTGGTTCAAAGTTTCACGTCTGCAAACAGGTTAGTGGTACTGATAAACTAGAGCAAGAATATTTAATATGGGAGAAGTCTCAGGATATTGTACTTATACTTTGCTATACAGCCTCACATTAAAGGGCCCAAATGTGAGCTTTAAGCCATGTTAAAATGTTGTTATCTCATCGAAAACACACCTGGAGTTGTGTCTGGTTTTATTTCCAAATGTTTGAGAAATCCTTTAGTAGTTTCTCATCTTGCCTGAGCTTAGAAGGAAACTGGAAAAGCATATTTGAGACATTATCCACAGGAGTTAAGATATCACCAAGTCCTCTTATTGCTCTGTTCGGGGTCGTACCTAGGGGACTGGTTGGAGGTGATTGTGTTTAGCGCTCTACTGGCTCGCTGCCTTATTCTTTTAAACTGGAAAAACCCTGTGACACCCACTATAAAACACTGGATTGGGGAAATTCTTTTTCGAATCTTAGACTTGAAAAAATCAGATATATGCTGCGTAGTTCTGAACAAAATTTCTTTAAGGTGTGGAAACCTTTTTTATGTTCTTCAATAAATCGCATCTGCTAGCTCTTTATAGTTTTATTAATTTCCTATTCTGTGTATATTGCAGTTTTTTGTTTGTGTGTCGATTAGTTTTATGGGCTTTGTGTATTTTAATTTGCAGTGCAATTAATGTGTACTCTACAGCAGGGGTGAGTGGAGGGATTGAGTTTTGTTTTTAATTTTTTGTCTTTTTTACTGTGTGGCGTTTTCTGCATTTTATTGTGAAATCAATAAAGAGTATAAGAGAATAAGACTGTTTACATCTCCAAAGCTCAAAATGCTCTGTTCCACCTTGTGATGTCATGAAGCGAGACGTTTCCAGTTAATAGCCAACTTTTACGTTTTGTTCAGTAGAGATTATGTAACCAGGGTTAAATCCAGTCCGGTCAGATCAAAGATCCAACCCAGGTTTTCCCCCATGCCACATGACATGTCCCCACCCACGACTCCGCCCACTCCACCCAATTATCCAATCACAATCTGCAGACTGAGTATAAGAAGCTCCCTGACGTCTCACTCCTCAGTTGTGTGGGAAAGAAACCAGAGGACAGAGTTTGATGGTCAGTACATCCAAACCTTTCACATTTATTTTCTCACGTGTCACATTTTAACCTCACACTTCACTTTACTCTTTTAGAACCAGACTTTTTGTTGGGCCATTATCATGTGTGCTGGACATCTGAACTGAACTGGTAAGTCTGAACCCAAACCCATATGTATTGATAGCATGTTAGCCTTTAGTCCTTTATTTTATTGAACCGTTGCAATGCAAAACTCTAATAACTAGGAGCAGTAAGCATAACAAAGTACTAAGAAACCTTTTAATGTGCACACAGGCCAGGTGCCCAAAGTACTGGGTCAAACCTGACGGCGAGCTACGAAACGTCCTATGAGCAAATCTCTGGTCTGGTAGGAGGCCAGCGGTATGTCCTCAAACTCTTCCACCTGCTCGAGCTACACCAACTACTCCACTGTTTGCGCTTAATGGACATTGCACTTTTCACAATAACTGATTACACACTCTCAATGTATCTTGATTTCTGTTTTTTCCCACGCTGGGGGAACAGACCGGTTGATTGAGGTTCACTTTCAGACAACATTTAACTGATTTTTATTGTCTGATTTTTGTTTTGCTGCAGCACTTGTGTATATACTGGGTTATTTAACTTTGATTTATTTATATTTGTACAATACAGGTTACTCATTTTCAGCCAGTCCATTGTCTTCATTTACCACCTCTGCCCTCCAGTTGTCTTACTTTACTACTTCAGGTCCAAATGATTCTAGATGAAGGTGTATGGACTTTAAAAACGCAGTGGAGTCCTTCCTGAATTACCACATGACATCCCAAGGTGGAAAAATGGTAATATGGGCCCTTTAATAAAATATTAGGAAGGGCATCTGAAGCAATAAAACATAATTATAATGGTGACAATTCAAATTTGGAGGATGTTATTTATCTCTTAGACTTACTGCAAACTAACCATGGGTCTCAGAATGATGAAAATTTGGACTGTTGCCATAGCAATTAATAACTTAAAGACAAAATGTACTATCTCTTGAATATGAAAAGTCCTAAAAATGTCTCCCATATAACATTAAGCTGACACCTACGAATAAAAACCTGTATTAGATAAGAAATCCAAGGTCAAATCTCTTGAAGGTTATTTTTATCTTCTTTTAAACACTTTTTCTCTTCTCGTTCTGTTTGTCTGGGTCCGTTTCATGACATTGGTCGTGTCTTTTGTGATCTTCACTTTGCCTGAAATAGATGATTGACACGTTGAGCTACAATGACCAATCATTATCAAGAATCTGGTTACCAGCATAGAGCCTCTTTCCCTCTTTCTCTCTGTCTCTCTCCCCCACCTCTCAACTCTCGTCTCTCTCCCCCTTTTTTTTCTGTCTTTCTTTCACTATTTCCCTTTTCTCCACCTCTTTCTCTCTGTCTCTCTCCCCCAACCTCTCTCCATCTGTCTTTCTCTCTCCCCCTCCCTCTCACTTCCTCTTTTCTCTGTCTCTTCACCTCTCACTCCCTTTCTTTGTTTCTCTCTCTCCTTCTGTTCCCGCCCTCTGTCTCTCTCCCCCATCTCTCATCTGTTTTTCTCTCTCCCTGTCTCTTCCCCTCTTTCTTTTCTTTCTTTCACTCTTTCTCTCGCTCTCCCTCTCTCCCCCACCTCATCTGTCTCCTCCTTTCTCTCTCTCTCCATCTGCCCCCTCCCTCTGTCTCCTCTTCTCCACTTCTTTCTCTCCTCCCTCCCTCTTTTCTTCTGTCTCTTCCTCTTTCTTCCTTTCTATCTCTTTCCCTCTTATCCACCTCTGTCCTTCTGCCTCTCCTCCAACTATCTCCAGCTGTCTTTCTCTCTCCCTCTTTTTCTCTTTCCCTCTCTCTCTTCCCCACCTCTATCCTTCTGTTCCCGCCCTCTGTCTCTCACCCCCTCACTCCCTCGCTCTCCCTCTCCCTCAACTCTCATCTGTTTTTCTCTCTCCCTGTCTCTTCCCCTCTTTCTTTCTTTCACTCTTTCCCTCGCTCCCCCACCTTTCTCTCCTCTTTCTTTCTCTCTTCATCTGCCCCCCACCTCTCGTTGTCTCCTCTCCTCCCTCTCTCCCTCTTTTTTCTGTCTCTTCCTCTTTCTTCCTTTCCCTCCCCCACCTCTCTCCACCCTCTTCCTCTCTCTCTTCCCCAACAATCTCCAGCTGTCTTTCTCTCTCCCCCTCCCCCTCATTCCCTCTTTCTCTCTCCCTCTTTTTCATTCCCGCCCTGTCTCTCTCACCCCCTCTCACTCCTTGTCTCTTCCCCCTTTCACTCCTTCATTTTTTTCTGTTTGTTTTTTTTCTTTTTCTTTCTCCATCTGCTTCTCCACCTTTCTCTCCCCCCTCCCCCTCATTTCTGTCTCTTCCTTTCTTATTCTTCCCCCACCTCTCTTCATCTGTCTCTCCCCTCTCTTCTCCATCTGTCTCTCTCTCTCCCTCTTTTTCTGTCTCTCCCCTCTCTGTCCCCCAGCTCTCTCAATCTGTCTTTCTCTCACCCTCTTTTTCTCTCATTGCCTCTTCCCCTCTTCCTCCCTCCCTCCCTCCCTCTCTCTTCTCTAAATAGCCTCACATCGATGGTGGATCCTGTAACTGTTTCCTTGATTGACCCGATCTATTTGGGATCATTTGTGTCGTGCTGTATCCCGGCTGATTGGCCATTAACCTAAAACGGACTGGATACAGTGTCCTGGAATAACACGCCACGTTAAAGGCCACTGTGTAGAGCTGAAGAAGAAAAAAAACATTTATTTATATATAAGTTAATATTTAAGCTCAGTGTGTAGAGTTATGCCTGTTTTAAGGTTCACTGTGGCAGAGTGGTTAGCTCTCTGGACCGTCTGATTATGTGTTCTATCTCCATGGGGCTTGACCTAATTTCTCTGTATGGGGTCTCCACGTCCTCTCCTTATTACAGTGAAAACTCTGGGATCTTCACAAGTGCTGCAAAGTAAAATGGCTGGTTGTGAAATTATAATTATCTAACGAAAGCCCAGATTAGGTTAGAAATATTAAAGGTTCTATATTACGCAAAATGAACTCTTGTGAGCTTTAAGCCGTGTTATAATGTTGTTACCTCTTCAAAAACGCATCCAAAGTCGTGTTTTGTTTCTTTCACACATGTTTCAGTAATCCTTTATTGTTAGTCTGTCTGCATCTCCTAAAATCAAAATGTTCTGTACCACCTTGTGATGTAATCCGTGTATCATTCGTTCATTCATTTTTCAATATAAAACCAAAAATAAGAAAATGAAAAAACAACAATTTTCGTCATTATTTGTCTCCAAAACCAAAATGAAAAGATTCAATCTGTTTTTTCAGTTTTCGATTTTGTGTTTAAATGAAGAATGGAAAAAACGGATCACGGCCGTTTCCCATTTACATGACTTTCGTGACTACGATGCCGGACTTTTGCACCGCATACGGACTGAACCAGGACTGATCCAGGTCCGGGACCAGAGCGGACTCCGAGCTTTGACTCCAAGCCTCTGCAGGGCCTGAGCCTCCAGCCTAGTCCCGGTCTCCGTCCCGGTCTGGTCCCGGATCTGGATCAGTCCTGGTTCAGTCCGTATGCAGTGCAGAAATCATGTAAATGGTCGTTATCCGTTTTTTTCCATTCTTCATTTAAACACAAAATTGAAAACTGAAAAAGCTGATCATTATCTTTTTTTTTTTTTCATTTTGGTTTTGGAGACAAATAATGAAGAAAACTGTTTTTTCATTTTCATATTTTTGGGTTTATATTGAAAAATGAATGAATGATACACGGATTTGATGTCATGAAGGGCTGAAAACCTTCAAATGATTCTAGGAGCGACAGTAACTCAGTATTTGATCTCTCATCCGGAGTCTGGCAGTTCCAATCCCACTCTCGACATAAACATCATTGCTTGAGTGGTTTGATCGACTGACCCACAGGTTGGCGGCGTAAGTCCAGCTCATTGGGTCCTTGGGCAAGACACTTAAGGCTTGTATGGAGGATTGTTTTAGTTTCAAATTATCAATGAAAGTTCAAAATGGCATTATAGAGATGAAGCAGCTCTGTAATTATGATGACCAAAAAATTAAGAATGAAAATCCATCAACCGTGGATGTGATGGGGCCAGCTCAACATCAGCCAATAGATAATGATGTTACCTCGTTATCTAGTTGCTGTTAGGTTGTCAATCAAACTCTCTACATTTCCTACTGACTCGGCAACTCGCTGGGATTACGTGGTTTACATTCCACATATGCAAGACGCTGTTTACTCAACCATTACAGAGGTTCTCACCGGCTTTTTCGAACTGTAATTTTCTCGCCATTAGCACAAAGTTTGTTGCAATGCCAGACAAGAATCCACTAACGGCTGTTGCAAAAGAAAATCAGATTTTTGGGATCGCTGAAAGAAGAGAAGAGGAAGAGGAGCGAAGCCAAACTAATGTGATTTTTGGATATTCCTTCCAGCGATGGCGCGCACTGAAGCAGACGAAGGGTCTAAAGACTGACGCGTTGTTCGCTAAATTACTTCTGGACAGATAACTTCAAAAGCAATTCTAAACACGCAGCAGCTAAAAAAAAACATGTTTTGTTTTCAAGCCAAAGATGTTCATTTTGTCTTATGTGCTTTAACTTCTTGGGTTTGTTTTAAAGACAATATAGTAAAGTGTATTTACCTTGTTGACATGTTTCGGCTGCGAGCTGCAAGTCATCTTCAGAACTGTCCGTGTTTTGTTTTCTAGCGTAAGGAGGAGGCAGGAGGAGGCGTTTCTACTTAAGAAGCTGTGGAGGAGGGAGGGTGGTGTCACACATGTGCAATATGAGAAAAGATAAACAGTCGCTGTAATTTTTTTTTTTCCTTGGAAAATCCTCTACAACCTTTAACTCACCTTGGCCCCCAGTGTCTTCATACACCAGTCTATGTGTGAGTGAAAAGGGGAGCGGTTGCTTGTTAAGTGCTTTGAGTGTCTTGAAGGTGGAAAATAAAAGCATAAAAATATTAATTTACTATTTAGTGAAGGTGTATGGAGTATAAAAACAGTGGAGTGAGCACTTCTTGTATTACCATATGACGTGTTTTCTGTTTGAGAGAAGAAATCTGCCTAAATATACAGAGTTTATGTGTTAAACATGTGTGAATGAAACAAAACACAACTCCAGGTCTGTTTGTGATGAGGAAAATAGATCAGAAAATGGGGTAATATGGTCCCTTTTAAGTGTTTTTAGAACTGCTGATATTTTTTCAATTGCATGAAAAAGTCCGTCCAACTCCCAAGTACAAAAATAACCCTTTCCCTTCTGGCTTTTTATTTCATGGGGCTCACATATCATATTGATTTGTGTTTTTTTTTCTATCTGTCCACAGGCCTCAAACCAGCACAAACGGCGCCGCAGCAGATAGTTTCTATGCATGATGTAAGCTATTGCACGTCTGGAACCTTCCACAATATTCTATTTAAGCTTCTCTCTCAATGGAATAAACCAGGTAACAGACCAAGCGACTTGTCAGATCTGTGGAGAGGCAAGCCCGCTTACAGTAAGAATCAATGTTTTTTTGTGTGTGTTTTATTAATGTCTTTATACACTGCAAAAAACACAATCTTGCCAAGTTAAGATGACTTGAATTAAGAAAGTTTTATCATGATTTGAGTAGATTTCATTTGACAAGTAAAATTATCTGTCAGTGGAACAAGACTTTTTGTACTTAAAATATAAAAATACATTTTGCTACACTTGTTGGTTCTTTCTTTCAAAAGTTGTTTCTTTTTTTTTTTTTTATTAAAATAAGAAACAAAATTCACTGTTGCTTGAATTAAGAAAAACACACTTATTCCATTGGTGGATAAATGTACTCGTCAAGTTGAATCTACTCAAATAAAGTAAAATGTTCTTAATTTAAGTCATTTTAACTTACCTAGATATTGTTCTTTTCCAGAGTAACAAGAAAAAAACAGAATGAATGCAAGGTAGAGTTTAATGACACTGTGTGGAACATTCTAAGGAAAGTTATAACATCTAGTTGACAAAAAAGTAAATGTGAGCTAAAATGCTTCTGAAGTTGTGTTGCATACTTTTTACCTTTATTGTCTTGAGTTTAATTTTGTCAGCAGCACTTGTAACTGAGTACATTAGGCGTGTAACTGTACTTCAACTTGAGTACACATTTTTAATACTCATTCCACCGCTGAAAATAACATAGGATATTATTGGATCCAGATTACGCTGAAAATTTGATTAGCCAATTAGGGACACACATGGTCAGTCCATATCAAAACAAATATGGTTTGCTTAGGCTGCGTTTATATGATGACGGTCTGAACAGAAGACGCAAAAGTGACGTCGCATCTTCACTTTTTATTCTGCGTTTAGACAAGCGTTTTCAGGAGGAAATCTGCGTACAGACGGTGACGCAAAAGTGTGTGGATTTCAATTGGGTATGCATGCCAGGCGGTGAGGTGGTGATGCTATGTGGTGCTGTATGTGACATTAACTTGTACGCATCGTGAGCAGGAGTTTTGCATCTTGGGCAGTGTGGGCAGTGTAGACAGAAACACTACAGCAGAGCGTATTCACCTTTTCCACTCTGGAGGGTGGTTTCAGATTTTTGCGCTTTTAAGCCCCAAAAAACGCTGTCACACTGTAAACGAAAGGCACTTCCAATAAAATATTTTGTAGTTTTTACCCGCAAGTGTTCTCGTGTAAACAGGTCCTTTGCTTAAATCACTGTCTCTGTTTAGGTGTTTGATTTTTCAACAAAAATAATGGCAATATTATTTGAGAGGGACTTGATTAACATCACAAATCATGTCACCTGTTGTAGTTCTAATTAAACCAATTCTTTCTGATCAGATTGTGTTAAATAAAAACTCAGATTAAGTGTAATTTGAGTAACAGTAGTGCTTTCAGTCTATTTATATAAAATGTAGAAAGAATAACATTAAATGAGACGTGTCCAAGCTTTTGACTGGTACTGTATATTAATCCTTGAGGCAGCTCCAGTATTTTGCTCGTACTGCCCTCCCGATGTCCTCCTCTAAACAGCATCATTGCATCTGTGTAACTGCACTCACTTGGAGTTTTTATGTCCCCATCTGTCCGGCCCCGCCACTTCTACAACGGCTGCGTCTCAATGCAATAATGATGAGGAAGTCCATATCCAACTGAGACGAGCACTACCCATTCCACACCCCAATTATCCGGCCGCAAGTGGCTCAGGGAAACCATAATGAAGGCGTCGAGCATGTGATGTGCGCCTCAGATGTATCTCAGGGCGGGATGTTACTGACGGAGAAGATTGGACAAGTGGAGAGGAAGCGCTGGAAGCAAAAGATCTAAAGCTTTGCGCATGAGAAAGACAGTAATACATTCTCTGCATCGTAGTACAATTACTTATACACTATACTTGAATTCAAATAATTGAAGTGGGAATTGAGGACTGCGTTTATCACTGCCACCGTGGACTATCAAGGTTTTTCATTTCATCATCCATCAATGATTCTCACATAAAAGGCAAAGTCTGTACAAGAAAATATATGACTGAGTGTGTGCGGCGCTATAGTAGTTCCACAAGGGCGTGTTTTAGCTCCATTAATGTTCTTCTAAAATGTAAAGATGACATAACACAGTATAGAGATGTTACTGACAGAGATAGTTGGACAAGTAGCGGGCACTGGAAGCAGAAGATCTAAAGCTTTGCCCATGAGAAAGACGGTAAGACACGCCATGCATCGTAGTACAATTACTTATACAGTATATTCAAATAATAAAAGTGGGAATTGTGGATCGTGTTTATCACTGCCACCGTGGACTATCAGGATTGTCTTTCATCATCCATCAATTACTATCTCACATAAAGGGCAGAGTCTGTAATAGAAAATATCTGTCTGAATGTATGCAGTGGTGTAGGTGATCCACAAGGGCGTGGTTTTGGCTCCATTAATGTTTAATCTGTGAAAGCTTTCAGGGTTTGTGTGGTTTTCCTGCAATTATAGAAAAAATGTGAATAGTTGAATATGGACTAGGGAAGTAGAACTAAGATTTAAAAAAATGGTGGACAATTTAAAGTACTTCTATAATGACTACTACTGTCAGAGATGGCAGAAAGTGCATGGTACTTTTTAGCTGTACTGTATACATTGGAAGCTGGAATATTTTTTATTTTCCTTATTTTTTAGTTTTTTTTAAATAGGAACCAAGCAAAGTCCTGCATGGTTCCATTTTTAGAGACCCGCACCCGCCCACATCTGCACAGTACAGCATCACACCCGCCCGTTAACCCGTGATTATATCAAAATTAAACCCGCACCCGTCCGGACCCACTAACATTTCACCTGCTACCTGCCCATACTCGTGATAAATCATACAAATTAAAAGCATTCTAACTGAAGCACTTTATTTTTTTCTATGCACCCCTCAATAAATAACAACGTTAAATGTAAAAGTATTGAGTAAGAAAGCTTTCAGAAATATTTGTGTGCATAGGATTCAAATCTCTGCATATTTGTCTGTAGCTGAACATAAAATAAATATTTGTAAAGTCTCAAATGAGTCCAGTCGTACATAAAATGTGTTGTGTGTATTTTATCCATCAGAATACGAATTGAAAAGTTAAGACGTCAAGAATTACAATCACAAAATGAAATGAAACGGTTACGCTTTCTTCAGTACGAATACGAATTCACAGATGCGACTTTTCTGTCAAAAATACGTCATCACTTCACAGGCATTATTTATTGAGCAGAATACTGAACCAGGATTATCCCAGGACTAAACCAGGACTCACTCACAAACCTGGTTTAGTCCTGTAAAATTCCAGAACATACCCTTTGGGGGCCCGACCCAGTGCAGGACTCTGGAACCGGGTCATCCAGATACACTGACTGAACCTCTTAATAGGTTGAAGACATTGTTCAAGATGCCCTTTGAAAACCATTTTAATTTCACTATTCTGACTGTGCTAAGGACTCTTTCTCTTTATATATTGTGGAAAATATTTAATTGAGCTTGTTGAGAATATTGCTGCTTTATATTACATACGGCCATCCCAGGAGAATCTGACCTTATCTCATAAAAGCAGTAGGTTCTGAGGCTGTAATAAGCGCTGCAGGAGCTCCACAGGGGACATGTCCGTGACTTTGAGTTGACTCCTGCTTATGGAGGGTTCATATAGCAACAGTCATTGTCAGTAGCACAGTAATAAAACACTGCTGTTGTACCTGTATGCCTGTGTATACCTCAATATGAAGTGGGACTAAACACCTGGACTCTGCTCACAACCACATTTCAAATAGAGCTGCTAAACTCTATTTGAAATTAAGGGGAGAGTGAGAGTGAGGGGGAGGAGGGGCTGGGGTGCACAGAATAGTGTGATTGGTCTGTAGACTGTATAAAAACATGGACTAGGAAAGTGTGACGTCACCCATAGTGTCCACCTTCACTCAAATGAAGCTCACGGTGCTAAATGTTACAGGAGCTCATCTGGAGTGAGGCTCAATATTTGGAAATCTGAACGTGAGTATCAGAGCAACAAGAGCCAGTAATGATTGAGGTCATTAAATGTGCTTGCCCTTCTCATCGGAAAGTGGGAAGGGGGCTTATTTGGCAACAAAAAAACACTAGCTGTCAATCAAATCTGTTGCTAACACTAGTGGGAGCAACTTCAGGGAATGAAGGCATCTGAGTCGTTTGTTTTTTTGTTTAGATCTTGATTTATAAATAAAAAAGCAAAATGAAAAATTCAGGAAAATGGCGAGGCTCACTGCTGCAATTACAGAGAAAAGGGTGACAAGATCCCAATGTGAGTCAATTGGAGCCAGAGTCAGAAGGAGCCGGAAGAGCCTCCTGGCGAACTTCCTATTTTGAACACGGCGGCTACCACATTGGCTATGTCCATTCATATATATGGTCTATTGGTCTATCAATTGATCTAACACGTATCCACACTTCAAACTCTGTCCCTCAAATCAAATATTGGTCAAGATAATTACAACATAATAAAAAATTTCAGTTGAGTTGCCAGTTTTGGTGCTGAAACCCAGCTGGTTTAAACCTAAAGGCCTGTCTCTGATTTGAATGATCACTACCTGAACCCCAGCGTCTGCAGCCGATCATGACTCAGTGCCAGTGCAGCCTCTGCTTCTTGAAACCCTCCCTCAGTCTCTCATGACCACCACCTCAGGAAAGACTCTATCTGCAGGTTAAGGCACTCGCAACCCAGGTTTAGTTGTGATTGTAATACTGTTTTGAAACCAATAAGAGCACAGACAACATACCTTAGCTTTTAAAGGTGCAATGTGTAACTTTTCTGGTGGAGGGTCTGCCATCTGCTCGACTCCATGGAGATGCTGTTGCTTAATCTGGAATGTCGTGGCATAACATTAAACACATCCATCTCGCATTTACTCAATAACATGAGTTTTTATTGATTTAAAAACTTGTATTTTTACCGTGAATGGGCTCGCCTCTCCACAGATCTGCTATGTAACTTGGCCCTATGGCATCTTGTCCTGTTTCCGTAGAGATGAATACGTGTAATGCCATACTGTGGAACATTCCAAGTCGCATCTCCATTGAGAGAAGCTGGTGATGGAACCTCCACCATAAAGGTTACACTGTGGATCTTTAATTCTGCCAAATCTTTCTTTATTTTCCTCCTCTTTTTCCTCGTCATGTCCAAGTTTTTATTTTTTTAAATGTATTACCATTTATATTTTCACTCTTTATTATATTATATTGTGATGTGTGAGCTTCTGTGTCCAAATAATTTCCCTTGTGGATCAATAAATTTTGTCTAAGTATTTATAATGAGCAAACATGAATCTATCGTTTATATCGATAAAACTGGATTTGTTTGAAATAAGGGTTTAGTGAAAGGTGTCCTTGTCTCCTGGATTTTCAAAGGCTGCTTTTGGCCTCACTTCCACATTCAGAGTGTAGAACAAAACTATTGAACTGCGCTACATTTAGTTTGGATTCCAGTACTGTGTGAAATGCCTGTGGTCTATTTTCGCTTGTACAGCACTATATATCTGAGGTGTTCTGTGGAGCACATCCTCACGGGACGCCCAGGCTGTGTGCGGCACCATCTATTCTCGATAAGCACCTCCAAAAGGAAACGGCCACATCTAATACCAGCCCGGAAGACTAATGTGCAGAATTCACATCATTAATCTGATGCTAAACCAGAGATAATATGGAACAAAAGCAGGACTAATGGCACTGGACTTGGACTTGGACCAAGGACTAAATATGGGACTAAATATGGGACTAAATATGGGACTAAATATGGGACTAAATTGGGACTGGACTGGGACTGAGCCGGGGACTGAGCCTGGATTAAACCAGGGTCAAACCAGGAGTTAGAAGTAAATAAACCAGGACTAAACTAGGACTAAACCAGGACAAACCCACAAGTCAGGAGTAACTAAACCTAGGACTAAACCAGGGACTAAATGTGGGACTAAACAAGGGTTAAACCAGGAGTCGGGAGTAACTAAACCGGGACTAAACCAGGAGTCAGGCATAAGTAAACCAGGACTAAACCAGGGACTAAATGTGGGACTAAACCAGGATTAAACTAGGACTAAACCAGGACTAAACCAGGCCTCAGGAGTAACTAAACCAGGAGTCAGGAGTAACAAAACCAGGACTAAACTAGGACTCATTATTAACGAAACCAGGACTACACCAGGACTAACTCATAAGTCAGGACTCAGGGGTAACTAACTCTGGACTAAAGCAGGATTTAGGAGTAACTAAATCAGAACTAAACCAGGACTAAATCAGGACTAAACCAGGAGTCAGCAGTAACTAAACCAGGACTGAACCAGGAGTCAGGAGTAACTAAACCAGGACTACACCAGGACTAACCCATAAATCAGAAGTAACTAACCCCGGACTAAACCAGGACTCAGGGGTAACTACCTCTGGATTAAAGCAGGATTTAGGAGTAACTAAACCAGAACTAAACCAGGACTAAATCAGGACTAAACCAGGAGTCAGCAGTAACTAAACCAGGACTGAACCAGGAGTCAAGAGTCACTAAACCAGGACAAAACGAGGACTAAACTAGGAGTCAGGAATGACTAAACCAGGACCCAGGAGTAACTAAACCAGGAGTCAGGAGTAACAAAACCAGGACTACACCAGGACTAACCCATGAGTCAGGAGTAACTAACCCCGGACTAAACCAGGACTCAGGGGTAACTAACTCTGGACTAAAGCAGGATTTAGGAGTAACTAAACCAGGACTAAACCAGGACTAAATCAGGACTAAACCAGGAGTCAGCAGTAACTAAACCAGGACTGAACCAGGAGTCAGGAGTAACTAAACCAGGACAAAACGAGGACTAAACTAGGAGTCAGGAATGACTAAACCAGGACCCAGAAGTAACTAAACCAAGACTAAACCAGGACTCACCCAGGACCAAGCTAGTAGTCTGGAGTAACTAGACCAGGGATAAATAAAACCTGAACTAAAGAAGGAACAATTCAACCAAAGACAAGTGGCTATCCCGCATTAACCAGAGACACACGTGCTCCGTTTGTGTCAAAATGTGACTGCTTAACATGTAAAAAGGGGAGAAAAACAAAACACAGAGGACTGAAAACAACAGATTTCTGCAGAATCAACAAGCGAAAGAACTGAACTATTGCTTAGCTCAGGTAAAAGAAGATAGAGATTTTGTTCTGAATGTTATGAGAATCTTGGAAGAGAGACATGATACAAATTGGCAGTTTGGATGGAGTTTTTTCATGATTTATGGTCTGAGTCTAGACCCTTGAGACGGGTTGGTCAGGTAACCGCATCCATTGTGTGCAGCTTGCCTTTTCCTGTTGAGGTAGTTTGGTTTATCACCCCAAAAAGAACAGGAGAATTGTAGGTGTCAGTGGAGCTGCTGTGCGACGAGAAAAGGATATAGGTTTATTCACCACGCACAAGTCTGCACAATGTGTTTTTAACTGACCGTGACATGAAAGATTCAGAGGCATGGGAATAAATGTAATTATTGAAAGTGCCGGTGCGGCGGAGACTCGACACAGTGAGGCTCGCTACAGCTCCACACTACAGCTCCGCTCTTTATTCGTTTTAGCCTGAGCTTTTGTGTGTAAAATGTCCGCCCCATTCATCACACTGTAGGTGCGGATAATTACCTGCGGAAATCCAGATAATACAAGATTAACTATGAGCAAAGAAGTCGTTTGGGGGAGTGCAGGAGTCAGAAGAAGTCAGAGAAATGTTGGTGCTTAATGTGGTGAAGGTGCAGAGTCCTGGGACAGACGGGCAGAGATGTGGAGCCATTTTAACCACCACCAAACTCATTAGAAAGATGTACTACCGCAACTGCAACTTTATGAATAATACATACAAGTGCTACAATATTAAAGCAGATCTATTCCGCAAAATCAACTTCTCAGAGCTTTTAATCACGTTATAGTTGTTTCCCCATCTCACTTACCCTCTCAAAGCTGCATTTGTATTGATTCATGTTTGATTCATCGTTATTGATGTATTTTCAAGACATTGTATTGCTCATAAACTCCTTTTTTCACCGCTGCTCTGTACTGACTTCATTTTCCAGTTTTATTTTCTTAATCAGTGATACACGTAGGCAACATTGCGAAGTCATTTTAGGTTATCTAACGCAGACGTCAGCCGACTTGTTTCTTTTATTAAGTCATTTGAGATGAATATTGAGCTCTAAAATGTCCTAATTATAACATAATGATCCACGGCAGACACAAACACAATATGTCTTCTTTAAAAACACATTAAAGCTGTTTAAAAGGGATCATTAAGTACACGGACAGCCACTATATGAATACAAGGTGGTTGAAGTTATCAAGGAAGCATATATGACTGATATATGATTTCTCGTGTTCCACTGTTGTGATGACCTGATTCATCAGCTGGTTTCACTTTGTGGAAACCGTGTGACCTCGCAGCATTAGGATTTGTTTGCTCGACGCTAGGCGGATACTTTTTTTATTTAACCAATCGCTGCTATTTGGTTGTGACGTATGTAATGCATCAAATCCCGTAGGAAGAAGAGCAATAACGTCTTTCCCCTTGATAAGAGTCACCAAACATCCTCTTTGTTCCGGCTTTAAATCCTCGATCTCGGGAACTGTTGCCAACACAGAATGTATGTCTTTGTCTACTTACATCTCGACCGTTTTGTTTACTGTTGTGCTGTACCACAAAAAGGACCCAAACAGGTGCTTGAGTTTGACGTCATGGCTTCACAGCTCTTCACTGATTTGTCGGTGTGCGGTCTACAACTTCCGTGGTTCTTGCAAAACTGTCTAGTGTATTCTGATTTCTGACCTAGTGGCTGGAGAGAAATGAAATTGAGTGGAGGCACGAGGTGTTGCGAGCCTGGCTACCTACTGTTGTGATCCAGTAAGCTTGAAATTGAAGTTGTGTGTTGTATTTGTATGAACATTGTGATCGCTTTCAGTGAGAGCCTTTTCAGATGTAGAACTCTAGCTTTAGCAAGGTCAGATTGAAACAAGGGAAGTGATACAACAAGGTCACATGCACAGGTTTATTCTGGAACTGTGTCTTATTTTCTGATCGTTCAATGTTCAGTTTCTTTGAATCCATGTTCATTTGGTACAAACTGGAATCGATCGGGAACTCGTCAATTCTTTGGACGACCGGTCAGTCCGGCTTCAGTCAGTCCGGCTTCAGTCAGTCCGGCTTCAGTCAGTCCGGCTTCAGTCAGTCCGGCTTCAGTCAGTCCGGCTTCAGTCAGTCCGGCTTCAGTCAGTCCGGCTTTTCCTGAACTAGATCTAATAAAAAAAAACCCGATTCAGCAATAACCTGATTACTTCACAATGGGCCCACATGGCGTGAAGACGAATGGATTTCTAATGTCACTTAATGCGCTGGGTTTATTAAGCGGAACAGGTGCCGGCCCAGAGCGCATTAGCCACTGTCAACACAAATCAATGAGAGGAGAGGAGCCCGAGACCTGACCTGGATTCATCTCGGAGGGAGAGAGAGGCTGAGCTCCTCTGGGAGAAAGCAACATTTGTGGATCATAAGTTTGGATAGTTCTTGTAAAAACAGTGACTCTCCCGCTGACTTTTATAGGCCTTTACCCTCCATTTGAAATTAATAACAAGTGACAGAAAGGGTGATGCCTTAGTGTTGTGACGATACTGAAATTTCAAAAGCAATTTCGATACTAATTAATCAGGTCACGCTGGGTTGTCCTGCATGTATGCCTATGGTGGAATGTTCAGCAGTTCCCATTTTCAGGAGTCTTTGATCAATATAAGAGCTCATGGTTCTGCTTAGGTGTGTGATTTTCAACAAAAAAGGTCAGAGTCAGTTCTTTCTGGTCAGATTGTGTTCAAACGTACATTAAAGTTTAACACGCCTCAGACAGAGCAGTGCCTACAGTTATCAATATTTAAACCACAAAATCAATTCAATTCAATACTGCAAAAAGACCGAGATTAAGGCTTCTTTAAAAAAATAAGCAGCGCACGTCGTTTCATTGTTTAAACAGATTTTGAACAAATGTCGAGCCCCATCCTCATCGTCTTTGATACAAACTGCTTCAACTGCCATGAGGCGCCCTGAAGTCTTTATCTAAATTAAATCTCCATTACACTGCAGAATGGAGTCGTAAAAGTACAGATTACAGAATTAATCTCAGTTTATCTAACTCCATATTTCTTTATGCGGTAGAAGATTTGATTAATTACGGTCATAAATTCATTAGTGGTTTTATGTCTATAACGCGATAGTTCAGGTCAGCACTCGTTTTGGTTGGATGGTCTGTAATCTGTCTGTCTGCTTTGCCTGGAATGTTTCACTGTGTGGCATTTAAACTCTAGACTGGTTGTATTGTAAAGGCTATGCATTTTTTCCCTTCTTTTGGGGCTTGTGGTTGGAAGATACATTAGGACTATTCAGGAATTAGTACAATATATATGTATATATTAAATAAAAAAAATACTAATAATAGAATTCTGCTCTACATTTTAGTAAAACGCAAGTACACAACGCTTGCTG
This sequence comes from Boleophthalmus pectinirostris, assembly GCF_026225935.1. Taxonomy (NCBI): domain Eukaryota; kingdom Metazoa; phylum Chordata; class Actinopteri; order Gobiiformes; family Gobiidae; genus Boleophthalmus; species Boleophthalmus pectinirostris. The sequence goes on from NW_026571095.1 coordinate 26,812,449, forward strand.
TAACAAGTGTTTTTTAAGATTTACGATTTTCAGATTGGAGTTTATTCGGGAATAAAAGTGATACAGTAACAAGTAACTAATCTAATGTCAAGATTATTTGGTGATTATCATTAAAAAAAAAGACTATTCTACCTATACTATTCTACAACTATTCTACCTTAACAATTCACCACAAAAGCAGGTCTACAATATGTGTGCAATATTTTTCTAGCCTGATTCATCAGCCGGTTTCACTTCTTGGAAACCGTCCGACCTCGTAGTAGCATTCGTTTGCTCGTTGGTAGGCGGGCACTTTTTAAATTTAACCAATTGCTGCTATTTGGTCGTGACATATGTAATGCACCAAATCCTGTAGGAAGTAGGGCAATAATGTTTTTCCCCTTGATAAAATTCACCAAACATTCTCTTTGTCCCAGCTTTAAATCCTCAATCTCGAGAATCGTTGCCAACACAGAAAACATCCATCTCGACTGCTTTATTTACTGTTGTGCTGTACCACAAAAGGGACGCAGACAGGTGCTTGAGTTTGACGTCATGGCTTCAAAGCTCTTCACTGACTGGTCGGTGCATGGTCTACAACTTCTGGGGTTCTTGCAAAACCGTCTAGTGTATTCTGATTCCTGACCTAGTCACTGGAGAGAAATTAAATTGAGCGGCGACACTAAGGTGGCACCAGCTTGTGCTATTTAAACCCCAGATGTACCGAATAAAATTTTAAATATACTAAAACAAAAACTTTTCTGTTCATTATGGATCTGTTTATTGCACTGAAAAACATAGAAAATCACTCAAAAGGGGCTTGCATCTCCACAAACCTGACTCTTATTTGGCCTGGTGACAGTCCTCCTCCTGTTTGTTTCCGATATGTTCCTTTTGACTATAATATAACTTTAACTAATCTTTTTTATTTTCCCATGGAGACAAGCAGGTGACACCCCAGGGCCAAAGTATATATCAGATCATGTGTGGAGACCTGAACCCACTCACCTCCTTTTAACATAAAGGTATTTTTGAGGAAATAAAAAGGTTTTTGCATTATTGAATAAAAAGGGAGATAGACATGTTTAATCAGAGTCACCGTGGAACATGTTAGACAAAGTTATTTCATACCCTGGAAGAACATCAGGTGGTGAACACTCTACTAAAAGTGACTCAGTGCACCTAAGGCACGCTGAAATTACAAATGGAAATGTGCTCTGTGCATCTCACTTCAGCGCCACAGGGGGAAACCCGTCCAGAGTAATGCCCGGGGACCAACTCAACATTCATGATCTTTGCCACGAGGGAAGAATTCAGTGTTCACTATTCAAGGCAGAGGTGAACGTGCAAACTCTTGCACAGAACTGGCCCAAATTAAATGGAAATTGCACCAGGAGGCAAGGGCATAGTAGCTGTGGTCATGTACTCACTGTATTTGTCCATACGCAGTAGTACACATATAGGCGAGTTTCATTGTTGACAAAAGCGCGCGTTGCATGCTGGGAATTATTTTGGTCGGCGGCAAGAAACACTAATTCAACATGACGGACGGAGCGAGAAAGCACGTAAAGGGTATTGATCTCGGTTATTTATCCACTCTAACGGCAGAGGACCCAAGACGATTTGACCAGAAATTGGTCATAAGCATCGATGGAGCCAAATCACCCTTTTCAACCCCGACAGAGCCTGGACCAAAAATTCTGGTCAGAATCGCCAACTACCTGGACAAATATTCACTTTGGCGATATCCACAATGACTTGGTGGAAACTCCTGGGCCATTCACAGCAGAAAAGATGAAAGCCGACAAGAGTCTCGATGTGTTGTTGAACTTGTTGGAGTCCACGGTTTGTTAGGATCTTCTACGTTTGCTCTGCGAATGTTTGAAAGCCGTTTAATTCACCGTTAGTGGTTCTTTTCACTCAGAATACGAAAAAGACATTTTCCTTCTTTCGTGCTTCTATTTGTGCATCCGATAATGCAGCAGGAATTTACCATTATCGAGAATAAATACGCGAGGTTACGCACTGTGTTTGACCGCTATCGTGTTTCTTGCCTCCGCACAAAATATTTCCCAACATGCAACACAGGCTTTTAATAACAATGACGTCAGCTGAAACTCGCCTATAGTCATGTACTCGCTTCAGCTGTATATGTACATACTATGCTGTGATATTTCTTACTAAACTTCACATGAATCAATAAAAGGCAGGCCACAACTGACTGAACCACAAGACCTTTATCATAACCTTGACATTGTCCGGTTCTATGTGCTATTGATTTTTGCGTTAAACCCAAGAGTAGTGGGAGCACTGGGAGATCGCTGAGGCCAATGGAGCACTCACTACCTCCAAACTCATCATTTACTATAATGTGTTAACCCTCACTCAGATCTCTATATTTTTTTTATACAAAGGGATATGTCTGGTCCCTGTGCCCTCTCAGTAATGGGACGAATACTTTGAAAATGTATGTAGTTATGTAATACAGAATACTGCATTAAAGACCCTATATTGCACAATATTCTCTCGTATGAGCTTTTTGCCGTGTTATGGTGTTGTTACCTCATCAAAAACAGACCAGGAGTTGTGTTTTGTTTCATTCACACATGTTCGAATCCTTTAGTAATAAAGTAGTCAGTCTACATCAAGCTCAAAATGCTCTGTTCCACCTTGTGATGTCATGTAATGGTAGTTTTTAAGTTAGTATCTACCTTTTTTTAGCCAGGATAGCGCCACCTAGTGCCTCCGCTCAATTTCATTTCTCTCCAGCGACTAAGTCAGGAATCGCAATACACTAGACAGTTTGCAAGAACTTCGAAAGTTGTAGACTGCGCACCGGCCAGTCAGCGAAGAGCTGTGAAGTCATGACTCGAGCACCCGTCTGGGTCTCTTTGTAGTACAGCACAACAGTAAACAAAGCGGTCAAGATGGATGTAGACGAAGCCATGCATTCTGTGTTGGCAATGATTTCTGAGATCGAGGATTTAAAGCCAGAACAAAGAGGATGTTTGGTGAATTTTATCAAGGGGAAAGACGTTACTACCCTTCTTCCTGCGGGATTTGTCTCATTACATTCGTCACGACCAAATAGCAGCAACTGGTTAACTGGTTAATTTACAAAAACTTCCTGCCTACCGTCGAGCGAACGAATCCTAATACTGCGAGGTCAGACCGTTTCCACAAAGTGAAACCGGCAGATGAACCAGGCTACCTTTTTACCTTGTAGTAGAGCAATTCCAGGGCTGAACTAATCCAAATGAGATTCTAGTGAAGATGTATGGCGTTTAAAAACACAGTGGAGCACTTCCTGTATTACCACGTTTTTTGTTTGCGAGAAGAACTGAGCCTAAACCTGCAAAATACCATAGAATATTCCAGACAGAGCAGTGACACATCCATAGGAACAAGCAGGTGACGAACCCTCAACCAAAAGTGACACAGTGCACCTTTAAACCCACGATAATCCAGAGAAATTAGCATCTGTTTCATATTATAATTACAACACTTTAATATGCAGATGTGTATAATGAAGCCGTACTGGTATTGCTGTAGTCGTCAATTCAATAACACAAGAGGAAACTTTTTAATGAGTTGCATCTTGGTCCGTAACCTTCAGAAGTGAAAATCGATGCATGTGTTTTGGCTGTGGCTTCTTTATGTAAATACTTGGTTATATAATGGGATGGGAGCCAGAGAAAAACACTGCAGAGAAGAAGAGAAGAGTGTTTGTGTTAATTAAAAGATAAGTAGAGGAGATGCTTATGGGTGTACACACACAAGGGTTATGTAAGACACTTCACAATCTGACATTTACAAACAAAATCATAGTTAATCCTGAGAATGCGACAGCCAAACAGCACTTTTTTTATTGAACAGATCTATATTACACAGAATTGACTCTTATGAGCTGTTAGTCGTGTTATAATGTTGTTATCTCCTCGAAAACATACCTGGAGTTGTGTTATTAGTCTGTCTACATCTCCAAGTTCAAAATGCTCTGTTCCATCTTGTGATATCATGAAGCTGAATTTTTCTTCATCATGGAGCACTTCCTGTATTATGATATGGAGCAGAGTGTTTTCTATTTTAGTAGAAGAACTCTGGAGATCACACAAACAAGCTCCAGATTTTTTTTCTTTTTTCCATTTGCACCAAAATGATCACGCAACGCTGCCATATGCTATGTGTATTATGATTAAGAAAATAAAATTGGAGAATGAAGTAAGTACAGAGCAGTGGGTGATTAATGATTACTCAAACATCACCCCAAATATGACTGCAGAGGGTAAATGAGAAGGGGAAACAACTATAACATGGTTAAAAGCTCTGAAAAGTCAATTTTGCAAAATAGAGACCTAATATTATGCTTCAAGTGGTTTCCAACCTTTTTTTTACCCCCATCATGTATGGGTGTTTCTTTTCTTTACCATTTATTAATTTGTTAACTGTGAATCATAGCTACTTTATAGAACAGCTTTCACACAAAAAAAATAAAAAAATTACAAAATGCTTTAGAGAGTACAATAAACAAAATTAGTATAAAAAAGAAAGATTACAGACATAGGCACCCACAAGCTTGTCTAAATATCAGTGTCTTGAGCTGCTTTTTAAAAGAGTCAGTGGAATCTGCCTCATGGAGGGTTAGGGGCAGGGCATTCCATAATTTTGGACGCAACAGCCTGAAAGGACTGGTCCCCCCTGTGTTTTAATGTGGGTCTTTGAGATCATCGAGCAGCACTGACCTGGCGCAGTGAGTCACTGATGTACTGGAGCACCTGTTCTTTTAGAGCTAAGTTAAAACCATGAGTTTAAAAACAAAAAGAATAGAAAACTTACAGTAAATGGTAAAATTGTCACATTTTTATATAACACTTTTTCTACCTTCAAGGCACTCAAAGCACAACAGGAACCACTCACCCATTCACACACTCACCAGTGTGTGCAAACACTACGGGTGAGGGGTGATCACAATTTCCTCTGCTTTAATGCCTTGTTTTATAGTAGCAAATAGCTTATAAACTTCAGGAAGTACATATCCCATGATTCATTTCCAGTGTTGGGAGTAACACGTTATAAATAACAAATTACTGTAATGCATTGCTTTTTGCCGTAACAAGGTAATGTAAGGCATTACAGGGGGAAAAATAGTTATATTTTACGTGGTACAAATGTCAGTAGCATGTGTTACAATGCTTTTTTTTTTTTTTTTAACCTGGATTGAAGTGTTTTTTCTTCATACAAATCACTAAAATTACTGCAATATCAGCAGAGATGAAACGGCGGAGGTGCTCCCACATAGACCGTCAGGTAACCACGAGCGAAAGGACCGACACAGAACTCCACGCTAGGGCTAATCATCGCGCTCTGCAGGCATCCTGCTCCACGGACTCTGGGTTCTCTCAGGGGCAGTCCTAGATTCCACGTTCTAGTCCAAGATTATTCCTTGTTTAGACCTGGTTTAGACCTGGGTCAGTTCTGGTTTAGTTCTGGTTTAGTCCTGGTTCAGTCCATATACAGAGTAAAAGTTCAACATCTTTGCAGATATTTTGGTGAGAGCAACTTAAAAGAACTGCAATAGTCATGTAATGTCTTACATTTTAAATACAGTAATATTGTAATGTAATGAATTACTTTGAAATGACAGTAATAAGTCATAAATAACACATTAGTTTAAGTAACTTGCAAACAGTGTTCATTTCAGCGCAAACAACATGAAGAAATATGTTTTTTACTCGAATTCTTGGGATTATGACAGAAATAAATCACACCAAAATCTTATATTGGTATTTTAAAAGCAAAAAAACGTCCAATTATATCAGCCTCTACAAAATATCGCAATAAATATCGTACCGTGAGATGCATATCGTGATAATATCGTACTGAGAGATTTCAATATAGTTACACCCCTTAAAGTTACACGATGCAAGTTAAGATGTGAAATGTACGACGACCATTTTACATTCAAATACTATCAAATCCACATTTCCAAGTACCCCGTGGTAAGTCCTTGCGTACCTCTAGGAGTCCCCGTACCTCAGATTGGGAAACACTTTGCATTACTACACATTACAGTGATAGTAATGAAGTACCTCCACCTGTCTCACATTATGTAAAGTAGCACATTATAATGACTCTAAACATGATCAGATATGGAAGCTTTGTTACGGCGTTTTAATTGGTCGCATTACGGCTGCCACATAAACACACACGTATATCCCGTAGTATATAAAATGCCCCGTTACGGCGTGGTCCCCCGGGTGGCTGTGTTAGTGTTGCATATGCTGCGTTAGCATGTAGCAGCGCGCGGGTCCAGATGTGAGCTCAGACTGGGAGCCGATCCTCGAGAGAGATGCACGTTTTATGACCCAGAAATCTGTTTTGTTTGTTGCATAAATGAATAAATTAGTGACAGAGAATACACTGCGGTGAAGAGAGAGGAGCAGAGTCAAGTGGAACTACAAGAACAACATTTGGAAAGACAGAAATGGTCTATTGACGGATTTGTATCAGCTTAAAGAGCCCATATTACGCAGTTTTCTGATCTATGTTGTAATGTTTCCTTATCATTAACAAACCCAGAGTTGTGTTTTGTTTCATTTGCGCATGTTTAACACACAAACCCTGCACTCCACTATGTTTTTAAACTCCATACACCTTCACTAGAGTCATTTACATCAGAGGGATCAAACTCAAAATCACAGAGGGTCGAAATTAGAAACTGGACTAAGGCTACGTACAGACTGCAGCCTGAAGTGACCCAAATTCAATTTTTTGGCCCCTATGTGACCTGTATCTGATCTTTTAATGACAGTCTGAACGACACAGATCCGATATTTTCAAATGCGACCCAGGACACTTCGATATGTGCTCCTAAAACCGATATATATCTGATCTTTTGACATGTGACTTCAGTGTGAACGGTCAAAGCGCATTCATCCGACCTACACGTTATCAACAAGCCACAAACGTCACTATTCTGCGCTGAATTAGGTGAAAATTTTTAATGAACTCCGTGTCATTGAAGCGAAGCACATCGCCACTCACCACTCTTGGCTACGTCTCCACATCCACACGTTCCTTTCAACGGACGTCGCTGCCGCTGTCCCACAAAACACCACGACCAAAAACCTCGTCCTTCTCCTTCTCAATCTCCTCCTTAAAACAAGTTGTTCATGTTCTGGTCTAGTACGAGAGGAACTTTAAAATCTCCAGGTGCTCAATGCTCGCGTCCATGTTTGGACAACTTCCGTAACCACAGAGCACGCTCGCTGCGGTTGACGTCATCGTGTCTCCAGTGCACATGCGGGACACTTTCGGGCCATTTAAAGTTCACACTGGAGTCACATACAAGTCACATTTAAATGGAAATGTGAACGACCTCGCAAAAACATCGGATTTCACAAAAAAATCTGAATTGAGCATTAAGCCCTGCAGTCTGAACATAGCCTTTTAAGTTGTGGGCCAAGATATATATTTATTGAACAGTTTCAACAACATCTGCGTGTTTTCTCTTCTTTCAAGATATGTAATGTTAAACCTTTTCTTATTAAAATCAATGTTTAATAATAGTTTTGCTTACAAATTGAATCCAAGACAAGCATAATAATGGTTTGGATCTGGATAATTTCAGTCCTAGAGTTGCCAGTATATACTGAACTAAAGGTAAAAAGGACCTATTTACTTGAAAATTGCCGCTTCGTGAGCATTTTGAGCTTTGGAGATGCAGACAGACTAATAATAAGGGTTACTTAAACATGCATGAATGAAACAAAACACAGCTCCAGGTTTGTTTTTGATGATGTAACAACATTATAACATGGCTTAAAGCTCACAAGAGTCAATTTTGCATAATACAGGACCTTTAAAGTTGCTTATTGTGATGACATTGGATGATACTATTCTGCTCTACGAAGGCAGTAACATCGTGTTTGGTCAAAAATGCATTAATGTCATTTTGTTTGTATTTGAGATCTCCTTTATCATGTGAATAAATATCGTTAAAAATATTGAGCTCAAACTTGACCTTTAACCCTTATTTGGCAGTGACTGTACGCTGCGTTTGTATCATGAGCCAAAAATAAGGAGTCGTGCAAAAGCAAAATGCAGTAACAGTGTGAGTTACTGCCGTTTGCCTTCACACAACTTCTTATTCACTCAGTATTTTTTGCATACAAATATGTCTTCATTATAGCCACTAGTTGTCAAATTTTGCGAGCCCTACCTGTTATACGTTTGTCTGGACAACAAAAACAAACTATGAAGTCATTTTTCTCAGTTTCACACTCTGCCTTTGTAGGGCAGTATTTCAATGTTTATTAAACTCTGATAAATAAAAAAGAAATAAAACTTAAAACAGTAATGAATACATGGAAACTTACTAACAACAGCTATTTATATAAGACAAGGCATCCGGTTTTGGAACATTGAAGAAGTTAAATGGATATTATTATGCTGTGACTGTATTGTAGTTGTAATTTTGTGATTTTATTTAATTCTACATTTTTTTCAATGAATACAAATGGAAAATCTATTGTTTTTTAACATGGACAACCAAAATAAACCTTCAAAACACCAGCAATAAATAACAAATCAGTTCAGTATCATAGTCATGTCTATTAATGCAAGTAACGTCTGTCCGTCTGTGTGTTTGTTTGTCTTTTCCACACATAACTCTCAAACCGCTCATTCGGCTGATCTCAAATTTGGCAGGTGTCATTCTCATTGGACGCGTGTGTACACTGTCAATTTTCATGTTGTTAGAGCAAAAAATGCCAAAGATCTGGCCAAATTAGTGATATATTTTACATACTAGTTATTATTATTAAAGTCATATCATCTCCATGGAAACGAGTAGGTTTGCTCTCCACGCTAAGTCACCCCCCCCTTCTGACTGCGATCACATTAAAATCAGCATGCTTCTCACTAATGAACTGCTGCACTACTGCGCATCGAACCAGGTTTGTGAAGTCGTAGCATATTGTTTTTTATCGCGTTTTTGTGAAGAACTGTCTTGTGGGAGCTTGGGTGATGTGGGAACCTCTCTAAAAAGTAAAACCCCTATAAAAAGTCGATTTTTCTCGAATAAAAGAGCTTTAATTAATAGAAATTTTCACACGACAACATCAGAAATTGAAATAGTAGGCCAACTTGTAGGAGCTTGGGTGATGTAGGACAGAATCTTGCATCTTAAACCTCCCTAAAAAGTAAGACCTCTAAAAAAAAAGTAGATTTTCTTGAATAAAAGCTTTGATTAATGCAAATTTTCACACGACAACACCAGAAGTTGAAATAATAGGCCAACTTGTGGGAGCTTGGGTGATGTAGGACAGAATCTTGTGTCTAAAACCTCTCTAAAAAGTTGATTTTCTTGAATATAGGAGCTTTAATTGACGCAGATTTTCACATGACGACCTCCATGATTGAAATAGGCCATCTTGCATTAACCCTCTGCCTATAGACAATAAGACAATAATCCAACAGAGTGCAGATGTAATGGTAATCCCTCTGCTGTACAGAGAAGGTCCAGCTCTGCTCTGATTCACCCCACATGTTTCCCGACGGCTCACGCTGTCTTAAACTCCGGCTTAAGCTGGAATCCACTGAGCAAATGTTCCGCAGTGAGCTTTGTTTAACACATGCACAGACCAGGGTTCATTTGGAGACTTAATCCGGCCAAACAAAACTAGATCAACATTTATCAGAGCGGAGTTTGGCTTCTTCAAGGGATATTCTGGGATTTTGATAAACTGTGCGGCATCTGTCGAGCTCCTTTTGAATGTTCTTTTGAAATTGAGACGATGTACTGCAAACCGAAAATGAACCATCACATTCTAATCACTTAAAGGATCTATGTGATGCTAATTTTTGTGTTATAATGTTGTTTCCTCGTCACAAACAGACCTGGACTTGTGTTCTGTTTCATTCATACATGTTTAACTCACAAACCTGCATATTTAGCCTGAGTTCACCTCTCAAACAGAAAACGCTCTAAGTGGTAATACAAAAAGTGCTCCACTGTGTTTCTACCTTCACTCGAATCATTTGGATAATTTCAGCTGTTGAATTGCCCATCTCTACTGAACTAAAGTTATAAGGTAAATTTAACTTGAAAACTATATGACACCAAGGTGGAACAGAGCATTTTGAGCTTTGGAAATGTAGACAGACAAATAATAAAAGGTGAAACAAAACACAACTCCAGGTATGTTTTTGAGGAGGTAACAACATTATAACTTGGCTAAAAGTTCACAAGAATCAGTTTTGTGTAATACAGGACCTTTAAGTGTCACTGACAAAAAGGCAAGGTGGGTTACATGTAGGACACAACAGTATGAAGTGGTTCAAGTGTAGAAATTTGGTGGTCAACATGTAAAACTTTAGCCTGATTCATCCGCCAGTTTCAATTCATGGAAACCGTTTGACCTCGCAGCATTAGGATTCATTCGCTTGACGGTCGGCAGGTACTTTTATTTAACCAGTCGCTGCTATTTGGTCATGACTTATGTAATGCGCTGCGAATGGGTCTAACTGGTATATTAAGCTTTTCCCAAATCCCGTAGGAAGAAGGGCAATAACGTCTTTCCCCTTGATAAAATTCACCAAACATTCTCTTTGTTCCAAATCTTCAATCTCGGGAATCGTTGCCAACACAGAATGTATGTCTCTTCGCTGATTGGCTGGTGGCCGAACTCACGCTTCTGGGGTTCTTGCAAACCGTCTATTGTATTCTGATTCCTGACCTCGTCGCTGGAGAGAAATGAAATTGAGCAGAGGCATTAGGTAAAACTTACCTACAGCCATTATTTTACAAAATTATCAACAGTTATTGTAGAGAGCCATCCAAGCCTTTATTTGTTCAACTTAAAGTGTTGAAAATGCATAATATTGTTGATTTACGTCTCCTCAAAGTCATGTATGACGCAAAGTGCAATGTATTACCTGTAAATATTCAAAGACTGTTTGAGATGAGAACAAGCTGCAACAATTAAACAGAACTTGCATGATTCAGAACCAAGGTTATGGAGCGAAGTGTCACTGTGAAAGGAGTTAACTTGTAGAATAGTCTTGACAAAGATATAAAAGAATCAGAACAGAACACATAAAATCGAATGCAGTGTGTATGTAGTTGTTGTGCATAAAAGTGAAGATTTCTGTTTGCAATTGATTAATAATTGTGCCTGAACTGAACTGTACTGTTTTGAAATGTTTTACAGTAACTATCAGTGTTGATGTTTTGTCTGGAAAAAGGAAAATGGGGGCAGATAACTTAAGACAGACATGTCCAAACTATGGTCCGTGGTCCAAATCCGGCCCCCAGACAAATTTTTCTTGCAGGTGAATTGGCCCAAATGACCTTGCATCAATTAAAAATGTACTTTTTAGTGCAAGTTTGTTGAAAATCTACCTTGATAAAGCCGATATTTAATATTTACTGTGTGGTTTCTAAGGGTCTTAGCATGAATAAAGACTGATGGCTCATTCCAACTTGTTAAACATGCACATATTTCAATTATTCACTGTGCTGAGCTCCAGTCTATGACCTTCGATCAGCCCTCTGCTTCATCTGTGTTTAGATATGTGGCCCTTGATGAAAAAAGTTTGGACATCCCTGCCTTAATATATCTCTTCTTTCTGCTTCTTTTCGTTAATTTCTTGTACATTTCATGTGACACTGTTAATATCTTTTATACTTTATGAATGAAATAAATAAACAAATACAAATAAAAATAAGAATTCAGCTTTAATGTACAAGGTTTATGTGTTAAGGTTTACATTGTACTACTGTGTATGTGCCACCTGTACTGTCTGTATACCACCATTTATCAAACTATAGAGCTTCACTGTACACTGTATGATAAACTGTAAATCTCCTATTGATTCCTCTGTGGCAAACCGCCCACTCCATCTTTACAAACATGTATGTGAACTCCGCGCTGCTCGCATCTGTCATTGTTACCGTCTTATCCCCAGGCCGCCGTTTAAGACGCAACCTTTCTCTCTCTGCTTATTGTTTATTCATCATCACCCGCTCCAGCTCCAGCCCAGGGAGGCGGCCGCTCGTGCTCCTGCTCTCTGCTCTCTCCGCTCTCCCTGCGTCCGCACTCGGCGTCACCTAACCGCGGTCCAGTTTTTCCCTCCTACAACGCACGGGCTCGGTGATAAATGCCCCTCGGAGCCCTCGTTTTTCACGCTGCCCAATTACCAGCAGCGCCGATGGAAGCGCAGTTGGCCCGCCCCTGTCGCTCTATTGTGGATCCGAGTCCGACTGGAGAGCTCTCTTCCAGCGTTGGCACCGAAGTATAGCGCACCTCGGGCTCGCCATGCACGGGTAACCGGGGGGGGGAGCGCGCCGTTCGGACCATGATCCAACGTCGAGTCCAATTTTACGGTAAGAATTGCTATTTAATCACCTCTCTTCGTGTTTTTTATGTAAGAATCTGGCTTTTCTCCCTCTCCTGGAGCCACAGCGTGCGCGGTTACGTACGGCGGGTGAGCCTTGCATATTTTAATCCAGATGGTCGCCAACGTTGAAAACCGTATGACATTTTTCACCCAGGTTCGTGGCTGTTTCTAAATTAAGCCACAATTACGCACGGGTCCAGAATTGGTTACAGGTTTTCAGAAGAGCAGTGCGCATCTTCTACATCATTCCAGTGTATTTCATAACAATTATACTGTATTTTTGGCACAGTGAGGCGAATGGATTCAGTGATGTGGTTGATTTGGTGCCGCGTATTTGAATTTGGTGGAGAAACGAGTCGCTGTGGCTATTTCGACGCGCACTATTCAACTTTTTATGGGTTTATTTATACCGTAGTCGCTCCGTCATCTCTCGTGAGTTGGGGATAAAAGCTCGCTGCTTCGTGCCTGATAATCCACAGATGTGCGGCTGGAGCGCTCGCCGCGGGGCATGTGCTTCGTCAAACTGCGCCTATTTGTCATTTATCCGCACATTGAGCCAAAAAATGCGCTCCTGTTTGGCTTTGTGTTGGAGCGACATATGCGTTTCCCTGCATCTGGAGATTTTCAAGGCCAGGGCCGTGTGCGTTTTTCTTCCTCCAGAAATACTCAAGTGGCGTGTGCAGCGTGGCTACCCGGTTAAATCCCGGTTTAGTTCTGGTGTAGCGCGGATCTGTTTTATTGGACGTGGATGGATCAAGGTCTGGATTAGTCCGGGTGTAAATGAGACTTTAACCTGCGTGGTGTCGCTCTCGTTTAGACCTGCAGATTCAGTTTTAGACCAGGTTTAGTCCAAGTTAAGTCTTACATTAGTCGTATAGTTCCGAAATGTTTAGACGGTGGTTTCTAGACTCGAACCTGGTCTAGTCCTGGTTTAGTCCTGGTTTAGTCTTGATTTAGCAACACCTAAGAAGAGTACATGGCCATGCTCAGAGCACCTTCACTCCAGGCGCGCGCTCACTCACACAGATGCACGCGCTTCACGGGCTTTTCAGCCAACAGAAGGGAAACAGATGCGCCGTAATGTCAACAGTCGATTACTCACGCTACAATGCGCGAAAATATACCGCGCCCCCGCTCATCGGACCGGCGCCCTCTCCATCTGACTCCGTCCAGTGTTGTGAACCAACTAAATACGCTCCGAAAATAAAGATGATGCGGCGTTACTTCCCTCAAACCAACGGAATACGTCACTGTGTGGTCGCGCCATTGGACTCAAACCGCCGCGCGCTGTTCACCTGAAAACGCAGCTGGGCACTTCGTGAAACGTTAAAGGTGCATTACGCAACTTTTCTGGTGTAGGGTTGTCTACTTATTCGTCTCCATGGAGATGTTATCGCTTTGCCTGGAATGTTCCATGATATAGACATTAAACATATCAATCTAACATTTATTTATTAGAGCTGTTTCTATTGCTCAAAAATACAATAATTCTCCAACTTCTGAAAAGAGGTGGAGTTATTGACTTTTTGAAATAAGACACTTATGCCCCAACATGTCTTATTTATTTATTTATTTATTTATTATCTATTGTTTTGTCTAGAAAGGGGTAAAAAGTAAATATATAAATTGTGTGAGGGCCTGGTCTCAGGACATTGTTGATCTGAATTGATTTGTGGCAATAAAAGTTCTAAAAATAAATAAATACAATAATTCCTTCTGTGAATAGAGGCGACTCTCCACAGATCTGAACTGTAATGTAGCGTACAGCTGTAACCTGCTTAGATAGGTTTAATCTATACTGTGGAACATTCTAGACAAAGCAATAACATCTCCCTGGGGACATCAAGCGGCGGACCCTCCTCTAAACTTGTTTAGACTTAGACTTAAACAAACTTTATTGATCCACAAGGGAAATTATTTGGACACAGTAGCTCAAACATCACAACAATAACAAAGAGCAAAAATATAAATGGGAATAATAAATTCTAAATAAGTTGCAAAAAAGAGCAAAGAGACAGGTGTCAAATAAGACATAATTATATAAATGTCAAGTCAAAATAAACAGATAAGTAATAAAATATAATTGTTTTAGTCTAATATCACATGTTATCACTATAATACAACTCAGTTTGAAAGTATTCTTAGAAGTTGCTGATACGATACATAGATTGATACAGTGCACTTTCAGTTTGATACGATATATTTCAAATTTAGTCGATATGATTCAATAAAAATAAAGGCTATAATGAGTTTGAAAAGGAGTGCTTCCTGGACCTCCAGAGAATAATACACAGTAGATAAAACTCAGTGGTGCTCTTCGGAAAGGGAAATCCTATTTAAAGATGCAAAAAAAACCAAAGGCACTCACTGTTTAAAATAAAACGCCTTTATTAATTTATGGAAATAATGGTAAAATCATGTGGCTGTGACACTAAAAGTCTTTGTTAAACCACGTCTTGTGCAAAGTTCATATGAAACACAAACATTTTAATCATCAAAACTGTGAAAATGTCAAATGTGTAGCATAAACAAGTTTCTTTCCACTAAACAAGCAACAAAACTGTAGCTGTAACAAAATAATTTAGTAAAATAAACCAAAAAATAGTTTTGGCGATATATCAGTACAGCAGCCCATGATATCGATACTGTGTCATCACATTAAACGATACAATATGTTGATATTTTGACATTTTTGCGCAGCCCTAATTCTAAGTATTAATACTCTACTCTCATTGTTTCATGAAACGGAATATGTTACAAAATACATCTTAAAGGTTCTATATTACACAAAATCTCTCTCTTTTGTGACTTTTGTGAGCTTTAAGTCATGTTATAATGTTGTTATCTCCTCAAAAACAGACCTGGAGTTGTGTTTTGTTTCATTCACACATGTTTAAATAACCCTTTATTTTTAGTCTGTCCACATCTCCAAAGTTCCAAATGCTCTATTCCACTTTGTGATGTCATGAAGCTGTAGTTTTCAAGTTTACAGCTACATTTTACCGCTCAGTTCAGTCGAGATTTGCAATCATAGGATCGAAATCATCCACATGATTCAAGTTAAAGTGTATGGAGTTTAAAACAGACAGTGGTGCACTTCCTGTATCACTTCATGACATCACAAGGTGGAACTGAGTGTTAATAAATTGGCAGGATTTGAGTGTTAAACATTTGTGAAAGAAAAGAAACAAAACACAACTCCAGGTTTGTTAGCGATGAGGAAACATTTTACAACATCGATCAGAACACAGCGCAATATGGATCCTTTAAATCAACGACAACGAAATGAAACGGCACGAGCGAAACATTAATCAAAAAGTTGATGAGACAGAAACAGACCGGCGCGTTGTGTAATCCGCTCTTCTCGTCGTAAGTGCTCGGGTTATTGGCGGTCGCGGTTTGCACCTCCGTGTCGTGTCGGTGCCAAATGACGATGATGGGGCTGTGGAGAAGTGATGAGGCTGTAATGGTGCAATATTAGCTCGGAGTGAAAGAGATGGCATTTGAGGCGCAGGTCTGTTTGACGTGATTTGGCTTTGGTTTGGAAACTGCCAAGGACGAAAATGTAATAAGCTGAAAGGCCTGCATGGACTGTTTATGTCAAGAGAAAGTTTCAAGGTCCTATATTATGTAAAATTGACTCTTGTGAGCTTTAAGAGTTAGAGTTAGGGTTTTGTTTCATTCACACATGTTTGAGTAAACCTTTTTTATCAATCTGTCTACATTTCCAAACCTCAAAATACTCTGTTCCATGTTGTGATGTCATGAAGTGGTAGTATTCACGTTAATAGCAACATTTAAGCTTTTTTTTTTTTGCGTTGAAGTTGGAAATCCCAAGGCTGAAATTATCCGAATGATTCTAATGAAAGTGCATGGAGTTTAAAAGCACAGTGGAGCACTTTTTGTATTACCACATGACATCACAAGGTGGAACAGAGTGTTTTCAGTTTTAGAACTCATCCTAAATATGTGTAAACATGATAAGCAATGAGAAAAGTGGGGTACATTCATAAATGACACCAGTAAAACAACATAGTACATTAAAGTGTCATTACCAAATACATGTTTAAATAAAAACCTGCAACTCCAGACTTTTGTTCCATTGGTTTGATCGATACTGTTTCTTGTATGTTTTGAAATGTTTATTAAAAATCTATAAAAACTAAGTTATGAAAAAAGAGCTCATCCTAAATATATGCAGGTTTTTTTGTGTTAAACATGTGTGAATCAATCAAAACACAACTCCAGGTCTGTTTGTGATGAAGAGACATTATAACATAGATCAGAAAATACTAACTAAAAAACAAAAGTATTTATTTAAGAGTACAGTAACCGTATACGTTTTTCCAATCAGTGATGGGGAATCCATAACTAACAGTGAAACAAATATCAAGCTGGTTCTATATGTTGTATTTTTACGCAATAATTTAAATACAATTCAATGTAAAACTATTCAAAGTATTCAGAATACTGTACTCTGACTGGACCATGTAGAATAGAATAGTTCAATAGTTAAATGTAGTAGAATAGTTAAATACAGGTATTTAGTAACAACGCTGGCGCCACCTAGTGCCTCCGCTCAATTTCATTTCTCTCCAGCGACTAGGTCAGGAATTCAAAATACACTAGACTGTTTGCAAAAACCCTGGAAGTGTGAATCCGGGCACCAACCAACCAGCAAAGAGCCAGACATTCTGTGTTGGCAACGATTCCCAAGATCGAGGTTTTAAAGCTGGAACAAAGAGAATGTTTGGTGAATTTTATCAAGGGGAAAGACGTTATTGCCCTTCTTCGGGATTTGGGAAAAGCTTAATATATCAGTTACCCCCGTTAGTGACAAACAAATAGCAGCGATTGGTTAATAAATAAAAAAGTATCTGCATAACATCGAGCGAACAAATCCTAATGCTGCGAGGTCAGACGGTTTCCACGAAGTGAAACTGGCGAGATATTCAGTATTCTGTAACTAAATACATTTTTTAAAGTATCCCCTCACTGGTTATATAAGACTTAAGCAAACATGAATTCAGTTTGTCTAGTAGAAATACTTTCATTTACATTTTAAAGCTGCACCATGTGACTTTTCTGTTGGAGGGTCCATCGCCTGCTTGTCTCCATGGAGATGTTGTTGCTTTTGGTTGAAAAAACTGCAAAAGGAGTTAGACTTCGCACATAATCGTTGATCTGAAGGTTGGCGGTTCGAATCCCGCTCTTGACATAAACAACACTGGTTGAGCGGTGCAATTCCAGCTCCCGCAGATCGTTGTGTCCTTGGGCAAGACACTTAACCCACCCCACCCCCAGTGTCTGTGGATGCTCATGTATTATGTAAAGAGCTTTGAGTGCCTCGAAGCTGGAAAAGCACGATACTATCATACTGTTTACCAATTGAATATGATCACAACAACCAAAATTAAGTTTAAAAAGTAATAAAAATAGCAAAACCCTGATGTCAAATAAGGTGCAGTTGTATATTGAAGTAAAATATAGTACATAGTAAGCATATGTTTACGTAAGGGGTCATAAGGAGTAACAGTACAGAGATTAAACAGTGATTTGACATGACATAGTGTTATCTGTTACATAAGGCTGAGTTGTTGTACAGTTGTATGGAGTGTGGTGTAAATCCCGTCTTGTATCTCTCACTGACTGTGCACACACTGTCTACATCTAATTATTTGTAGATTTTTGGAGTTATAAGTATTATTAAAATGACATGTGAACAGTAAAACCACTGCTTCACTGTCTTTTAGACTTAGACAAATTTTATTAATCCACAAGGGAAATTATTTGGACACAGTAGCTCACACATCACAGGAAATATAATAACAAAGAGCAAAAATATAAATGGTAATAATTAAGGTTGTGCATTGCCATGAATCTGGTGATATGATTCAATATTTCCCGATATATCCTGATACTAAAACAAAGGATGATATATTGTGACCTAGCAGTAATTATGTCTAATATTTTGGTCGAGTACACATTCACGAGAATAAAATTGAAGGAAATACAGTTTATTTCATTTTTAAATTGTGAGAACATTAAATTGAACTTAGGAATTTTTAATGAAAAATGTTGACTTTTAAAAATCGACACATTTTGAATCGATACAAGAATCACGCAGTGAAGTATCGCAATATATCAGTGAATCAATATTTTCTTACACCTCTAGTAATAAAAAAATTCTAAATAATAAGGCATAATTCCTTCAAAATCTGAAATGTTATGATTTAGTCGACCTTTATACTCTGAAAATCATGTTCAAAGTAAACAACAATCTCCTGTCAAAATCTTTACAGAACATGTTCAAAATTCGAAAGAGCCAATATGAGCTCAGAGGCACGACCACGTTTATCAAAAAGAAAATCCAAACAAATATTATGAAATTTTGTAAATCTGTTAAAGGGGTGGAGCTCTGGAACAACTGTACAGAAAACCTAAAATTGTGCATCACTCTCTTTCACTTTATAAAGAAGTTTAAATGTTTAACTCTGGACAGATACATGAATTATGATACTTAGTTTGTGTTGTAGTACTTTGTTGGTCTGTTTCTGATTTGTTTGTTTCCTCTTGCTGTATTTATGAAGATGAACTGGTGTCAAGATGACGCTCTGACAAAGGAATAAACCGTAAAGGCATAATAAGCTTAAGCTTCAGTCTGCACCTTTTCGGTCTGTGTGTGTTAAATATGACTGTCTGTGAATTAATGTCAAAATATACCTGTGACTGAAATAAATAATCAATCAATAATTATATAAATGTAAATGTACAAGTAAAAAAAAAAAATAAAATAAAAAAATAGTAATAATAATAGTAAAAAAAATTTAAACTCCATACATTATCAGTAGAATAATTTGGATAATTTCAGTCCAGCAATTGCAACTCTTTACTGAACTGAAGGAAAAAGCTTTTAATTTGAAAACTACCCAAACTACTCCATCCAAACTTGAGATGAATGATTCTAGTGACGATGTGTGGAGTTTAAAAACACAGTGGAGCACTTCCTGTATTCCTGCATGACATCACAAGGTGGAACAGAGTGTTTTAAAAGTTTGAGAGAAGATCTCAGCCTTAATATGCAGGATTTATGTGTAATTGAAACAAAACACAACTCCAGAAAATCGCGTAATATAGAGTCTTTAAATCATTGTACTTGATCTTTTGATTTTTTAATTTTCCGTAAATTAACTCTTTCAGTGTAATATTACGTCTTCTCGTCGCAAAAGTTGACTTGACTTTAATGGAACCATTAGCAGATCGTGCGGTTTTCGACAAATTAAACTCCCTCGCCGTCTTTTCCGGACACTTTTGCGCACACTTCCAGCTTTATCTGTATTAATTGCCGCCTCTGAAAGCTTATGTACTGACTTATTCATGAACGCCAGCGCTAAGTCACACACAATTATACGTGATTAGTCAGAAGAAATACTACGAACAGCACTTTACCGCCGCGGGGAGGAAGGGAAGGGGGGGTGGGCAATCAGAGGATCCGCGGTTTCGTTCAGATCGTGTGGGGAAGAGTTGAGAAGATCACAAGTGCATCTGTTACAAAGGCTGGTACGTTATGCTGTTGTCAGTTACGCTAAAAATAACACCGTAGGAGTTGATGGCAAGTCAATGAAGTCAGCATTTTACAGAGGGGGGTGTTAAATTGTGATGATCTGAATGGTTTCTTAAAGGTGCATGGTGTAACTTTTCCAGCGGAGGGTCCGTCAAATGCAAAAAGTAGTATCCAGGTTGCTTAAAATTACTTAAATTAAGAACGTTTGACTTTATTTGCATAGATTCTACCAATTCAGTTCAAGCAATATTCACTTTCACTGCTTATTTTAAGGGCAAAGAGTTGTTGTTTTTCTTATTTTAAGTGTAGCAAGTTGTATTTTCATATTTTAACTACAAAAACTCTTGCTCCATTGGCGGATAATTTTACTTGTCAAGTGAAATTTACTCAAATCATGATCAAACTTTCTTAATTCAAGTCATCTTCACTTGGCTAGATTTTATTTTTTGCCACATACTTTGTCTCGAATGTTTCACAGTATGGCATTAAACCTTTCTATCATCATGGAGACCAAACCAGACCAAGCTACAGGTCAGATCTGTGGAGAGGCAACCCCACTCAGAGTCAGAATGTCTGTTTTTCTAGGTATTTTTGAGCTATAAAACCACCTGTAAATGAATAAATGTAAAGTAGAGCTGTTAAATGTCATATTGTGGAACATTCAAGGTACCCCCAACGAAAAAGTTACGTAGTGCACCTAATAACATTCGCAGAAAGTAATGTATTAACAAGTTTAATAAGTTTAAGTTTAGTGAATCTCACCTCCCTTTTGCTCTCCATTCCTCACCCCCCTCACCTGGTATGCACAAATGAAACTACTGAACATCCCATCAGGTTTGTGAAGTTGTAGTGTATTGTTTTATGTCTTGCTTTTGTATCATGACATCTAAGCCTGCAGCGCATAGTGAACAAAGCCAGGACGATCATTGGTACACCGCTCGCCTCACCCGCAAACCCATCACAATTGTGCGTGATGCAAGTCGCCACGCACACAATCTTTTCAGTTTCCTGCCTTCCAATACGAGGTACAGGAGCCTCTATTCCCGCACCTCCACCAGGCTGTTAGGATGCTGAACTGTTTCCCCTCTCTAACCGCCAGGCTGCCAGGAAGCTAATAATCTGCGTCTCACTCCCCCTTGTGCCACTATATGCCTTTTGCACATTGCACTATTTACATTTATTATTTATTTATATGCTTGGGAGTTAGAAACACAATTTCGATTCTTCATATGTTTATGTTTTCATATGAAGAATTGACAAAACTTTTTGAACTTTGAACTTTTGAACTTAAACCCTCTTCAGGCATGTTTTTGACGAGGGAATAATGTCATAACATGGTAGAATGCTCTAAAAAGTTGATTGTGCGTAATACATTAATGCATTTTAAATGGACTGTTAAGTGAATACTCATTTAAACTAATTTTGTTGTAAGATAGAAAACAGAAATGTGATTGCCTTGTGTATAAAATGACAGTTTATTCTTTATTTGACAGGGATTCATTAATCTTACAAAAAAGATGCTTTAGTTACTTTTTAATCTGCTTGGAATGTTCCACAGTATGTATTCAACTTTTTATCTCCATGGAGACAAGAAGCTCATACAGTAGCAACAAAATCTGTGGATTAAAGTGACAGTATGTAACTTTCTGGAGTTGGAAAGTCAGTTTCACGATTCCATAGATTTGTGAAGTTAAAACCAGTACTTTGGAATATTCCCCTTTAGGGATATGCAAAAATATTGAAATATCGATATATCGTCAAGAGTGTTTTTTTGGTATATTTTACTAAATTATTTTGTTACAGCGCTACAGTTTTGTTGCTTTTTTGTGCTCATTTATGCAACACATTTGATTTTTTTCAGTGTTTTGATGATTAAAATGTTTGTGTTTCATATTAACTTTGCACAAAAAGTGGTTTAACAAAGACTTTTTGTATCACAGACATTATTTTTTATTGAAACATAATGAATTGAATGTATTGACCCAAAAGTGCACTGTATCGAGATATGTATTGTATCATATCGCCAACTTCTTAATGATACCCAGGCCTATTCCCCATGGAGATAGATGAGCTTAATGCCATACTGTGGAATATTTTTGCCAAAGGAACATTTCCATGAGAACAAGCAGGAGGCGCCTCTCCTCCAGGCCGAGTAAAAGTCAGGTTTGTGGAAATGCAAGCCCACTCACAGTAAGAATGTGTCACTTAAAAAAAATACCTGATGGATACAAGTTTAATGCCATAGTGTGTAACATCCCAGACAATACAATACCATCTCCATGGAGACCAGCAAGAGCAGACCAGAGAAGTCACAGTACACCTTTTAAACTCTTCCACGAGTCTTAAGCTGTAGATCTCCACGCACTGTACCAATATTTATCTCCTTTAAAGAGCCTTTCTTTACTTCTGGTTTCGTCGTGCTGTTTCTCAGTGTGAGATAATTTATGTGGACTTGAAATAGGCACGTTTTTGTTTTATCTGCAGCCGTTTATTCACTATTAAAGACACTTGGATGTGACCCAAAAGGAGCGGGGCA
This sequence comes from Boleophthalmus pectinirostris, assembly GCF_026225935.1. Lineage (NCBI taxonomy): Eukaryota > Metazoa > Chordata > Actinopteri > Gobiiformes > Gobiidae > Boleophthalmus > Boleophthalmus pectinirostris. Next base: position 26,834,930 of record NW_026571095.1, read on the forward strand.
ATAATAGCTGACACTTCCATTTTTTTGTTCACAGATGATATTACTACAATATGAGACGGTACTAGTGCAATATGCTGCTCTCAGACATTGAGGGGGCACAGACTGGAGGCAGACGCTTCAGTGTTAGGACATAAGAGGGACAGGTCACGTTTAAAGTTTTGGAGTTTAAAGAGGAGGTGTTATGTGTTTATTGTATAGCACAATTCGTACACAAGTAATTCAAAGTGCTTTCCAGAATAAGAAATACATTAAAATCACAATACAAGCAAATCAAAACATAAATAATCATCATAAAATTAAAAAGAGAACAGAACTAAATCGACTTTATGGAGCTTTCTACCATGTTATAACGTTGTTCCCTCATCAAAAACACGCCTGAAGAGGTTTTAGATGTCATCCATGCGTGTTTGAGTAATCTAGAGATCTCTACCAGGCCCTGTATGAACCCAATGCCACAAGCGTACGTCACCCACTCATAACTATACAAAAAGATGATGCAAAACAATACACTACAACTTCACAAACCAGATGCGATGTGCAGTAGTTTCCTTAGCAAAATGCAGGCCGATTGTAATATGATAGCGCTCTGAAGGGGGAGTGACTTAGCACAGAGGATTCGTTTGCTCGACGGTAGGTGGGTACTTTTTAAATTTAACCAATCGCTGCTATTTGGTCGCGATGTATGTAATGCGCCGCTAATGGGGCTAACTGCTATATTACGGTTTTCCCAAATCCCGTAGGAAGAAGGACAATAACGTCTTTCCCCTTGGATAAAATTCATCAAACATTCTGTTTGTTCTGGCTTTAAATCCTCGATCTCACAGAATGTTTGGCTTCGTCTACATCCATCTCGACCTTTGTTTACTGCTGTGCTGTTCCATAAAATGGACCCAGACAGGTGCTTGAGTTTGATGTCATGGCCTCACAGCTCTTCACTGATTGGCTGGTGCACGGTCTACAAATTCCGGGGTTCTTGCAAACCGTCTAAGTGTATTCTGATTCCTGACCTCGTCGCTGGAGAAAAATGAAATTGAGCAGAGGCACTAGGTGGCACCAGCCTGACTAGGGGCTCAGAGCTTCAAAAGCAAAATGTATAAAACATGTTAATGCGTAGTTTTATGGGAATATAGCATTTTCAAAGCAATAAAAGGTATTAATTTTCCTGTAATTTATTAAATTACATGTGATATTATTGCTAAATTGCCTTGAGAAACTAGCCTGATTCATCAGCCGGTTTCACTTTGTAGAAACCGTCTGACC